>NW_022436948.1:2513440-2540187 GCF_009761245.1 Sapajus apella | reverse complement strand
ATGGAGTCATCCTACAGATGCTTAGCCCAGCCTAGGCCGAGGACTTTCAGGGAACCCTACATCGACTGGCATCACCGCCTGAGCTCCACCTCCTGCCGGGTAAGCAGCTGGCGCTGGATTCTCATAGGAGGGTGAACCCTATTGTGAACTGCACATTGGAGGGATGGGTGTAGGCTGCACGCTCATTATGAGAATCTAATGCCTGATGACCTGTCCCTGGCTCCCGTCACCCTCACATGTGACTATCTAGTTGCCGGAAAACAAGCTCAGGGCTCCCTCTGATTCTACATTATGGGAAGTTTATGATTATGTTATTACATACCACAACACAATAATAAAGTGCACAATAAATGTAATGTGTTTGAATCGTCTGAACCTCTCCCCCCAGACTCGTCTGTGGAAAAATTGCCTTCTATGAAACTGGCCCTGGTGCCAAAAAAGTTGGGGCCTGCTGATGCAAATGACTGAGAAAGACCAGGTGCCCCCTACCCACTGCTGATTTTTGTTTCAGATTAGCTGCCTCCTTCATTGTCCTGTGCCCAACTCAGACCAGACAGCACAGAGACCCCATGACTGTTTCATCTTCAGTGGGTCACAAAAGAAAAAGCCCCCCTCGGCCAACCACCGACTATACAGAAAGATGGGGGCATTGTGAGGCTTCCCTAAACGCTGGCTATGTAAACGACCCAAACTTCCACGTTTGAGAACGCTTCCGTTCTTTGTAATGTTTCCTAGGTGGCCCATCAAACTCTGCACTTGAGTAAACGCTAAACTAGATTCTGATCTTTTTGATTATTCTCGGTTGACAATTTTCGTTATTTTATTCGGTATTTTATTTGTTACCTCAAACCCAGGCTCACACCTGTAATCTCCACACTTTGGGAGGCCAAGGCTGGAGGATCACTTGAGCCCGGCAGTTTGAGACCGGCCTGGGAAACATGGGGAGACCCAGACTCAAGGAAAAAAAACATTAGCTGGACGTGGTGGCTGCACCTGCTCCCAGTTACACGCGGGGCCAAGGCGGCAGGGTCGCTGGAGGCCGGGAGGTCGGGGCTGCAGTGGGCCGCGATCCCGCCACTGCACTCCAGCCTGAGCAACTGAGCGTGACCCTGCTCCCAAGAAAAGAAACGGAAAACCCCCGTTCACGTGCCCGAGACGTCCGGATGCAGTGAAGCGCGAGGCTGATTTCGAGACACTCCGAAAGCGCGCCCCGCCGCCTGCCCCGTGTAGGGGCAGCCGAGGGCCGGGAGCTTTGCGGCGGGAGGGAGACAGGAAGGGCCCAGCGGTAGGCGGAAGGCAGACGCCGGGCACGCTCAGCGGCAAGGGCCTGCGGGAGCCTCCCCCGTGCGGAGGGGAAGGGCCGCGGGGCAGCGACCGCGCCGCGGGACCCCAGAGCCGCGGGGAGCGCGAGGGCGGCGATGCCGGCGTCTCTGGCCCGCGCGCGTTCTGGCTCACTCACTGCGCGCTAGGCCCGCCTGCCGAGTCCCGGGCGCAGCTCCAGCGCAGGGCCCCGCGGGGCGCCCCCGGCCGAGAGAGAATGAAGGCCGCGTCCCGGGAGCCGAGTCCCGCCCCTCCCCGCCTCCCCCGCCTCCCCCGCCTCCCCCGCCTCCCCCGCCTCCCCCGCCTCCCCCGCCTCCCCGCCCTCGCGCCGCCGCTGCCGTGCGAACGGTCGGGGCGCACTTCTGCCGGAGGCCGCGCGCCGCGCAGGCCCGCCCCGTGAAGCCTCGCGCGCCCCGGAAGTGGTCATGCGACAGCGCCGAGGCCGGAAGTGGCTGCGGCCGGCGGCAGCGGGCGGCAGCGGTGGCGCTACCGGCTCCAGAGCTGCCTCGCGCGGCCGGGCGGGCGGCGCCGCTCAGGCTCGGGCTCGGGCTGGGCCCGGCGCGGCCTCGGGGCTGCCCATGGGGCGCGGGGGGCCGGGCCGGTGACGCCGGACGCCCATGGACGCCTCTCAGGAGCCGCTGCCGCCGGTGATCTACACCATGGAGAACAAGCCCATCGTCACCTGTGAGTGCCCGGAGGCAGGGAGGGCGCGGCGGTCGTGGGGCGGGCCTGGGCCGCGGCGTCCAGCCCCCGGCGCCCCCAGACCTCCAGCCCCCGGCGCGCTCCGGGCGGGGCCGCTTCCTGGAGGTGTGACCGGGGCTGTGGCAGCGGCTGGGCCCTCCGACTTCTCGGGGACGCCCTCTGACCTTCCCGCCGGGAGACCTCTGACCCCTGGGGGCGCCCTCGGGGCCGGTTGCAGCTGGGGTCGGCGGAACCCAGCGGACTCTGCCCGGGACGGGGCGCGCGCCGGCGTTGAGTGCTACGAGTCGGGGCCGCCGCCTCCCCGGGGTCCCCGGCCTTTTCTGCCAGACGGTTTTCCCCCTGGGCGCCCTTTCCCCAACTCCGGGGAAGTCCTGGGGGCTCGCAGAGTTGCGGGCGTTGGCGAAGAAGCAGCAGCTTGTTGCAGGGGGAAGCGTCCGACAGCCGCCGGGACTGCTTCGGCTCGTGCATGACGCTCCCCGCCGCGCACTCAAACCGTTTTACGGATGAGAAAGACGAGGCCTGGGCGCTCCGGTGAGCTGCTGCCCGTGAGCAGCCTCCCGCGCGAGTCTACACTAGGGACATCCGATGCCTCTTGGGTGTCGTGTCCTCCCGCACCCCTCCTTTACTGCTTATACAAAGGAACTATCTTTTTGTTACGGGAAAAATTTTCCCCAAATTTTACAAGTGTGACTGTTGTTTACAAGTTAACACTGAGTTTCTGGGAAGTATTGACATGTTTGGTTGGCTTTTTGATGATTTGCAGAGAGGTATTGCTCACTATTATTATTTTTGATCTTTGCCGTTTTTTCTGTGTTTTCATTCCTGTGTGCAGTTAGTTTTTTCTAATGGTTTTTCATACTTCGAAAGGAAGCACTGTCTATTGCAAAATCTGGGTGCCCAGGCCACGGTAGACTGCATATCCTGAGAGCTCGTTTCCCCCTCGCTCTGTTGGTGGGTGGACCTGGTATGTTCGGTCTTGTTAGATCCCTGCGAAACTGTATATTTAAGGTTGAATTTTGTTGCTTCAGCTTTAGAGGATAGATTTTTTCTTTCCTTCCCTTTTCTTTTTTCTCTTTCCCACTCCCTCTTTTTTTTTCTCTACAGAGACCTAGACCATATGATAGACTTTCTTAGGAAAGTGGACTGTGTCTCATTGAAAATTGGGAGACTTCTTTTTTTTCCTTCCCTGAATACTTGTCAGCTGGATTTCCCTACTCTGCACCTTCAACCCCAGAGGACAGATGTAGGTAGAGCGGGTCTGGAGGCCCTGAAATTTCCCAGGCGCTTTCCAAAAGAGCCCTCGGGGAAGCTGTGCTCAGTTCATGTTAAATTTCGTTGTCTTCTAAATCGTGAAAATTTTTCTCCTGAAGTTCTGTGCACATTGTGAGTGCTGGATACGTATCCACACATCTAATTATATCTTCTACCTCTTAGCTTGGTTACATTTCAATAGCAATATGTTCCTATAGGCATTATGTAAATACATTTCTGAGGAGAAAGTTCCCAAGCTCTATTGGATTCAGCCATAACTAAAGTAAAATTTGTTATCTCGATAGCCAGTGTTAGAGGTAAATATTTAATGTTTAGTTTCATACATGTAAGCATGGTGGACAGCTAAAGGTTGCCGCTTTCCTTCCTGCAGGTTTAGATTCTCACTTCGGTGGAGGTTTTTTCCCTGTGTTTCCAGCAGCATCATGAATTTTTTTTTTTTTTTTTTTTTTGAGCGGGAGTCTTCCTCTGTCGCCCAGGCTGGAGTGCAGTGGCATGATCTTGGCTTACTGCAATCTCGTCTCCCTGGTTCAAGCGATTCTTCTGCCTCAGCCTCCCAAGTAGCTGGGATTACAGGTGCACATTGCCACGCTCAGCTAATTTTGTATTTTTTTTTTTTTTAGCAGAGAAACTAAGTTTCGCTGTGTTGGTTGGCTGGTTTCCAACCCCTGACCTTGGGCGATCCAGCTTCCTCAGCCTCGCAAAGTGCTGGGATTGCAGGCATGAGCCACCTGCCCCACAGGATGCCTCTAGCAGCTCAGTGAATGTTAATCTGCACGGATGGTAGCACTGTCTTAGAAGGTGCAAACTTTCATTCATTGGAATCTCAGAAGATAAAGGGGCTTCAGTAGACTTTCAAAGTCAACTTGAAAAATGATCAATTTAAAAGTAAAGGTTTTTTTTTTTTTTTAAAAAAAAGCTGGCATTGTATTTCCCACTTGAAATTCCGTTTTGGTATATCTGGGACTGAAGCTTTGGGAAGCACTTGGCCAGGTTTTACTTCATACCTTCATCTTCCTCCCTCCTTTCAGCTATACAGGTTTTGAAAGGAGAAGGTAGGATAAGCAGTGCAGACAATGGTGCTAGAATCATCGCTTTTAAAAAAATCCACCCAGAGGCTAGTTAACTCTTAACAAATTTTTGCTATTATGTACATAGTTCTCTTGGTTGAAATATTATTACCTCAGATCGGTTCATTTTAAAATGAAAGTAGAGTTGATACATGTTGTGGAGTTTTTTTTTCATAGAATGTATAATATTTTACTTCAGTGAAAATGCATTCTGCTCAGATCTTTCTGGGAAGAATATAGAATGTAACTGGTTCTGGTGAATTTAAAAACTGTATATAGGCATAGAAGAATGAAAACTTCCAAAGATTAAGGGTAATTGGAATGGATTATTACTTTAAAACCTAGCTGATTATTTTGTTTCATTTTTTTATTATTTTTCTTTTAGAGATGGGGTCTCAGTCTGTCGCCCAGGCTGGAGTACAGTGGCATGGTCATAGCTGACTGCAGCCTTGCTGGGCTCAAGTGGTCCCCTCCCTTAGCCTGCCAAGTAGTTGGCACTTCTGGTATGGCCCACCTCACCTGGCCTGAATTATTTTGATAATATTTTGAAGCTCTCTAAATGTTTTCTTTTTCTTTTTCTTTTTTTTTTTGAGACGAGTCTCACTCTGTCGCCCAGGCTGGAGTGCAGTGGCGCAATCTCGACTCACGGCATTCTCTGCCTCCGGGGTTCAAGTGATTTTCCTGCCTCAGCCTCCCCAGTAGCTGGGATTACAGGCGCCCGCCACCACACCCAGCTAATTTTTGTATTTTAATAGAGGGGGGGTTTCACCATGTTGGCCAGGCTGGTCTGGAACTCCTGACCTCAGGTGACCAGCCCGCCTTGGCCTCCCAAAGGGCTGAGATTACAGGCGTGAGCCACCACACCTGGCCCTAAATGTTTTAATAGACTTGAGTCCATAATTAAACCTCCTGCCTAACGGGCTCTTGTGAAGAGGGACTACCTCAGTAGGGGGTCTTCTTAAACTCAAAAACTGGTTAAAGCTTATGAATACTGAAGAGTACATCTGAAATGTGCAGGGATGGGAACTGAACATTAGTGAAAGTAATGCTTTAATGGGGTTGGGTGATGAATGACCTAATCATAGCAATGTGAATACCTATAGTATAATTTATTAATCATGAAAAATGCCTGGTGAAACTGAAACAAATCCAGCAGATCCATTTGGTCTAAATTTAAATTTTAGTGTAGAGTTTTTTGAGCCACAGGGTCAGTTTTCTGTTTCGAAATAAACGCTTGGATTTCTGACCCAAGGGTGTATTGGGAAAGACACATTCCTTTTCCAGCTATCTCATTGAGCTAGTGATGAAGTAAATGTAATTCCAGTGATTTGTGGCTTTTCTTTGTTGACTGTCATCACACCTAAAATAGCACATAAGTGTTATTACCTTGGAATTGAATAGTATCTGAAAAATAATAGTACTCTCCCTCCAGGTGATCTGTTTTCACTAGCCTCATCTATTACCTGTTTCATTTTTCTGAGTCTCTATATTTGGGGGTTCCAGGTCTGATATTATAAACTTTTTTTTTTTTTTTGAGACAGAGTCTTGCTCTATAGCCCAGGCTGGAGTGCATTGGTGTGATCTCGGCCTCCTGGGTCCTGGTTCAAGCAGTTCTCCTGCCTCAGCCTCCCCTGAGTAGCTGGGATTACAGGCACGTGCCACCATGCCCAGCTAATTTTTTCTATTTTTAGTAGAGATCGGGTTTCACCATGTTGGCTGGGCTGGTCTTGAACTCCTGATCTCGTGATCCGCCTGCCTCAGCCTCCCAAAGTGCTGGGATTACAGCTGTGAGCCAACCGAGCCCGGCCTTGATATTGTAAACTTTTAGAGAGGAAAACAGGCAACAGAAATGAGCTTTGTATCTGGTTGAACTTTGGGATTTTCCCCTGTAGGTTAAAGTTTTAAAATTTGCACATTGGAATTTTCTATGAAATGTGAAAGTGTGGTGCTTATGATTTAACCACCTCCTTAACTACCAGAAAAGTCACTTTAAATGTCTGTTGAAATTGGTAAACATAGTAAATGTCTGTTTAAATTGGTAAACATAAACGCAGATTTTATTCCATATTGAATTCTCAAGGCAATATTGAACCAAAGATTGAAAAGTAGGAGAAACATTTCCTTTTAGGAAACCTCAGTCATTGCATAGAGTATGTATTTGGAGGCAAGGACTAAAGGCACCCACAAATGTGCTTAATTTACTTGCTGTGTCGTTTCTACCTGAGCATGTTTATACGCCATTCCATCTTGTCCACATGACCTCGGTTCTTACATCTTTTCACGGCCCTTCAGCTGTGAAATGGGTGGCTAGAGTAGCAGCCTCATCTGGTTGAGAAGGGGTGTGTAAGGCACTCAGGAGAGTGTCAGGATTACAGTCAGTGTGCAAAAAAATTAGTTACCAAGGTGAGGTTCCTGAATTTTCTCTATTCACAATGCTTTTAGTGTTCCAGGAATTTTTTTCATGGCATCTCTAGGCTAAAAGGAATACTTAAAAATTCTATTTATTAAGTAATTAGGTCCCAGTAATTTATTAAATGTTATGTCCTAACAGGAGCTGTTTGAAAAACACACATAAGTTGGAAGAAAAAAATATTTTCATCATTCTTCCTAACTGTAGCAGTGTGGTACTGGCAGGGCTCTGTGACACCTCTCACCTGGGGGTTGGATTGGACGCTGCTGCTCCCTTTGAGGTTTTTTTGTTTTTGGGGGGATAGTACTTGCTTTGTATCAGAGCAGCCACCCCATTTTGCGATGATAATGAGGTCATTGAAAGAAGTGGAGCTCGGATCTGATGTTGACACTTGTGAATACCTTGTGTAGGGTTTCTGCATCACAAGCATTGCTGTTTCCCTCATACATTTAAACTCTCTTGGTGCCTCTCTGTGTAGTGTGTGGGAAGCCATGGTGCACAGTTCGGGAACTCATGCTGTTAGTGTTACTAGCCCCACGCCAGGGTGGATTGAACTGATAGCCAGGTGGGGTGGCTTGCGCCTGTAATTCCAGCACTTTGGGAGGCGGAGGTGGGCTGATCACCTGAGGCTGGAAATTGGAGACCAGCCTGACCAACATGGAGAAACCTCGTCTCTACTAAAAATACAAACTTAGCTGGGCATGGTGGCACATGCCTGTAATCTCAGCTACTTGGGAGGCTGAGGCAGGAGAATCACTTGAACCTGGGAGGTGGAGGTTGCAGTGAGTCAAGATGGTGCCATTGCACTCCAGCCTGGGCAACTCTCAAAAAAAAAAAAGGGAAAAGTTTTTTTTTTAATTTTTTTTTATTCAGTTCACACACCTTGTTCACAAGATGTGTTTTTTTGAAGAGTTTCTAGTAAATTCTGGTTTATGGAAATGACATTGAAGGGTCTGATTTTCTTTTTTTTTTTAAAGTATCGAATCTCTGAAATAATCAAATATGATGCAGCATGGGCAACATAGGGAATTCCTGTCTCTACAAAAATAAAAATAAAGTTAGCCAGGTGTGCCGATGTATGCCTGTACTCCCAGTTACATGGGAGGATCACTTGGACCTGGGAGGTCGAGGCAGCAGATATCTGCTCTTCTTCCTGACACTACAACCTGGGTGACAAAGCAAGACCTGGTCTCAAAACAAAAAGTAAGTAAAATAAAAGTATAACAGGCATAACACGTGAGCCAGTCATTGTGTAGAAAGTTATTACTGTGTGCTTCCACCAGAGGCCTGCCCGCTGACAGTGTGATTGTGTGGCTAACCCTGACTGAAAGTTGGCTACCTTTTAGTGGAAATACAAGTAACTGACTTAAGGATTTTTTTGTCATGGAAAAGTTTGTTGCCAGTTGACAGTGTCTTCACTGGAGTCGCATGCTTTAGCCTGGAAGTGTGTGGTCTCACAAGGTATCGCAGGCTGATCTCCAAGCGCTGACTCTCCCTCCCCCACGCTCCACCTCTGGATCTGGTGGCTTTAGACCTAGAGTTAGACCAGGAATGGCAGAAGACTGGGGGGTCTTTTTTTTTTTCTTTTTTCTTTTTTTTTGAGACGTGGTCTCACTCTCGTCCAGGCTAGAGTGCAGTGGCATGATCTCAGCTCACTGCAGCCTTGACCTCCTGGGCTCAGGTGATTTCTTCCACCTCACACTCCCAAGTAGCTGCTTGTGTGCCACCATGCCCAGTTAATTTTTGTATTTTTAGCAGAGATGGGGTTTCACCATGTTGCCCAGGCAGGTCTTGAACTCCTGGACTAAAGCAATCCACTCCCCTTAGCCTCCCAAAGTGCTGGGATTACAGGTGTGAGCCACTGTGCCCAGGCAACTGCAGGGCCTTCAACAGTCCAAAACATGCCCACCTCAGTGCTGGCCTCTAGTTGGGTTTGCCTCAGCCTCCTGTGGCTTTCTTGCCTGTGTCTCACCCTCCATCTTTCCTCCTCAAATCTGTCCTCTGTATCTGCTCTTAATGTGAATTTCAAATATATTCACAGTACTTTAGCCTTAGAGAGTATTTGTTTTTAAATTAAAAATTGATAACTTTGGAGTAATTTGTGACTTCTTTTTTCTCTCACAACTGACATTGCCTTTGAAATATATCTAGAATCTAGCTATATATAGGACCTAGCTGGATGATCTGGGATAATCACATCTTGAGCTCCTGAACTTAAGTCTACAGAGACCCCTTTCCCAAGTAAGGTCACATTGACAGGTTTTGAGGGTTAGGATGTTGTAGGCACCATGCCACCTGCTGCACCACTGTCTGTGTTAGCTACCAAGCACACAGTGGCCTGCATTCATCAAGCGTCTTTGGTTTTAGATAGCTACGTCTGTCTTTGGAGGTTTGTCCTTCCTGTATTCCTGACCAAGGGAATGTTATCTTGACATCTGGGCTTTTGGGTTCTGTATGTGCATACAAGGTGGGGAGATCCCTGCTTAGAAAAAGTTGAACCTCTTCTGTACTCTCTCCCTTACATGGCTTTGTGGATGTTTGTTACATGGTGTTTCATTTCTGAATATTATTTTAGGCCCCTGTTTGCAAAATAAAAAAAAAAAAACAGTGACAGGGACCACAGGGACCATTGTATGTTTGGACATTTTTCTTATTTTTAACTGAGATCTGTTAGCAGTTTGAAGCCATTGTATGCATTTCAGAGTTAGCTGGCCGTGATGGTGTGTGCCCCTAGACCCAGCTACTTGGGAGACAGACCAGAGGATTGTTTGAGCCCAGGAATTCGAGGGTGCAGTGAGCCATGTTTGTGCCACTTCACACCAGTCTGGGTGATAGAGCGAGACCCTGTCTCTTAAAAAAAAGAAAGAACAATTTCAGGGTTGAAATTTTTTAGCAGATCCTTGAAACTGACAACAGCCCATTTAGATAGTAATTTTAACAAAATCTGTAGCATACCATTCGTGAGCACTTTCCATTCACCTAGACCTGTCAGTAAGTTTCTAAACATCCAGGTTCATGAGAAGGGCCATCAGAAGTCATTTTGGAGTTGAGCTGAGAGCTGGCTTTGCTGTGCCTGACCACGAGCGATGTAACTGTTTAGTAGTAGAGCTTGGACCAACATTAGGATGTCTGATGACTCCTGCTTTACCTAAGTACTTAGGGAAGTCAGACACCATCTGCTCACATGGAAGCGGGGAGGTTTGTCCCTAAAATTATGCCTCTGAGAAAGCCTTTGCCATAGAATTAAATAAAAATGTCACTTCGGCATTCTAAGAATTAAGTCAGCTATACACTAGAAATTTTTAGTATAGTCTTACTCATTCCGAAATTCATATTCTGAGAAGCTGATACTCAGCACTGTCTTTACTTCTCCTGTAGTCTGTTCTGGATCCTGGGTTGTCTAGTGTGGAGTATGGAGGAGTTGGGCTGTTCTCGTCAGTAAGCAGACGTTACGGAGCTCTTGTTCCATGCCAGGCACTGTGCTGTAGGGGCTTGGGTTATGGCAGAGAGCAAAGATCCCAACCCTCTGAGAGTTTACATTTCAGCAAGAAATAGACAACAGACAAATTATGTTAGGAAATCAGGGCTATGGAAAACAGAAAGAAGGATAAGGGAAATGGAAGAATTGTAACATTTCACATATTTTATTATGGAAGTTTGCAATATGTATAAAAGTAGACAGAATATTATAGAGAGATCTGACAAACCTTTCACTCAACTTCAACAATTAGGTGAATTGCCCAGTCATGCTCTTCTATACCCCTCATTCTCCCCAGCGTTACATTATTTTGAAGTGAATCTCCGACATATAATTTATCTGTGAATGTATGTTATGAACTGCATGCGCCCCTTCCAACATCACACACTGAAGCCTGGACTCCCAGTGTGCTAGGAATAGGAGATAGGCCTTTGGGAAGTACTTAGGGTTAGATGAGGTCAGGAAGGTGGACCCTTTATTATGGGATTAGGTGAGGAAGAGTGAGGGGACATCTCGCCCTTGAACCAAGGAAGGACCACCTGAGGATAATAGCAAGGAAGTGGCTGTCTGCAATCTGTGATGCAGGCCCTCACCAGAAACCGAATATACTGACACCTTGATCATCTGGCTTCTTGGCCTGCAGAGCTATGAGAAAATAAATTTCTATTTATTTTTTTCTTTCATGGGTCTTTAAGAGAGAAAAAGATTATGTTTTCTAAGCCACCCAGTCTAATGGTATTTTTTTCTTTAATTTTTAAATTTCTTTCTTTTTCATTCATGGTATTTTTAAATTACACCTAACGTTTCTTTCTTCTTCTTCTTCTTTTTTTTTTTTTTTTTTTGTTTTTTTGTTTTTGAGACAGAGTTTCCCTCTTGTTACCCAGGTTGGAGTGCAACCTCTACCTCTTGGGTTCAAGCAGTTGTCCTGCCTCAGCTTCCCAAGTAGCTGGGATTACAGGCAAGTGCCACCATGCCCGGCTAATTTTTTTCTGCTTTTAGCAGAGACAGGGCTTCACCATGTTGGCCAGGCTGGTCTCGAACTCCTGATCTTGGGTGATCCTCCTGCCTTGGCCTCCCAAAGTGCCGGGATTACAGATGTGAGCCACAATGCCCAGCCCTAAAACGTTTCTTAATACCAAATATTCAGTGTTTAAATTTCCAGTGTGTGGTTTTGTCTATTTTTAAAACTTTGGAATTAGTATCCAAATACAGTTTTTAGAGAAATACCTTTAAGACTCTTAAAATCTTCATGTTCCATCCATCTCTTTTTTTTCTTTATGACTTGATGAACCTGGCTGGTTTGTCCTGAAGAGGTCCCACTGCGAGGCTGGGTCAACTTCAGGCTGGATTTTTTGTCGGCAAGACTGTTTCACAGGTGGTGGTGTTCTTCCAGCAGGTGCATAATGGCTGATTGCCTCTCCTTTTGTAAATCGGCAGCCATTTATTCTCTCATCACTAATTCCCTTAAGGTTGCAAAATGATATTCTCACTCCCCTATTTATTTTTCATTTATTAGCTGCAATACTTCCCGTAAAAAGTGTGTGTGTATACATATATACACACATATATGCACAAATTTATACTCGTTGGTTACCCAGTGGCACAGTGAGTCATCATATGCTCGATTCTTTCCCTTTACGTAGCCATTTTAAAGATGAGTTGGTTCACTAGCATCCTTCCAAAGTGACGAGTCGGCGTTCTTTTTGTTGTTGGTTTCGTGTGGCTGTGAGGTGTATCATTATGAATGTACTGGATGTGTTTCAGTCCACTGCATTGTTGCCTTGTTGGTGCGAAGGTTGGCCAGGGAGGGTCTCCCTTTGGCCAGGTAGAGTCACTTTCATGTTGGCGTCTGAGATATAGGCATCTTTGTCAGATTCTTTCCTATCTAGCATGACAAGATATTCTGGGCTCATTTTGTACGTTTAATGCTCTGATTTGCACTCAGCAATTGCCAAGGAGCCGTGATTCCTTTTAGTGAAAAATAGTATTTCAAGACCATAGTCTGCAAGATTGGGCGTCTAGTTGCCATGAGGCCTTTTCAACGTACAGAGCTAGGATTTTTTTTTTTTTTTTTTTTGAGACAGGGTCTTACTCTGTCACCCATGCTGTAGTGCAATGGCATGATCTCAGTTCACTGCAACCCCTGCCTCCCTGCAGCCTCCACCTCCCGGGTTCAGGAGATTCTTGTGCCTCAGTGTCCTGAGTAGTGAGTACCTGGCATTACAGGTGCGTGCCACCAGACCTGACTAATTTTTGTATTTTTAGTAGGGATGAGGTTTCACCATGTTGGCCAGGCTGGTCTCAAACTCCTGACCTCAGGTGATCCACTTGCCTCAGCCTCCCAAAGTGTTGGGATTATAGGCGTGAGCCACCGCACTGGCCTAGGAATTGTTCTTTGTTTTTAGTGTTTTTAAGATAAAATACATCATAAGTTCACACTTTTTGATTAAAACTCAAGGCTGCAGAGTTTTAATTAACAGCTTCACCTTCTATGTTTTCTTTTTTCCACACTGAAAATCCCAAATCTCATGGGTATTTGAGGAGGATAGAGTTAGAGGTTCTCAAGCTCATGCTGCTTCAGTCACCTGGAGGGCTTGTGCACACACAGATGGCTGGATCCATTCCTTGTTTCTGAATAAGCAGGTCTGGGTGGGGCCTGAGAATGAGCATTTCTAACAAATGCCCAGGAGGGCCAGTGCTGCAGGGCCAGGGGCCACTGAATAGAGCATCATGGGATTGTGCGGTTGCTTTATCCTGCATTACACAGTCTCTGAATAACACCATTAACTCCATCATCAACAATAGGACTAGTGAACACCGATCTAGAACTGTTTCTGGCAATTCTTCTTGGCATTTGGATATATCCCACAAGGAATGAACTGTCAAATTACTGCAGTTTTAAAGTGACTTGTCATAGTTCCTCTCTCTGAGATTATACCACTGAATGTATATGTATGCATTTAGGTTCACTTGTTTTTTTTTTTTTTTTTTTCCTGATTATTTTTAGGGAAAACCTTAAAAAAGCTAATTGCTTTATAATTATATAAAGTATTTACTTCCAAAATTAAATCTACAAAATGAGGTCTATTTAAAGAAATCTTGTATACATTCTGTCCTCTCCATGCTAACCTCCTGACTTCCTCGATCTCAATTTGTTATGGTTTGTCCTTCTGTATAAAAAACATTCAAACATATTTGTATTTCCCTTTCTTAGCGAAGACATTGCCAGCTGCAGACACTGTTCTCACCACCCTTTCTCCCGGACTCCACTCCCCACTAGGAGTATGTTGACATCATTCTCGAAGTCCATGATGTAGATGTACCGTGGTTTATTCTGCTAGTCCCTTGGTGGAATTTGAGTTGTTTTGTCTTTGATTATTTCCGGTAGTTGTGCATAGATTGTCTGTAACTTTTCTGATGGACGTGTTGGGGTGGAGCTCTGCAGGAGGGGTTGCTGGGCTGAGGTAAATGGTGATGTCACTGTGCTGGATGCTGCCACAGCTCCCTCCTTAATGGTTGCACCATTGGGAAACTGCCTTTAGGCCTCACCGAAAAGGCTGTCCTGGAACAGAGGCTGCGGTGAAGGGGAAGTCTGGGGAAAGAGCAGTTTGGCAACACTTCTGTCTAAAGCCTTAAGGCATTGGGGAGCCAGGAACAGGCAGGATCTCTTTTAACTTATAAATACAGTACTGTGGCTCAAACTGCTACAGTAATGCTGTGTTTATTTTAAAAATGTATAGCCTGTTAAAGGCTGATTCCTCAGTATTCTTACGTTTAGATCCATTTTTCCAGTCTTTTTGTTTTTAAACTCTTGAGTTTTAAGTTTGATCTCTGAGGGCTAGAGAAGGCAACTTGTTTCCTTGATTAGAAGAGTTCATTCAACAACTTAGCATTCTTGGCCTGTGTGTTCTTGTCGTTTAAGTTAAAACAGAAAAAGACTTTGGGGCTTTCTGTCTGGTGACTAGTCTTCATGTGTAGCAGTTCCTCTTCTGCGAATTTCCACAGCAGAAAACTTGATGAACACTAATGTATCAGTTTTCTTTTGATCCCACCTACAGAGTGTAGTATTGTCATATAGACAGGATGCTGGGAGAAAGAACAGCAGAGGGAGAGTGTGTGTGTGTGTGTGGTGTATGTGTGTGTGGGGTGTGTGTGTAAGAGGGAAGGTAGAGACCACAGGAAGCACCTGGAGGAGAGCCAGGCCGAATGGGCGTAACGTTAAGCCAGCGATGAAATGACAGGGGGTACTGGGTACTTTAAACTTGGCCTTTAGACTTGGAGGTGTAGAACCGTGGGAGGGTTCATTTGCTGTACTTCTCAGATCTGTGCCTTCTAATGAAGGAAGGACAGTGTCTATGCTAGAAGTGTGGAGTCAGTTGCTTCGTCATTTTAGGGGATAGGCTGAACCTTGCTTTCTACCTAGAGAATCTGGATAACATCTGGATCCTTTTTTATGCTTTCTCATTGACCTTCACTCCCTGCCCCCACCTCCAAATGCGAAGGCCTTTCATGGACAGATGCTCTGGGAGGAGTGCTGGGGAGGCTTCCATACCCATGATTATGCATTTGATGTTAGTTTTTGCCATGAAAGAGCTCCCAGTCGGAAGCATTAATTTTCATTACTGCCTCGACATTATACACGAATTATAGCAAATCTACTTTATGCATTATTGAACAGGCTGAGGTGACTTCCCAGTTTGTGACCTTGGATTTTTTTATCGTCCATTTGAAAGCCTGTTTTACCAAAAGCCATTGAGGAGAAATTAATGATGTATGGTCTGTGGGCAAGCACATAGGTTCTTAGGCTTGAAGACAATGCCCTCTCTAACCCATTGCTTTCAAACAAGACTGGACTGCTTAACGGTGGATTGCAGCTCGCTTTTGTTAATAGGCTTAAAAAATCGTTATTTCTGGAAAATTTTCTGTAAAGCAAATCTTAGATAAATTACACATTTCCTTTGACTTTTTTGTTCAGAAATAGAATCATAGAACCTTGCTTGGAGGGGCCTTAGTATTAGTTCATCTCCAGTTCTAGTCCAGTCACTCCACTTCTTTTAGTCCCAGCTGGGAGGTGTTCCAGCCGTGGGTTGAGGGCCTCCAGATGCGGGACACTTTCTGTCCTCCTTCACCCCTCCACCCCCAGGTTATTCTTTCTCAGCCCATAGCACTCCTGGGTTGAGCTAAACCATCACTCTGTCTTTCCCACCCGTTAGTGCTCTGCGGCCTAAGAAGCCCTGCAGAATAAAGCAAGCCTTTTAAACCATGACAGCCTAGTAGAGGGCTGAGGACAGTGCCTTCCTAACGGGTTGAAACACTGCCAGTGTCTTCAGCAGTTTAAGATCAAGTGAGAGATGCATTTTATTAGAAAACTTTCTGTTACCCTTACCAAGATTATACTAAAGAATTTGAAGAAAAATTGTAATGTACCAGAGCATCAACAAATATTCAGACTCTTTATGTCAAGATTTGTTTTCTCCAACATAAATCTCCAAATAAAAATATTGACTTTGAAAATATATAACGTCAAGTATTTAGGAAAGTGACAAACCGACCGAACATTCTGTTTTTCTTTGCCAGTCTGTCATGGTTATAACTTCCTGATCCGTTTATACTTTTGTGATAAGTAAGACTGTCACAGCTTTGTGTGTTCAAGAATTGGTACAGTAAAAAAGATTGTCATATGTAAAATTTTTGGTGCTGCAGAAGAAGTAGTGCTCAAATATAAATTTCCTCAGCAAGGCAATTTGCTTCTGTAGAAGGGTGTGTCGCACAGATGGAGCAGTGGCAAGCGCACACCTGGACAAGGAGGGGAAGGGGTTCTTATTCCTGACACAAGTCGCCCCTACTGCTGTGTTCTTCCTCTATTGGCTACGGTTAGACCGAACAGTCTGGACTAACCTTGATAGGCTATTTTAAAGAGAGAAGGGGTACAAGTTGGAGTGGCAGAGTGGGTGGTTTGGTGGGAAGGATGGTTACGGGCAGGTCAGAGCAGGTTGCCGGGGGTGACCTAGGTCAAAGCAGGTGACCAGAGCAGCTGACTGGAGCCAGGTGACCAGGATGAGTCAGGACGGAGCAGGGGACCGGACCAGTTCTGATTAGAACTGGTGGAAAAGGTTTGCTGAAACTACAAGGGAGTTAAACTTTAAAATGGAGGACAAAGAACTGAACATACTGACATACTGATTCTTTAAAGAGAAACTTGGGGTTTACTACATCTAAGAAGGTGACAGAAATGTTCACTCTGTACACAGAAGGCAGTTTGGAACCTGTATTTTCAGCCAGACTTTTTGTTCTTGTTTTGAGGCGGAGTCTTGCTCTGTTGCTCAGGCTAGAGTGCGGTGGTGCGATTTCGGCCCACTGCAACCTCCGCCTCCTGGGTTCAAGCAGTTCTCAGCTTCAGCCTCCCGAGTAGCTGGGATTTCGGGCGTCTGCCACTACACTTGGCTAATTTTTTGTATTTTTAGTAGAGACGGAGTTTCACTTGGCCAGGCTGGTCTTGAACTCCTGACCTCGTAATCCACCCGCCTCGGCCTCCCAAAGTGCTAGGATTACAGGTGTGAGCCATCATGCCCAGCCAAGCCAATCATTGTTAAAACAGCTGCTGCAGAATAAGTGGTAAACTTAATAGAATTAAGAAGTTGGGAGGGAGCACAGAGCAGTATTAAGTCCCAAGCCAAGCTACCTGGGTTCAAACCCCAGCCTTGGTGCTCATTTGCTTGGCCTTGGGCCAATTAGGGGAGTTATTGGTGCTTTGGGTTTCCATATGAGGGTTCAGAGTGTGCACAAAGTGCCGTCTAGAGGGACAGTAAACAGGTGCCCTTCTCTTGACTTCTGTTAACTAGCAACTTTTCTGTGACCCTAATGTGATGGTATTTTGTGATGGGGCCTTGAGAAGGTGATTAGACCATGTGAGTGAAGTCCCCACAAAAGGGGTTAGTGCCCTTATAAAAGAGGGCCCCAGAGACCTCACTTGCTCCTTCCGCCATGTGAAGGCACAGCAAGACCAAGGCACTGAATCTGCTGAAGCTTTGATATCAGACTTACAGTCTCCAGAGATGATAAATATACGTCTGCTGTTGATAAGCCATCCTAGGTTTTATTGTATTTTGTTATGGCAGCCTAACAGACTGACATTGAGTTGATTGAAATGTAACCTGTTAAACTAAATCACTGAAGTCATCTTTTTGAGTTCTTTCCCCCACCATGTTTAATTCTTACTTGCTTTGAACATAAAAGGTTTTAAATTACACAAGTAATACATGAATGTGTGCTTGTAAAAATCTCAGGGAATACAGTAATAATTCAGGAAGTAGCTAAGGCCTGTGTTAGTCATCTGATTGCATGTAACAGAAAATCCAATTACAACTGCATAAATAATCAGAAAACTGATTGCTTAATGTAATCAGACCCCAGAGCCCTGCCCCACTTTCCGGGGATTCTCCGAACTGGGCCTTCCTCAGCCAGGGGGCCTGTCTAGTGGGTCCGGGCAGCACCCTCCACAGAGTGCCCATGTCCCTCTGCATGGCTGCTGCTTGCCGTCCCCTCTGTATGTCTCTTCCCATTCAGGAGCTCCAGTGCCTGCTGTTCAGCCAGGGTGATGCTGTGCACCCATGCGCTCTGGGGATCTGCACAGCCAGCTCCCTGTTGTGTTTTGAGTTGCTCTTAGACATTATTTTCATAGGTCTCCTCTATCACCAAAAAAAGGAGATCTTAGTTATTGAAATAAATGGCCTGAGTTGACTCTTTTAGTAAATAGCCTCTTATGTTAGAACAGTAAACTTGGTGACTTTCTGAACAGGGTTTTCTGAATGTGGGCACATGAATCTCAAGCCCCATTTTGGCTCTTAGTAGCTGCCTTATGAACAACCGAATTCTCACTGGTTTTGCTCATGCCTCTGTTGCTGTGGGATTAAAATGAAAAATCATCTGCAGGAAGGTGCTCTGTCTTGCAGTTCAGCCCTCAGAGCTCTAGTGACTTTTCTGCTTAATGGTCAGGTTATTTCAGGAAACTACAAAGCCTGTGTTGTTAATTTAATTACCTACTGCATGAGCCAAGATTGAATTCTTTTGGGCTCTTACACTAAAGCTCTTCCCCGTCGTGTGATGTTTCTCCATACCCCATTTTCAAAGGCATCTCTAATTTCATAAGACTTGATGTGAAGATTTAAGAGTATATTAAAATAATGCTTGTATATGCTGAGAAAATTGTGGTGGTTTTTCTTCACAATCAATGCAGAGCTTCAGTGGGTTGGAATTTGGCCTTCAAATCTACCTCAGGGCACTATCTTAGTGTGCCAGGGCTGCCATCACAGAGTCACACAGTCTGGGTGGCTTAGCAGAAATGCATTGCGTCACAGCTCTGGAGACCAGGTCCAGGCATCGGCAGTGTGGGCCTCTGTGTCCTCCTGGGGCCTTCCTGCATCCTTCCTGCCTGTGTGACCAAATCTTCCCTTATAAAGACACCAGGCAGTTGGATTAGGGCCTATCCTGAAGACCTCATTTTAACTAAACTGCCTTATCAGCTTTGAAGACCTTATCTCCACATGCTTGTATTCTGAGGTACTGGAGGTTAGGGCTTCAACAGGTAGATGTTTGTGGGACACAGTTCAGCCCGTAACAGGTAACTGAGGTCAGATGGTCACAGGTCAGATCCCTACTTAAGTCAGATGACACTTTGCTATAGGTGGATGTGCTGCTGGACCGGACATCTCCAGGTGAACACAGGTTAGAGAGTCAGTCCGCGATGGATGCAAGAGACGTTGCTGCTTGGTAATCTCCTTTTGGATGAGTCTTACTGTACAGCAGGGCTCCCTGGGGAGAAGAGCTTGGAGCAGGTGTCGGAGGCAGCTCCTCTTCTACTTTGTATGGATGTTATTTGTGTACTTACGTGAAGTAACTGTATTGCAAGGACAGTGTGTGAGAGAGAGACTGTGTGTGTGTGTGTGTGTGTGTGTGTGTGTGTGTGTGTGTGTGTGTGTGTGTGTGTAGTTTTACATAGAAAACCAAGTGGAAGAGGAGAAAGCTTCCATTTAGTTGGCTTACTTTCCACTTAGCAAAGAGTAATTATTTTTTATATATTAATCTTGGAACTGTTTAACAAGACAACAGAAATTGGCAGTCAAAGTTAAGAAACCAGAAGCTAACTAAAGATTTTCTTCTTTTATTGATTTTTTATTTTTTTGAGGCAGAGTTTTGCTCTTGTTGCCCAGACTGGAGTGCAGTGGCGCAATCTCAGCTCACTGCAACCTCTCCTCCTGGGTCCAAGCGATTCTCCTGCCTCAGCCTCCCCAGTAGCTAGGATTATGGGCATGAACCAGCATGCCCAGCTAATTTTGTATTTTTAGTAGAGACAGGGTTTCTCTATGTTGGTCAGGCTGGTCTGGAACTCCCGACCTCAGGTGATCCACCCACCTCAGCCTCCCAAAGTGCTGGAATTGCAGACATGAGCCACCACGCCTGGCTTCTTTTACTGATTTCTGAGATGACTACCAAATAAATGAACAAGATGAAAAGTGGTAAGTTCAAACATAAGCGTTGTTTTTGTGTTAACAAAATGTAGTCATAGTCCCTTTGTAGCCACTGTGTGCCATGCCTTGTTTGAGGTGACCGACTGTGTTAACTCATTTAATCCTCACTGCTGCCCCTCTGGCCGAGCTCTTCTCATTTTCCCATTTCCCTTGTCCCGGAGGCACAGGAGTGGTAAACGGTCTTCCCAGGTGTAGTCAGCTGGTCAGTGATGGAACTGAGATGGGAACCAGGCAGTGAGGCTCCCAGCGCCCTGCCCGCTCACCATGCCATCTGCCCAGAAATGTCATTACCCTTTCCCAGTGACTTGATATCATTATATGAGTTTCAGGAGGCTTTTTATTTTTAGGTTCTTGATAGCAAAATAAGCAGATGTGTTAATGGCACACATCAATTCCCAGTGATTTCTTAAAGGTCAATATACAAGCAATTTGGAAAATGGTTTTACTAAACTAAAGAGGATCCTCTGAGTATAAGAATTTTGTCATCTATATTAAAAGGTTCTTTTTTAGCTTAAGTGTAATACAGTTATTTTATCATTTTATGAGAACAAAATGGATTTTTCATTTCTATGAAAGTGAAGATAGAAGAGCTGAGCTAACACGGAGTGTGCAGCGTAAAGCCGGCTGCAAACTGGAGTCCCGACTTGTGTCTGTCACTGTCAGATCTGTGCTCTGAGCACGCTGGCCTTCAAAGCTGACTTTCCTCATCTGAATTGGGGTCGTGTTTGGGCCTTTCCTCCCAGGAGTCATGGTCAGGACAGAATGAGAGGGTGCCTGGCAGGTGCCTTGTGTAATATTTGCACATGGGGAGCCACCTATAAATTGTGGGTCCTTCTGGCATTTGGTTGAACAGTGAGCTGAATTTGGTGAAGTTTGGTTTCCTTTTCTGCATGGATTTTTGGCTATCTGGGAGAAAGTGGGGCTGTGGACCATAGCTCTGGCTGAAGTAGAGCCGGCTTAGTCTCTCCTTAGCTTTGTGCCCTTGGGGCAAGTTACTCACCCTCTCTGATCCCCATTTTTTTTTGTGGTTCTTGATAGCAAGAACCCAAACACCCACCCCATGGAGGTATCATGAGGGTTCAGTTTCACCACATCGGCCCTACGCTGGGTTTTCCTGAGGTTCGTTATATAGAGGCACAGATAGAGAAGAGTCTTGCAGTATCATTTTACTAAGCATAAAATGATCTAAAAATACCAACTTCATAAACTTTAGAGCCCATTTTACTTGTATTCACCTAAAAATGTGGTAACTGAATTTCTCTTTCTTCCCTTTACAGGTGCTGGAGATCAGAATTTATTTACCTCTGTTTATCCAACACTCTCTCAGCAGCTTCCAAGAGAACCGATGGAATGGAGACGGTATGGGTTGTGTGTTTTTTGGCTGTATTCCTCCTTCATTTTTTTTGTTTTTCGAGATGGAGTCTAGCTCTGTCACCCAGGCTGGAGTGCAGTGGCACGATCTCCGCTCACTGCAACCTCAGCTTCCCGGTTTCAAGTGATTCTCCTGCCTCAGCCTCCTGAGTAGCTGGGATTACAGGCGCATGCCACCACGCTGGGCTAAATTTTGTATTTATAGTAGAGACGGGGTTTCTCTGTTTGCCAGGCTGGTCTCAAACTCTTGACCTCATGCCCCCTCTCTTCATTTTTTTTTAAAAAGTGCATTTTTAAGTAAGTATATGTTGTTCAGACATTTATGTGAACAAGCAAAGTAGCACGAGTTGAAAGCCTCAGTTCTAAAGAAACAGAGTGACCTCACGTAACCTGGCACCTTGATCTTTGAACTTCCCAGCCTCCAGAACTGTGAGCGCAATAACTTTCTCTTGCTTAGAATTTACCCAGCCTGTGATACTCTGTTATAGCAGCAGACAGCAGACGAAGACATGGATGTGTATGTGTTGGTGGGGTGTGAGGGGGTAGAGAGAGAGAGAGAGAGAAAACCTTTTTAGTACTCTTTGTATTAAAGTATGTATCTTGGCTGGGCACAGTGGCTCACGCCTTTAATCCCAGCACTTTGGGAGTTTGAGGCAGGTGGATCACCTGAGGTCAGGAGTTCGAGACCATTGTGGCCAAGTGGTGAAACCCTGTCTCTTCTAAAAATACAAAATTAGCTGGGTGTGGTGGAGCATGCCTGTAATTCCAGCTACTTGGGAGGCTGAGGCAGGAGAATTGCTTGAACCCAGGAGGCAGAGGTTGGAGTTTTATTTATTTATTAAATAAAATAAAATAGTATGTATTTATTACTTTGATAAAAAGCATAAATTTAAAATTAATTGATTGGATCTAGGAAATGAAAATTGAAACATCAAGTTTATCAGATGTGCTGAGCAAGCTGTATAGCTGAAAAGCAAATTAGTGAGCTGGAAGAGTTGAGCTTAGACACTTTGTAGATCAGTGCTAAGAGCAGGAGTGGGAGCGCGTGGAAGAAAAGCCGGCCCTGGAGGATGACTTGAGAAGCTCCAGGATCTACCTGAATGGCGTTTCAGAAGGAGAGTGGAGGGAACAGAGGACAGGTGACATTGGAAGAACGGCTATCAAGATTCTTCCAGAAGGGAGTCAGGATACTGCAGGAGCCTGGTGAATATCAAGGAGAATGAAGTAAAGAAAGCAAACAGAAAACCACGCCAGGGAATCAGAAGAGGAAGAAGAACCAAATATAGAGTTTCTAACAGCACCATTTAAAATGCAACATAAAATACGTTTATGAGCAGCCCCATCATAGTCCTGAGGGAAAATACCCAGACCCTAGAATTCTTTATCATTCACAGTGTTGTCCTGAGTGAAGACGGTGTCACAGCTTCCCACCCTGAGGGCCTTGCATCAGCCACTGGTGCTGAGAAGTTTTTCTCTAGGCCTCCGGGTGGTCATGTTGGGCCCAGGATGGCTGGGGTTTCTGCTCCATTGCTTCTGTGTGCAGAAAGCCATTCGTGTCTACCGCAGAGTCCCATTCAGTTACCATGTTCATTGCTTGTCCTGACGTGGAGACAGGTGCACTGAAGTGAATAAAAGTATTTTCAGACATCTGTGAGATCAGAAACCTTGCCATTCTCTGAGTAATTAAAGGATGTATCCCAGTGTGAAGGAAAATGAACCTGGAGACCCAGGGTGAAAGCAATGTCTGCCAGCAACATGGCATGTTTTGCTGAAGTTAAGATGTCACTTAAAAACAAAATCTAAAATTTCAGATGTGTGTGAAGCAGAACAGAGAGAAGGGAGAATAGTCTTCAACTTTAGTCTTTGTAATAAACCTTATGTTACATACTAAGAATTAAAGTGCAGCCAATGGTAGAATAGAAATAGATGGTAAGACTTTCAAACTGGCAGAGAGGAAAGATGGAAAAAGAAAACTTGATTACCAGAGGACAGGGAAAAATAGAGCTGGCAAATAGGAAATGCACATATTTGAGCATCAGCGTAATCACATTAATGATGGTTGGTTTTAACTTAGTAAACACAGCATCCTTAGATTGGGTAAAAAAGCAAAATTCAGCTATAACATTCAGAAGAGACGCAGCTGCTAGGAATGAGAAGAACAGGTGTGGCACGGAGATCCGTGCGGTGCGTTCACTTTTAGAAGCATCATTAGGTCGTCACCGAGAGCCTTGGAGGAGATGCAGGGGCTTGTGGGATTTCTTGATGACTTCTTGGGTTGAGAATAAAATAGAGGTTTGTACTGCTATATTATTTGTGCTCTGCAAACAAAAATCTGTCATTTTACAGCAAGTAATTTTGTTTCTTGGATAAAATACAAGTTGTTCCAAAAATACTAATGCAACCCTAAAGCTTTCATAAGTTAAAGCTGCACTTTGGACATTTGGGACACATTTTTCTTCTTTTATGGTGACATAATTATAGATTCAGTTACGCTAAAACCCATTGTTAAGCCTGTAGTGGTCCTGGTTAAATGGAATACTTGGATGAATGTATTACCGTGCCTGTATCCTTGAGGAAAATGAAAGATTTTATGGAAATAGAGCTTTGACATGTACATGTGAACTCTGTTTAAAATAATTCAGAGTGATTTTGAACAGAATGTGTAGTTATGATTTGGGGTCAGTATATATGCTCTGAACTCATGGATGCAATTACGTTATTTGTTGTCCTGTGTGCCCTCTTGTGATGAATGTTGTTTAGTTGTTTTCTCAGTGACTTCAAACAACTGTTTACAGGTCCTATGGCCGGGCTCCCAAGATGATTCACCTAGAGTCTAACTTTGTTCAGTTCAAAGAGGAGCTGCTGCCCAAAGAAGGAAACAAAGCTCTGCTCACGTTTCCTTTTCTCCATATTTACTGGACAGAGTGCTGTGTAAGTATCAGGGAGGGGAGGAAGCGCGGTGGGATGGGTTGAAAATTGATGGGGCTAGGCTTTGTGGAGGCAGCTGGCATTTTTCCAATGTACTTTTTCATGTACTGTGTTTGGGTCGTCCCTTCATCCCTGGGCCAAGTGTTGGGGGGTTGCTGTTGCGTGTTTGCGCCTGGGTCTGGTGTGCTGTGCTCACTTTGGCCCCCAGCGCAGTCCTGTTCCTGTGTCTCCAGTGTTGTGAGCTGTCTCCCTCTGCCCCGTGGCTGCTAGGCGTAGCCTGAGCTGTGTTTTGTTCTCATGACACCCATGTTCCCATCCTGGCTCCATTGTCCTTGGTTATACGTGTTGTCTCTTCTGCCTGCATGTGACCCTGAGGCCAGGACCATGTCCTTCCCCCATGTTGCCGTGCCTGGGCAGGAGGTGCCCTGTGACTCGGTGGAACCAGCGGGTGTCAGCGCCACCACCGCCACAGCCTTCATTTGTATTTTCCAGTTGTGTGTTCATGAATCTAGAAAGAACCTTTTCTTTCTTGACACACTTCTCCTGTCGTGAACCAATAGAAAATGCTGTGGGGCATTTCTTTCTGTGTATTTTGACTTAAATAAAGCAAGATTTAGCAGCAGAGAAAATATGTAGATTATTACACGCCATGGCATTGTAGCCTCCACCTGAGGCGCGGAGGGAGTTTGTGATTTGAGACAGGAGCTATAAGTCTGCACCTGGTTTTCCTCAGACTTCACCTCAGGCACCGCTTCTCTGCTGACTTTGCTCTGCCTCATTTCCCAGAGGCGCCACACAGGTGGCGCTTATCCCCAGCAGCCAGTGAGGACACACAGGAGGTGTTTTCCGCCAGGGAAGCCTGCCAGAGACTCCGTACCCAGGGTTTTCATCGGGCTGCTCCTTAGGCCGCCTCTGCCTGGCGTGCACTGACACCCCCATGGTTCCAGAAAGCAAGCGTTTAGCATAACTGCGCTGAGGGCACTGACAGTGCAGGCCTGCTGAGCTCCTCTTACCGCAAGGGCTGGGAGCCCTCTTCTGGTCCAGGTTCCCAGAGGCAGCCCAGGGCCAGCCCCGTGAACAGCCGCGAGAAGGATGCTGTCCCTGGCCTTCAGTGGCAGCTCTTCTCTCCATAAGCCTGGTTGGTAATGTTGGATTCAGTCACTCCTTTCAGGAGTTGTTCCGTTTCTCCCTGATGCGGGGCTGTTGTCCCTTTGCGATCAGTAGGCCATCTCTGGGGAGCCACTCGGACCACATAAGTGTCCTGCCCCTCACCCTGCGGCGATTCTTTCCTGAGCCTGTCTTTGCCAAGGGTGCTGACTTTTCCACCCACCTCCGTCAGCCCATCTGGGGAGTGCCCACGGGGCTTTCTGTTCAGGCAGTGGTCAGAGCAGTCACCTTTGCTTATTCTGATGCTCGTGTTGTCCCAGATTTGGCCATCAAGAGTCACTTCAGGCTGGCTCCTGTGTTCTTTTCAGCACTTTCTAACCATTTGTGGCATACCAAGCTGTTTCAGGTTCTGGGAGTTCTTTGCCCTTGTGCTGGCATCAGCTGTGTCTCCACAGAGACCTGGTTCCTCTGGCAGCAGGTGTGCTCGCTGCCGTGGGGGCATGGCTCCTTCTGCACCCTTTCAGCGGGCAGAGTTGATGGGATGATACTGATGCCTCTGATGTTACAACCTGGAGGGCTCTTTCTTGCCTCTGTCTCATTTATTTCTGCTCTCAACAACATCAGCACATTTATGTATTTGCTCCATGCTACAATATGCATAAGATAGTTTCAGAATTGCTACACACATGCCACAACTAGGAACAAGCCTGGTGAAAACAGCTCCAGATTTGCGCAGCTAAACTGCTCCTTTTGGACAGTGTATATCATAGTGTGTGTTAACGTCTCCCTCAGCTTCATCCTTTTCAAGGTTTTCGTAGTTACTCTTGCATGTTTAATTTAGGTATTTTTGTTGTGATCAAACTAAGTTTATACATTCCCATGTGTAGAACTAACATATTCAAGATGTGAGACATACTCAGGAACAAGGGATGTCTTTCCTTTGTGCAAGTCTGCTTTTGTGTTTACAGTTTACTTTGTTAGAGATTTTTAAAATTCTTTTTTTTTTTTTTTTTTTAAAGATAGGGTCTTGTTCTGTCACTCAGCCTGGAGTGCAGTGGCAGGTTCTTGGGTCACGCAGCCTTGACATCCTGGGCTCAGTGATTATCCTACCTCAGCCTCTTGAGTAGTTGAGACTGCAGGGATGTGCCACCATGCCCAGCTACTTTTTTGTGTGTTTTTTTGTACAGATGGAGTTTCACCACGTTGCACAGGCTGGTCTTGAGCTAGGTTCAAGGCATCCACCTCCTTCTGCCTCCCAAAGTGTTAGGATTGCGGGTGTGAGCCACAGCGCCTGGCTGATTTTTTTTTTTTTTTTTTCCCCTGAGACAGGGTCTCACTGTCATCCAGACTGGAGTGTAGTGGTGTGATCTTGGTTCACTACAACTTCCGCCCTTCTAGGCTGAAGCCATCCTCCCACCTCATCCTCTCAAGTAGCTAGGAACACATCTGGCTTTTTTTCCCTTGTATTTTTAGTAGAGACGGGATCTTACCATGTTGCCCAGGCCGATCTCAAACTCCTGGCCTCAAGCAGTCTTCCTGTCTCAGCCTCCTGAAGTGCTGGGACT
>NW_022436948.1:2468762-2513340 GCF_009761245.1 Sapajus apella | reverse complement strand
CTCTGTTGCCCAGGCGGGAGTGCAGTGGCACAATCTCAGCTCACTGCAACCTCTGCTGTCTAGGTTCAAGCAATTCTTCTGCCTCAGCCTCTGAGTAGCTGGGACTACAGGCACACGCCACCATGCCCGGCTAATTTTTGTATTTTTAGTAGAGATGGGGTTTCACCATATTGGCCAGGCTGGTCTCGAACTCCTGACCTTGTGATCCACCTGCCTTGGCCTTCAAAAGTGCTGGGATTACAGGCGTGAGCCACCTCGCCCGACCTTATGCTCTCTTTATGAGGTTTGGGTATTGATGTTCTACTTAATTCATTAAAAATTTGAAAGTTTTCACTTACTTTCTGTTTCTGAAGTAATTTATGTAGCACTGGAGCTACCTGATCTCTAAGGTTTGATGGAATTTTGGGAAACTAGCTGGGCCAGGTACTTTTTTGTATTTCTTTGATGAAAATTGGTCTGTTTCAGCTGTTTGTTAATTTTGATAAACTACATTTTTCTTGGAAATTACATATTTAAGTTTTAAAATTTCTTTTCATTGAGGTATAAAAAGTGGTCCGACTTTTTTTTTTTTTTTTTTTTTTTTGACTTTTAAAATGTCCTGTCAGTAGTTATTTTCTCATCATCATTTCTTTTTTATTTTTTGGAGACTGAATCTTGCTCTGTCACTCAGGCTGGAATGCAGTGGCGCAATCTTGGCTCACTGCAACCTCTGCCTCCCAGGTCCAAGTGATTCTCCTGCCTCAGCCTCCCAGTAGCTGGGCTTACAGGTGCCTGCCACCACGTCTGACTCATTTTTGTATTTTTAGTAGGGAGGGGAATTCACCATCTCGGCCAGGCTGGTCTCGAACTCCTGATTTCAGACGATCTCCCAAAGTGCTGGGATTATAGGTGTGAACCACCGTGCTCTGCCCCCATCATTATTTCTTATTTTGTGCATTTGTGCTTCCTCTTTTTCTTCCTTGATTAAATTAGCTACTTCGATTTCCTCCTACCACCAGAGAACCAGGATTTTAATGTATTCATCTGATTTATTGTTAGTTTTGAAATATTTGTTATCTGTTTTCTACCTCATTTTCTACTTTCGTTTTTATTATTTCCTTCTTTTTGTTTTCTCATGGTTTACTTTGTTCATTTTCTAGTTTTTGGGAGTTTGAAATGCATTTACTTTCATTCTTAAAATTTTATTGATACAGGTCTTTAAAGTTAATGGATTTTTCTCTGGTTACTACTTTAAATGTATCCCATTGTTTTACCATTTTTCAGAAATTCTTTATTTTTGATTTTTATTTCCCTTTCATTAAATAGTTGTTTAGCAGAAAGCTTTTTAATTTCCAGGGGAAAAAAAGATTAAAAAAATTTGTGTTTAGCAATTTCTAGCTTTATTGCTTTGTGGTCAGAAAGTGTTTATATCTGCTTTATAAAACTTATTTTTAAAATTTTATAAATTTGACTATTGTGATCAGTTTTTGTGGACATTTCATGAGTGTTTGAAAATGTATTTTCTCTGTTTCCAGATTGTAATGTTAAATATTTACCTGTAAGACCTATCTTGCTGCTTGTGTTGTTTAGATCATTTGTATTTTAAATTTTGTCCATTTGGCCTATCCTTAACTGACAGTGGTGTGGTAAAGTCTTCTATTATTGGTGTGTTTCTGTTCCTCTTGCATCTCCTGTATTTTTTGTTTTGTATGAGTGGTTGATGTATTATTTGGTGCTTAGGTATTTAAAACTATTGCAGTTTTTATGGACTGAAATATGTCATTTACAGAATGGCTTTTGGGTAGTATATCTTGCTTACAGAGGCCTTGTCTGTCTGAAGATAGTTGATTTTCTGTATTTTCTTTTAATAATTTTGTAACTGATATTTTATATTGGGACCTGTATAGCTTCAAGTTATTTTTATGTGGGTAGGAGATGTGGGGGTTGAGGGTCTAATTTTATTGTCTGAATGCATAGCAAATTGGCCTAACACCATTTCATAATAGTGTGTCTTTTCTCCACTTCCTGGGAATGTCACTTTTTTTTTTTTCTTTTTTATTATGTCACCTTTTTTTAAAACCAGCATCCTGTATGCACAATATTCTGGTCACTGTGGTTCTATTGATCCTTGTCTGTCCTGTGCCAGAATCAGACTTTTAATTATTACACTTTTATAATACGTATCTATCTTTCTTTTAAAATAAACCTTGTGGCTGTCTACATTTTCCCTTCCACATGTCGTGTGTCCAAATTTATTTTCTGAAGATGGCTGTATTAGCATACCCATCCCACATTCTCCTCTCTATGCGACAGTGACTTCCCTCTGTTGAAAGGCTGGGCCTGTGTTTCCTTCAGTTGAATCTGGGTGAGCCTCTGACTGGGGCAGAAGCAACACTGTGATACTGGAGATGAAGTAATAAAAGATAACATGTCTTCTGCTGGATTCTCTCGGGATGCTTGTTCTTAGAGCCCAGCCACCATGCTGTGAGGAAGCTGAGCAGCCCCGTGGGAAGGAAGGCCACCCAGAGGTGTTCAGCCTGTCCCAGCTGAGTCCTGCTGTGTGTGTTTTAGCTTCCAGCCTCCACATACCGCTGACGCCAGGTGGAACAGAGACCTGGGTCCCCACTATATCCTCTGTAGGTTGTAGATCCGTGAGCAAAAGAAAGTTTTAAATCACTATAGTGTGGAGTGGCTTGTTACACTGCAGGAGATAAATGGGATATCCATTGAAAAAGAGAAGGTTGGAAGCATTTTGATGAGGATTGCCTTGAATAAGTTGTTAATTCATTTGAGAAGAACTTTAATCATGAGTCAACTTGAATCAGGGAACATGGTATATATGTTTTTCCATTTTTTATGACTTTCTTTCTGCCCTTTCATTTCATAAAAGTTTTACATTTTTATTGTTAGCTATAGCTTTTGTGGCCATTTGGAATGAGACTTTTTTACCTTAAAATTACATTCTAATAGAGACCCTGTTTCTTATTTCAGTCTTATTATCATCTGTTTAAAAAAGGAGTAAGTTGATAATATTTAAGATATTAGATTTAAAAGTGAAACTCTTTGTTATGTTATTTGAGTTGTTGCTTTAGGATTTATGGAGTACATCTAACTTACCATATTCTTCCTTCAAGTAATATTATGTTACTTGATGCTTGGTATTCGAACTTTGTAAACTTTGTATCATTTACTTTCCTTTCCTCCCTCCCAGCCTTTGTTGTTATCTTATACATTTTCTACATGTGTTAAAATCCCATAGTGCATTGTTAATATTTTTGCCTTAAATAGTTATGCCTTGGAGAGATTAAAAATAGAAAAATAGGTCTTTTTTTTTTCTTTTACTTTTGTGACGGAGTCTAACTCTGTCACCCAGGCTGGAGTGCAGTAGTGAGATCTCAGCCCACTGCAACCTCTACCTTCCAGGTTCAAGTGATTCTTCTGCCTCAGCTTCCCAAGTAGCTGGGATTACAGGCACCCGCCACCACGCCCAGCTAAATTTTTGTGTTTTTAATAGAGACCGGTTTCACCATGTTGGCCAGGCTGGTCTTGAACTCCTGACCTCAGGCCTGCCTCGGCCTCCTCAAGTGCTGGGATGACAAGTGTGAGGCATGGCGCATATTGACCCACCCAGTTGCCATTTCCATTGCTGTCTCTCTCTTCCTTTGTGCAGATCCAGGTTTTCCTCTGACCTGGATGTCCTTCTGACTGAGGGTTTCTGTAACCTTGCTTGTGGTGCAGGTCTGTTTGATAAGTTCTTTTGGCTTTTGTACATTGAGAAATTCTAGTTTGACAGTTTTTTTTTCCTTTTAAAACTTGAAGATGTTTCACATCTTTTGGCTTCTATTGTTTCCCATGATAAATCTTTCAGTATTCTTTTTGTTATTTTGCATATAAAGTGACTTTTTTCTTTGCATTTTAAGTTTTTTTTTTTTTAATATTGGTTTTTAACAGTTTGATGATGGTATGTTTTGGTGCAGATTTCTTCGTATTTCTTGTGCTTGGGATTTTGGGGTTATAGTTTTATTTATTTTTTGGGATATGTCCTTTATTGAGCTTATCCACCAGAGGGGAAATAATGTCTGTATAAAATCAGATGTTTGCTATTACAACTTCTGCATCACAATTAAAATCCAAACAGTTTTTTTAAAAACAATCAAAACCTACTACTTCAGATTCAATAGCTTCGTTGAAGCCACAGTAACACTTAAATATGGTTAACACTTGAATGCAGAAATCTGGTTGATTGGAAAGCTAATTAAACTTCCAGCTTGCTCAAATAGAATTACAAAATGGCAAAATTGTGTTTTTCACAGAGATGCTGTCCACTGGAATCAGCAGCACTGGGCAGCTGATAGCGTGTTCAGAGTCCTGAGAGAACAAGGAGTCCAGGCGTCCTTTAGACAGTTTTCTGCTACGCTTTCTCCCCATCAGAGATGCGTGGGTGTGTGGAATAACGCCACCACCAGCAGCGGTAGCCTTGATGAGAGATTCCAACTCTTCAAATCCATCAGTAGCAAGTCGCAAGTGACGAGGAGTCACACACTTGACCTTTAAGTCTTTTGATGTATTTCCTGCCAGCTCAGATACCTTTGTGGTGGGGCACTCCAGGGTGGCCGCATGTACACCATGTACACAGTGGCAGTGTGCCCACATGTCCAGGACAGGTGGTCCTGGATTTCAGGTGTCGATGAATATGGCCCACTGGGAACTGCAAGCCGGCTCTCTGCGAGCGGGAAACGGCCTTCGTCTTGGCCTTTCTGGAGCCCTTCCCAGTCTTGACAGCCAGCCATTTCGAATTCTGCTGAAGCTCAAGCGAGCAAGGCAGAGAAAGGGCTGCTTGGACCCACGGTGAGATCCCACCACCCACCCCTTGGTCGCACCGTGATTCAGACTGCTTGGATTATAGTTTTGATCTAATTTACAACATTTTTCTTTTTTGAGACAGGGTGTTACTCTGTAACTCAGGCTGGAGTGCAGTGGTGCAATCTCGTCTCACCACAACCTCCACCTCCTGAGTTCAAGCAATTCTTGTGCTTCAGCCTCCTGTGTAGCTGGAATTATACCCACACTATCATACCCGGCTAATTTTTGTATTTTGAGTAGAAATGCGGTTTTGCCATGTTGGCCAGGCTGGTCTCAAACTCCTGGCCTCAAGTGATCCCAAAGTGCTGGGATTATAGGCATGAGCCACCGCTTGTGGCCTGATTTAGAACATTTTTGGTCATTATTTCCTCAGATGTTTTTTCTTCTGCTCCCTCTTCTGGGGACTCTAAGTATATATATGCATGCTACTTGAAGTTCCATAACTCACTGATAATCTGTTTTTTTTTTATTAAGTCCTTTTTCTTGGCATTTCATTTGGGTAATTGCTGCTGCTCTGTCTTCATGCTAACCTTTTCTTCTGCAGTGTCTAATCAGCTCTTGTTCCACTTAGTATATTTTTCATTTTAGATGTTGAGGTTTTCGTCTCTAAAAGTACCATATGGGTCTTTTTCTTAATTAAGTATCTTTCATGTGTCTGCTTCACATCAGTCCTCTACCTTCTTCAACACGTGAAATAACTAAGTGACAGTAGTTACTGTAACTCTTTTAGTTGCTTTGTCATTGCTGGAGCTATTTCTATTGATTGATTTTTTTTTCCTTTTGAGTATAGCTTTATGATTTGATGGGTCTGGAGCAGTGGTCAGTCCAGGACAAATTATTCCTTACAGCCGAGGCAAGCTGGTCTTGAGTTCCTCTGCTTTTCCAGACCGGCCCGTGCGGACAGCCCTGTTCCTTGCCCTATGTGAGTTCCAAACATGGGTGCCTCTGATGGTGGTTGCAGGTTTTGTTCCAGCTCTGGGTGGTTCCCGCATGCACTTACTCGTCAATTCCCTGTGCAGTCTCCAGGACTCTCTGGTACCTCTCCTCTCCTCAACACAGTCCTAGGAAGTGTAGCTGTCCTGATCTCCCCAGACTCAGTTCTGTGTCCTCAACTCAAGGAGTCGGCCAGGCTTCCGCTCCATACCTGGAGGGCTTGCTGGGCTTGTTTCCCATCTCTGAGGGTTGCGGGGAGGAATCATTGTCCTTTGTTCCTCCATGCTCATGGTCTTGAAAACCATTGATTCATGTTCCTTGGTTCTTGGTGTTTTGTGTGTGGTTTTTAAAATTTTGTTTTGAGACAAGAATCTCGCTGTGTCACCCAGGCTGGAGTGCAGTAGTAGGATCTCGGCTCACTGCAACCTCCACCTCCCAGGTTCAAGTGATTCTCCTGCCTCCCGAGTAGCTGGGATTACAGGTGTGTAGAGGCATGAGCCACTGTGCCTGGTGGGTGGGTGTGTGTGTGTGTGTGTGTGTGTGTGTGTGTGTGTGTGTGGCTTTGTTTTGTTTTGGTTCAGGCAGTGGTGTAATCCAGTCCCTGGATTACAGTCATCTTGGCTGGAAGCAGTTCACTCATTGATTTGTAGTCTTTGATGGAGTATAATCTATTACTATCATAGTATTAATAATTAATACCATTGATTTGCAGATTGTTCTGAATTTGGCTTCTGTGGCCTCCTGAGATGTACTAATTCTTTGAGTACTCTTGAACATGGGGCATTCTGGGCTCATCCCTTTCTCTTGCTGCGTCTCAGGGCTCAGCCCTGGCTCCTTCCAGTGGGGAACTGTATTTAGAAATCAGGACCTGGAGCAGGGGAGAGCTTTGCTGGTAGACTCTCAGTGGGCATGGGTGGAGATCGCATATGTGCACCCATACGTGTACGTGCACACGTTTACATCTGTTTCCATGTGTGGCTGCTTATGTATGTACATACACATGTATACATGTGAGCCCATTCCAGTCCAGCACTGCAAGGGTGATCCTGGCTTCCTCCCTTCACTACGTGGAGGAGCCAGGCGCTGGTTCTCCTCGACGTGCTTCTGAAGGGAGGGATCCCTCTGTGGATGACTGTCCTGTCACTGCTGCTCTGCTTCCAGCAGGCGGGTACCCGATCCCGCACTTGGCTGGCACTGTGCCTGTCACAGACTTCCTCCTCACCTCACTTGATCTGTAGTACCCTTATGAGGACATCCCTATCTGGGGGTGCCCTTTGTGCCCCGCTTGGCCCCTGACACCCTATGCCAGCCCCCAAATCCTTCATCATCTCACTTGAGGCCTCACCTCTTGTTCTGTACTTCCCTCTACCTGGACACCTGGGTCTGGAGCAGGGGACACCCTCCTCACTGCTGAGCTCTGGTACCTGGGGCGGCCTACTGTCCTTGCCCCCTGTGGCCCCTGACGCTCTGCCCTGGGCTGCTGCCTCTGGCATCGAGCTGGAGCTTTCCCATCTGGCTTGGCTCTTGGGTTCTGCATGTGTTCCCCTCCCTGCTCTTGGGTTTTCCTACAGTGACTTTGTTTTTTTTTAGAGACCCTTAGCCTCACTGGCTCAGCGTGGTCCTCTTAAGAGTCACGGAGTCGTTTTTATCATGTTGTTTTGTTTGCCCGCTGGGATGAGTGATCGGCTGTATCTTGCCAATCCATTTTTCACAGAATTATGTGGAACTTCTTCGTACTCCCTCTGTCCTGCCTTATGCTCTGTGAGGTCTCATCTGGAGAGTTCCTGCAAATTGACTAAGCAGATCTGCTCTAGTGTCCCCTCAAGGGATGTGGCAGCTTCCACCTGGTCCTAGACAGCCTAGAGCCAGGATTCCTTCTGGGGTCGGGGTGGACGGGTGTCCAGGTGAAGGGCTCTTGGTGGCCCTGTAAGGGGAAGAGAGGCTTCTAGCAGCTCCTTGATGGCTCACCTGTGTGGATGGGAGCAGCCGGGCGCAGTGCATCTCCTCTTGGGAGTAACAGGCTCTGGGCCCTGCCGGCCTTTTGGTTTTGCTTCCAGGCATGGCACACTGGGGCTTCCGACACAGAGCGGTTCACCAGTGCTGTAAAATCTGTGCTTTGAGTCCCAGGAACTGCCGCTCTATGGAAAATGTACACTGGAGTATTAAGTTACTATTGGATATTTATTTGCAGAAAATTGAGTTTTCTGGATGGTTTTAATCTCAGGTTTTAAAGTAAAAGATCTTTCCAGATTATGTATTTGTTTGAAATTTAAATCAGGATGTAGCAGTTTTTAAAATCAGGATACAAATGAGAAGTACTGCCTTTTAGAACTTTCTGTTTAGTTAATTAAACCAAAAGAGAAGCTGGATACAGAATTTAGGATTTAAGATTTTTTTTTAGAGATGGAGTCTTACTTTATTACCCAGGCCAGAGTGCAGTGGCATGATCTTGGCTCACTACAACTTCCACCTCCTGGTTCAAGCGATTCTCTTGCCTCAGCCTCCCTGAGTAGCTGGGACTACAGATGCACACCACCATGCTTGGCTAATTTTTCCATTTTTAGTAGAGATGGGGTTTCACTCTGTTGACCAGGCTGGCCTTGAACTCCTGAGACAGGCAATCTGCCCACTGTGACCTCCCAAAGTGCTAGGATTACAGGCGTGAGCCACCGCACCCGGCCAGGTTTTGAGATTCAACTCACTTGTGGAAACTCTTGATTTGCTACTGTCTGCGTGAGTGTTATTCAAGAGTGACTTCAAAGTTCAGAGAAATTAGGGCAGGACCGTGAGGAACTAGCAAGAGAGAAGGTACCGATTTGACGGTAGCTGTGACTTACTGCTTCCACATCTTTTCAGTGCCTAACTTGGACATGAATTAAGTATCTTGGGTTTAGATTTTCTAAATCTAACTGGAATTGGACTCTACTGAGTGGATTTATGGAATAGAAGGGCAATGATAACAGGCAAAGTGTCTATTTTCCTGGTTCTTTCTGGAAGAGAACCAAGCTGAATGCCTTTGCATTTCTGTGGGAAGGGCCCTTTCTCTGGCAGGCACGCGCTTGGGCTGGAGTGAGAAGTGGGATTGATTTCTGGGACGCGCGGCTCCCTGCTGCGTGTCGGGAAGTAGAGCAGCGTTGCAGAGCTGCATGTCGCCTTCTCTCTGGGGCTTCACAGCTGTAGCTTCTTGTCTCTGACATGGCCTTTGCAGACTTGAGGTTGGGGTGGCTCTCAGGGGCACAGAGCTCAGGCTGTGGTCGAAGCTGCCAGGAGATTGGCCTGGGGTTCCTGTGGGCAGTCCGGGCTGTGCCATGACCGCCAGCTTGTCTCCTGAGACCAGGGCACGCTGCAGCAGGAATGCAGTCATGTGGTGCTTGGGCCCAGAGCTGTTGACCATAATGGACCTGGGCTTTAAAGCCCTAACTTGCCTAACAGATGGCATTGCTCTGGGCATCTCACTCAACCCTCTGACTCTCAGCCTCTTCTCTGGATCACCGGGACACTCACATCCCTTGGGGTTGTGAGAATTGGGGCCGTGCATGCCCATGTGCTGCGCTGAGCCTGACAGAGCCTGTCCACGGGCTTGCGAGGCCAATGGGCTTTGTGTTCAGCTTAAAACCCGAGGCTGGCTGGGTGCTTTCAAACCTTGCGGCCACTGCAGGCTGTTATTAGGCACATTTTCTGTGTGAACTAGTGGGAATTGCTTAACTTACTTTCACAGTGACTTCTTTGTTTTTAGGATACTGAAGTGTATAAAGCTACAGTAAAAGATGACCTCACCAAGTGGCAGAATGTTCTGAAGGCTCATAGCTCTGTGGACTGGTTAATAGTGATAGTTGAAAATGATGCCAAGAAAAAAAACAAAACCAACATCCTTCCCCGAACCTCTATTGTGGACAAAATAAGAAATGATTTTTGTAATAAACAGAGTGACAGGTAAGTGTATCTTTAATTTTACCCCATTTGGTTAATACCTGACATGGTATGGATTGCTGGCTTCCTGGGTAGTAATGAATACTTACTCAGTGATCTCGAGTGAGCAACTGTGGGGTGCCGTCAGGGAGACCTGGTGCCTGTCCTTGTGGAGTTCCTGTTCAGGCAGGCCAGGGACTCTTAAGCAGTCATCTCCCAAGTGTGCCGCCTGGGAGGAGAAGGTCCTGGGCCCATGATCCTGGGGCGGGGGGGGCTCTTGGTGGGTCCTTTCTGAAGACTGACAGCGGCAAGTCTTGCAGTTCTGTGTAGAACAGGGGACCTTAAACGTTTTTTTCTTTACCATAACACTTACTGAGAGTTCCTAAGAACACAGGTTATAAAATGCTGACCTGACCCCTTCAGAAACTGTAAAAGGGAATCCTGAAACTTTGGCAGTTAATAGATTGCGTGGGCTTTCTTTGCCTGAGCTCTGCTCTCTGTCCTGGGGTAGCTCACTCCCTTTCTCCTCAGTGGTGCCGTTGCCAGCTGAGCCAGCCAGCATCTTCCCTGTAACTGATGGTCTGCATCTCATAGTTTAGCACTGGAACTTAGGCAGGACCTGGGGATTCAGCAGCACACCTGTACCCTGCCCTGGCCCAGCAGGTCGTTACAGCGCATGGTCACCATGCTTATGGTGGTGAGGGTTCAAATGGAGGCTCCAGGGTACTACAACAGCCTGCAGCCAGGCAGCTGGCCTACTCTGCAGCCAAGGGAGGCCCACACTGAGAAAGCAGAGATGGGCTAAGAAATGAAGGGTACGTAGGAGGTAAGGGAGGAGCTCGGCAGGCAGTGCTGGGTGCAGCCTGCAGCCCCAGACTGAGCCCCGCTGTTCTGTCATGTGACTCTCCAGGCGTCAGTGGTAGCTTTTCAGTGGGAGGAGCTGTGGATCGGTGCCTTTTCCATGTTCCACACAATACTGGATACACAATAGTGTTCAAACTTGCTTTTTTTATTGGTTTGAATTAAATAATTAGGTAGTTGAGCTTATGGCTGGCTCATCTTAGAGAAGTTTCATTCAATTTGAACTTCTGGAAACTTCTTTGTAAGGTGTGTTACTCATAAATAAGTTAACCAAAAGGAATCAGCTTAGCATTTAACAAGATGCTACATGATTGAGTGTCCTTCCCCTCTGTGTAGTTCAAATACTGACATTTTTTGTTCTGAAAAGAGTGGACTGCCATGAAACCTGGTAGGAAGAGCAAGCACTCTGTTCCGTTGCCTACCAGGAGCGTGGGCCAGCGCTGACGGAAACTGTGGAGGCAGGACTAGCCGTCAAAACCAAGGGGCCTGGGAGGTTTTTATTCATGTCACAAAAGAAATCATATTTATTTGGGATTATATTAAGTAAACAAATTGGTGCTAATGAGGTCTGTTAGTCTCAACTTGTGAAATGTTCAAATTGTATAATTTTTGCAAAGTACCTATTGATTACTTTTAAGTCTGTGTTTATAATCTTTATCTAATTTCCAATAATATGTTTCCACTGAGCCCATTTAAAATTAACTTGCTTTTTAATGTCTGTCCTTTATGCATTAAATGTAATTTACTAAAATTTTTAATATTTCATCTTTGATAGGTTTAAATATACCTTCTACCATTTGATTTTTATTAATTTGCAAAGCCACCTTTTAACAAATCTTTTTTTTGGCCGTGTACATAGAGTGCTTTATCCTCCACAGAGTGATGCTTGCTAACGTGGGTTGGGATTGGGCTGATGTCTCATATGTACAGAACTGAATAAAGTGGGTCTCTGAGAAGCCTGATGTGCCTTGATGTGGAAAGGGAGATGGGGAAGATGGAAATGGACATGACAACCAGGGATGTGTTCAGTCTCCTGTGCTGGTTCTGGCCTGGAATGTAGGAAGATAAGGCGTCTCTCACTGTGGTCACTTCAGGCAGGGGATGCCTGCCAGGCTTGGAGGGCCTTTTGTACCACATCTTCCCACTGGGCATCCGATATCTCCCGAGCCCAGGCAGGAACCCCTGGCGCAGGCAGGCTTACTCCGGCCATCGTCCTTTTCACCAGCTCTACATGTTCTGGGTACATGGGAACAGAGTTGTGGTTGTTCAACGCTGTAGGTCCTTCCTCATCTTCATCTTCACTCTCTAATGGTGGGTCTGGCAAATGAAGGCCCAGGGCCTGGATTCGATCCTGGATGCCAGCAACTTCATCTCCATCCCCGACTGGTGCCAGCTCCACCTCCTCTTGTTCAGGATCTTGGTTCAGGAGCTGGTAGGAGTAGCTAGCTGGGCCCGACCCTGTTTCCTCCTGTTCTTCCTCAGGCTCCTCGTGGCTCCAATCCCCAGTGCCTTCTGAAGGGCCCTGATGTGGCCCCAGTTCCTCAGTCTGATTGGGGAAGATACACTCAAGGCCCATGCTGTCTCCCTCTAGAACTACTCTTGCCATCCTGGCAGGGTCCACTCAAATCCTGTGGCCTTCACTCAACAAATCTTTTTTTTTTTTTTTTTTAATGTAAAGAGTTTGGTGAGATTTTCATAAATTTGAATTTAATAGAGTCTGTATTGGCAATTGTTTTGTTTTTTGTTTTTTTGTTTTTTTGTTTTTGACAATTGTTTCATTACACAGTATAATTGCTGGCCTTTGAAAATGTTGTAACACTTGGTCCTGAAGTGGCTTACTATTTTTAACTTTAGTCTTGTGTTTAATTTTGATTATGCACACTATATGTTCATTGTAGAATTATTAGAAAAAGATAATGAGCAAAAAGAAAATGGATATTAACTCTTAGTATTTTGGTATGTATCTTTTCAGACTTTTTTCTTTATGCATACATAATACATGTGTGCATTTTAAATTAATATCATACTGTTGTATGTTTTTTGTACTTGCTTTTTTCACTCAATATATTGTAAAAATTTTCCATAAACTATAGATGTATTTCTAGACCCCCCATGTTAGTGAGTGGATAATATTCCATAGTGTTAATATGTCGTAAGTTATTTATACATCCTGCTGCTGGGCTTAGGTTATTGCTTACTTATTGTTATAAACAGCAATGTTACGAACATTTTTCTAGCTCAGATGTTGTGAATGTCCTTAATTATTTCAACATACCTTCCCTAAAGAAAAATTGCTTGGTAACAGGTTTTGTGGATTTTTCGAGTTTTTGCAAAGTGCGAGGCTGGTAGAGGCAAGGTTGACTTGTGATCTGTTTGGGCCCGTGGCCGTCGCGGTGGCTTGCTGAAGCTGCAGGCTGGAGCCCCTTGTTCCACGTGTGCCTCCAGCCCCTGCAGTCTGCCCACCTGGGGGATCATGCTGCCCTCCAGATTGTCCCCACCATCCCTGACTAAATTCATTGTTTTGGGTTCTCCTTTTCTGAGTTAACGATTTAGGCTTGATGTGACCTTCTGAAGTGTAGTTCTTTTTTACTTAAAATTTATGGTGATCTAGAAACAGTCCAAGTTGCAGGGTCTAATAAGAGAGAGGCCATATTGTGACTCTGTGTATCTGATTGATTTCTGGAAACAGTTACTGTTTCAGTGGTTGGCATTTGTGTTAGTTTCCATTTCATTCACCCCTGTAGGTATATAGGAGAATGTGTGTCTGGTTGGGAATAAATGCTGATAATTATATCAACATTGAGAATGCCAGAAGGATAAACTAACAAGCTCATAGGTCCCAGGAAGCTTCTATGGTGGAAAAGTACACGTTAGTCCTCCGGGGACCTTTGGAGTGAGTGGCTCTGGTCCCTTTGTCTTTAAGGGAAGAAAGTATGCAGTGGGTGGATTGAACAGAATGAAAGCCAGACACCAAGTTGTGAGTTTTGTTATTGGTTCTGGTTGTTCACGTGGTAGAACGTGTATAGTGGACACTGCTTCAGTGTTTTGTCCACTGGTTTATATTCCATGAATTTAGCCATCCCTGCAAAGGATATGCTGGGCATGGAGAAAAGGAACTTAGAGTCAGTTTGTTTTGCTACTTTTTGGTAATTCAAATAAAGTATTTACTAAGGAGAACTGGTAAGCTCATAGAATCAATGTTTTAAACTTATTTCTGAGTTCAGATTCATTCATTATCTTTCTAAATTAATTACTATTACCAAGGCTAAAGAAATTTACCATTTCCAGCCTGTCAGATAAATACATTATCCTGTCCAAATCTGTTGGGAACTTTGTGTAATTTTGTGTGTTTGACCTTTTTACGTCATGAGTGCAGCCTCTTTGTAATTGAGCTGTTCAGCCCTATATGTTAAGCCATGCTCTAAGCCTTGATTTGTTACTTGCTTATTAAGGCTCCCTTTGAAGAGCTCATAGGCTAGTGGGAGGGATAGAGGCACAGAGAAGGAGGGTGTTTTCCTGTGAGGCCTGCAGCCTAGCAGCAGTGTGGACAGAGCAGCTGGGGCAGTGGTCGGGAGAGGTTCATTCATGAGGATGCCATGCCTGGGTGGAAGGAATGTGCTCATGAAGAGAGGAGAGCGGGAGGTCAGCAGGCTTGAGCCGGGTAGGAGAGGAAGTAAAGTGAGACATCATGGTCCTCGTATGCTGTGCTGAGAAATCTACATGGATCCTGTCGATCCCAAGGAAGCAGAATGGATTTTGAAGGAGGCAGGAAACTGAGTGAGGTGTGATCCTGTTATTTTACAGATCAGGCTCATGTAAATTCCTTTCTCTCTTTCCAGTTGATTCTATAGCAAACTCTCCTTTAAATTTCTATAGAACTTACTGCTCATGTTCATGATCAGTTCATGATGAAGCCTTTTCCTAACCTGGTTTCTTACCACCTGCCTCATTTTCACTGTTTAAAGAAGAAAGAAGCCAGATGTGATGGCTCATGCCTGTAATCCCAGCACTTTGGGAGGCCGAGGCAGGAAGATTGTTTAAGCCCAGGAGTTTGAGACCAGCCTGGGCAACATAGCAAGACCTCATCTTTGCAAAAAAAAAAAAAAAAATACAAAAATTAACCGGGCATGGTGGTGCATGCCAGCTACTGGGGAGGATCACTTGAGCCTGGGAGGTGGGGGTTGCAGTGAGCCAAGATTGTGCCACTGCACTCCAGCTTGGGCCACAGACAAGACTCTGACTCAGAAAAAAGGAGGGAAGAAGAAGGAAGGAAATGGACGCTCAGGACAGTAGCAGCTGCGGAACAGTGGCACTGTGCATGGAGAGTCTTTCCCAGATAGTCTGTTCATGTCTTTGCAGGTGTGTGGTGCTCTCCGACCCCTTGAAGGACTCTTCACGAACTCAGGAATCCTGGAATGCCTTCCTGACCAAACTCAGGACACTGCTTCTTATGTCTTTTACCAAAAACCTAGGCAAATTTGAGGATGACATGAGAACCTTGAGGGAGAAGAGGACTGAGCCAGGCTGGAGCTTTTGTGAATATTTCATGGTTCAGGTACTTGACTAATTGCAGAACTAGGCAGTTCCTTTCTCTCCCTCCCTCCCTCCCTTGCTCCCTCCCTCCTCTCTCCTTTCTTTCTAAGTGAGTCACCCTTTGTGGTAATCTCATTGGCACAGTTTTTAAAAACAAAAACCTGGAATATCTTTAGAACCAGAAAGTCAGGAAGTGTATGGAAGCAGATGGGGCATCAAAAGGTCACAGGCACTGCCCGAGGAGCCTCCGGTGGCCAAAGCTGGAGCAGCATGAGCGACAGAGTAAATAAGGGTAGAGTTGCTAATATCCATGAATCTGTATTGATAGTCGTCAGTTAAATAAATAAATGGAGGAGAAGGGTCAACTCTTCCCTACAGAAGAATTCCACTTAAACACAGAAGGAAAGAAAAACAAAAAATCACTTTTAGGCCAACACCCCAGCCAGAACTGTTGGAGGCAGGATTACTGATGGATGCCCAGAGTGGTGGGCAAAGGCCTGAGAAGAGGTGGGCTTGCACAGTCTCACGGTGGCCCCTGAGATGTCTGTCAGCTTGAGGAGCAGTAGCCACTCTGCAGTGAGGAAACCGGGTACATACCACCTGAATGAACCGATAAGGCCAATCCCACCTGTGAGGACTTGTGTCCATCTCATGAAATCCTTGGTAAGATGCGCTGAGAAAGACTTAGCATCTTTTCTCTGTAAAAAATGATAATCTCACGACAGTCATGGAACATGTCGAATGAACCTAAGTGGAGGGAGATTAGACAACCTAGCACTCTCCAAGGGTGCCACAGTGGTCAAAGACAGATGGAGAAACTGACAGACTACAGGGGGCTGAAGGAAGCAACAACTCTGGGCTGGGCGGGGGTCGAGGGTAGGGTCTTGGAGCAGAAACAGCTACGTCAGTGGAAAAACCACTGAAACGCCAGTGAGGGCTGTTTAGTTAATAGTATTATACTTAGGTTAATTTTTTGGTTTTGACAATTATACCATGGTCATATAAGATGGCAGTGTTCAGGAAGCTGAGTAAGGGCTATGTGGAAACTAGATTTTTTTTTTTTTTTTTTTTTTTTTGCAACATTTTTGTGGTCTGAGATTGGTTGAGAATTTAAAATGAGTAAGGAAGAAAATTCTGACACATGCTACGGCATGGATGGACCTAGAGGTCATGATGCTGAGTGAAATATTTCAGGCATGTAGGGACAGATACTGTGATTCTGCTTATGTGAGGTTCCGCAAGTGCTCAGATTCAGAGACAGAAGAGGAGCGGGGGTGCCAGGGGCTGGCAGAGGGAGAATGGGAGTGAATGTTTAATGGGACAGAGCCTCTGTTTGGGAAGATGAGAAAGTTTTGGATATTGGCTGCGCACCAGTGTGAGTGCACTTAATGCCACTGAGCTGTACTCTTGGAGTCTTGCTCTGTCACTGAGGCTGGAGTGCAGTGGCGCGATCTCAGCTCACTGCAACCTGTTCACCTGCTGGTTTAAGCGATTCTTCTGCCTCAGCTTTCTGAGTAGCTGGGATTACAGGTGCCCGCCACCACGCCCAGCTAATTTTTATATTTCAATAGAGACAGGGTTTCACCATGATGGCTAGGCTGGTCTCAAACTCCTGGCCTCAAGTGATCTGCCCACCTTGACCTCCCAAAGTGCTGGAATTACAATCGTGAGCCACTGTGCCCGGCCTGAGCTATACTCTTAAAAATGGTTAAGATGGTCAGTTTTAATGTTACATACATTTTATCACAATTTAAAAGAAAAAGATTAGTTTGAGTACTCAGTCTTGAAAATACTTCACAAAGAAAAGGAAGTTCAAGGTAACTTAGCAGTTTCTCTTGTAAATCACAGCCCACTCGTGTTTTCAGGGGAAACAAGATACAAAGGAAGGAAAGGAGAGCTCTCAGTTCTTACCTAGTGAGTGGGACCCGGCCCCTTAGGAGTCCAGGAATAATGTCCACAAGTACATGGGGTAGAACTGGATTCCAAAGACCTGACCATATCAGGGGAGGCTTATGTGGGTGCATATCCTCCTGGGCTTTACTTCTTAATGCTCAGTAACAGAGATCAGAAAGCAATCGCCTGTCACTGTCTCTCTTCATTTTCTCATTCTACAAAGGTTACTGTGCATGGACGGGTGCCAGGCCCTCCTCTCAATGCCGGGACCCATCAGTGCACGTTTCTTATGAGCTTGTGTGACAGTGGAGGAGACACAGGAAACGAAGTGATGCAGATGCTAGGGCGAGAGTGCCGCAGGCAGAGATGGTGTAGGACTTAGCCAAAGCAGAGATGGTGTGGGCGCTGGGCTGAGGGCAGGAGGAGGAGAGGCCCCACTGGGCTGGGACTTAGCCAGAATGGGGATGGTGTGGGCGCTGGGCTGAGGGCAGGAGGAGGAGAGGCCTCACTGGGCCGGGACTTAAGTCAGAGCTGCAGGAGGCTGCAGAGCAAGCCTGTGGATGTTTAGAGGAAGAGGAGGTGTTCCAGGCCCTGGGATGGGGTAGCGCACAGGCCCCCAGGCAGCTGCCTGCCACGCACACGCACATGTGAGCAGCAGTGAAGAGGCCTTGGTGGTGGAGCTGAGTGAGGCCAGAGGGGTGCTGTTGGAAAAGGGTGGGGTGGGAGACATAGATTTTGCAGGGCCTGGGGATGCCTTGAAAGGATTTAGGATTCTCTTTTGAATGTGATGAGCAGCCGCTGACTGAAATGGGGAAGACTGGGCGGAGCACTTGGGAAAGGGTTGGGTTTCCATGTGTAAGCCTGAGCTGTCTGTTAGGGGTCCACACAAGCGTACTGTGCATGCCACTGGAGCCAGAGTCGGGTCTGAGCTGTAGTACTAAACGTGGTGGTTATGATGTGTAGATGGCACACACAGCCATCTCCATATCACTCGGGGGCTCGGTCACTGACAGGGAATAGTGAGTGCTGATAGGAAGGTCCAAGGGCTGAGCCCTGGGGCCTCCAGCAGAGAGCCTGGGAAACAAGAGGAGCCAGCCGCCTGACCAGAGGGAGCTGGAGTGAGGGGTGAGGGGAGCAGGGGGCCGCGTCCTGACACCGGGAAGCATCCCAAGGACAAGGGGTTGACCAATATGCCCGGTGCTGCCAATAGGTCGGGGTTACTAAGAAATTACCTTGGCCTTTTTCAGCTTCTCCTGCATGCGTGAATGTTGACATGTATGGTCATCACTTATTCATAGTGCTGCACGCCTTTCTCTGTTGTAATCTTTAATGTCTATTTATTGTGTCTTTCATAAGTTGATTTACGTTTTTGCTTTTTTAAAAAATGCATCTTGGGTGAACAGGAGGAGCTTGCCTTTGTTTTCGAGATGCTGCAGCAGTTTGAGGACGCCCTGGTGCAGTACGACGAGCTGGACGCCCTCTTCTCTCAGTATGTGGTCAACTTCGGGGCCGGGGGTGAGTAGCGGCGCTTCAGTACCTCGTCCTTCTCTTAGTGTGCCCTTCTCCACTTTCAGATGGTCTCGAAGTGGCCGTTTATTTACCTAATGAGTGCACATCTTTTGCTGTTGTTTTTATACACATCATATCGGATATGTTCTCATGATTCCTAGAGGAAATGAAATGAGAATTAAGAGTAGTCGTTTTCAGTTTTGGAAGAATCTTAAGTAACAAAAGCAATTAGAAAAAGCTGTTTTCCAGGTCTGAAATGCCCTTTCTACAACTCAGTGGCCTGCTGGTGATGCTTCCGATTCTGTCCCTTGTTAGAATCAGAGGGGACAGACGTCCCTTTCCCTTCTGTCCAGGGGTGTCTTTGGAATGCTCAAGTGCTCATTGCTGTAAGCTTATATAATACGCTTGGGTGTTCATCTTTCTTTTACATTTTAAAATAAACCTTAAGTTCCTTTAAAATTAAAGAACTGGCACAGTGAAACCATGCACAAAGAGAAACACTGGTTACTGTCCTCAGTGTTTTTCACTGGTACTTACTTTGATGAAAGTGATACCATGTTATGTAGGTGTTTCTCTGTCGCTCCTTTTTCTTGCTCATAGCCCATCAAGGGCATCTCTCCAGGTTAACAGGGAAGGTTTGGAGTTGTATTTGTTACAGCTGGGATTCCTGGCTCAATTCTGTTCCCTGGTGTTGGACATTGGGTTCTTTTCTGCTTCTCGTTACCACAAGCAGTGCTATAGTGGGCATCTTTGCCAGTGTCCTTTTGGAGAACCCTTGTCACCATGTGTAAAGGAAGGAGTAATTTCGAGGAGGCTCGGGGTCAGCTGGAGGACCTGGAGGGAGATTAAGTGTGGGAATGGTCAGCGTTAGCTGTGGGCACTGTCCTCACTCTGGAAATAATCAGCAGTGCCGATGGGTACTGGCTTCTAGTGCTTATGAAGTTCAGATCTGGATATCTCACTCTCCTGAGATGCCAAAAGAGACATATAACCAATGAAAGTGTCTGCTAAGTAAAAAACAATAGAAGAGGTAAAACACTATTGCTTATATGTTACGTATCCAATTTATTTATTTATCTGTTTAGAGACTGAGTCTTGCTCTGTCACCCAGGCTGGAGTGCAGTGATGTGATCTCAGCTCACTGCAACCTCCGCCTCCTGGGTCCAAGCGATTCTCCTGCCTCAGCCTCTCCAGCAGCTGGGATTACTGGTGTGTGCCACCACACCCAGATAATATTTGTATTTTTACTAGAGACGGGGTTTTACCATGTTGGTCAGGCTGGTCTTGAACTCCTAGACTTCATAATCTGCCCATCTCAGCCTCCCAAAGTGCTGGGATTACAGGCGTAAGCCACCGCACCCGGCCTGTTTATTTATTATTTATTTTTGAGACAGTGTTTCACTCTGTCCCCCAGGCTAGAGAGCAGTGGTGCGATCTCGGCCCAGTGCAACCTCTGCTTCCCAGGTTCAAGTGATTTTCGTGCCTCAGCCTCCTGAGTAGCTGGAATTATAGGTGTGTACCACCATGCCTGGCTAACTTTTATATTTTTAGTGGAGACGGGGTTTCACCATGTTGACCACGCTGGTCTCGAACTCCTGGCCTCAAGTGATCCTCCCGCCTTGGCCTCCTAAAGTGCTTAGATTAGAGAGATGAGCCACCGTGCCCAGTCTATACATACATATTTTTAACATATCTTACTTTTTTTTTTTTTTTTTTGAAAAATACATTTGGTCCGGGTGCAGTGGCTCACATCTGTAATTCCAGCACTTTGGGAGGCCAAGGTGGGTGGACCATGAGGTCAGGAGATCAAGACCATCCTGGCTAACATGGTGAAACCCCATCTCTACTAAAAATACAAAATATTAGTCAGGCGTGGTCGTGTATGCCTGTAATCCCAGATACTCCAGAGACTGAGGCAGGAGAATCATTTGAACCCAGGAGGCGGAGGTTGCAGTGAGCCGAGGTCACACCACTGCACTCCAGCCTGTGTGACCCAGCAAGACTTGATCTCAAAACAAACAAAAAAATAAGAAAAAAATATTTATTTTGCAAAAGAAGTTTGAATTTAATAAAGAAATGGTAATAACTGGTACATACATTAATTCAAAATATTTTCACTAAGCACCAAATAGAATAGTCCCCAGTCTTTTCATGGAGAACCCCTTTGAAAGAATGCCCAGAACTTAATCAGTTTATTTAGGTTTTTAATCAAGAAATCTAAAACTGCCAATCAGAGTTTCTAATTACCATGAGATGAGCAGGTTAACAACCTTGAGGCCATATCATACGAGCTTGCAAAAGTTGTGTTTAACCTGTACATTCTAACTGAGGGCATTTGGTGGCCTCGGGCAGGCTGGTAATCACAGGTCCATGTGCCTGTGATGCCATATACACACACAACATCGAGTACTAAGTGTCATTTCTTAGATAAAGACCGTATGGTCCCTGGCAGCAGAGTAGGTGCTTGGAGCTTCAGGGACCAGGCACCTGAGTGTGGAGGTCAGTGCATGTGGGAAGGGCCTTCAAGGCTGAAATAGCTTACATATTTCTGATATTTCACCTAATGTATTTGGTTTTTTTCTGTCAGTTTTTAAATCTGGGGCAATTTAAAATCCAAAAGTAAGCCTGGACCAAGTTTTGCCGCTGAGTAAGATGGTTCATTTTTGTTCTTTCATTCAACAAATACTTAAGGACCACTGTGTGCCAGGCACTGTTCTAAATACAGGGAGGAATAAAACAAAATGCCTTCCTTTATGGCACTTACATGAGGGGGAACTGGCACAGAAAAGTAAATCTGTCACTTGCCGTCCATAGTAGTAAGTTGGAGCTGTAGAAAGAGGCTCAGGAGAGGGATGGGACGGTATGTTCCCTTGGAGCTTAGGGCATTGGGGTGGCCTCTCTGTGGGGGCGGCACTGGTACAGAGACCTGACGGAAACGTGGCAGTTCTCCGTGAGAATCCTGGTGGGAGGGGAGCCTAGCAAAGGGAACTGCCGGCGCTGGGACGGCGGGCACACCACATTACCACGTCGCACTGCCACACCGCACTGCTGTGTGCGCCAGCAGCTCTGAGGAGGAGCTCACGTCAGTCAGGGGAGCATTACCCGGCATTGGCACGTCAGGTATTTAACCATGTCAGGATGCCGTGTAGGAACGAGCTGGTTTTGACACCTCTCTGTTGGAGTGAGAAAAACACATGAAAACGTTTTTTCAATAATGATTGATGGACTTGTTGTTCTACATTGTTATGCTTATTTTGAGATGATATTTGAGTCTTAGGAGTGTAAGGAAACCTCTGGGAGCCCTGCTGACATTTTTGACAAGCAGTCATCCTTTTTCCCTTCTGCGTGCTGCTGCCAAGTCCTCCCTGTCCCTTCGTCTAGGAGCTTGACTCAGAGAGGTGATGTGGTTGAGTTAGGGAAATAAGGAAGGCATATGTAGTCTAAGGAAGACCGAGAACAGCAGGATGGTCAGAGCAGGCTGCACTCCAGCCCACAGGTGAAGATGATGAAGCTCAGGCACACTGCAGCCCAAGACTAGAGCCCTCCCTGAGCCTGAGACGGCCTGAGCCTTCCTAACCGTGCAGCCTGTCGGTCTCTGAGTGGCTTCCCGACCTGTTCAGCTCCCACCCATGACTTTCTGGGCATGGTAGGGCGGTGGGCCTTGTTGCCTGGGTCATATTTCGCTCAGCTTGGATGTCAGCACTGGGAGCGACATGGGTGCATATCCCTATCCCTAGACCAAGAGTGGGGTGGGCAGTGGTCATAGAACTGGTTATGAAGCTGCCTGTTTGCCCACCATCCTCAGCCTGAGCAGGAAGCTCAGGAAGGTGAAGTACCCGCAGTCAGCGGCTTTCATGATGTGTGTTTGTTTAGATGGTGCCAACTGGCTGACTTTTTTCTGCCAGCCAGTGAAGAGCTGGAACGGATTGATCCTCCGAAAGCCCATAGATATGGAGAAGCGGGAATCGATCCAGAGGCGAGAAGCCACCCTGTTAGATCTGCGCAGTTACCTGTTCTCTCGCCAGTGCACCCTGCTGCTCTTCCTGCAGAGGCCGTGGGAGGTGGCCCAGCGCGCCCTAGAGCTGCTGCACAACTGTGTGCAGGAACTGAAGCTCTTAGAAGTGAGTTGGCTCTTTTCCCCATTAACCCATTGCCTGATTGTGCCAGCATAGGCATTGAACTGTTTGCACTCAAGAAAGAGTTTTCTTGTCTGCATGTCTGTAATTGATTATTTGCTCAGTTACCTTTTACATTGATTAATTGCTCAAAAATAGAACTCTGCTCTCAACATGGTGAAGTTTGTGCTGGTCCAGAGCAAGCCTCTTAGATGAGCTTCTCAGTGAGGCTCCCTGGCTGGCTGTGGCCTGCACTGCTGCATGAGCAGTCTCCACGGGGAAGAGTCGTTCACCTGAGGGACACGCAGAGCTCGGTTTTGCATGAAGACGTTTTATTTTATTTCTTGTAGACATTTATTTTATTTGTCTTTTCAGGTAAATAGTTTCACACATGGCCATGCAGGTGTGACTGACACACAGCGGCTATGCCCCATTGATTGGTGGCACAAAGCTTAATGGAAGCTATGTCATCTCACTACACTTACTGCACTCCTTCCCTGTGGGCAGTTAGGAGTTCACCTAAGCACTGAACTCACCGCCCACAGGGAAGGGGTGTAGAGACGGTATCCAGTCTGCTGATTCTTGTTTCAGTGTCCTCTTTACCCAGAACAGCTCACACATACATACAGGTGATAACTTGCGACTTGAGGATTCGTGTATACCCCTGCCCCTGATCCCCTGGCTAAGATCTCCTGAGTGAGTGGTCAGACTATTTTGTAAAGAAGGAAACGAGTCTGGAAGTGATAGGCAACTTACCCCGATCATACAGCTGGCTAGTCCTAGAGTCCTGTCCAGGGGCGTGTCCTTTTGGCCTGCATAATTGAGTTCTGGGGACACTGTCATCGTGCGGCCTTTTAAAGAAGGTCTGAAGAGTGGAAGCTGTTGGTGGGGATGGTGTTTCATAATAGAGGAACATGTTTTTGTGTACTTCGTTTGAAATAATTTTTAAGAGATAAATGAAGATAAATGTATTTTAGTTAATTTCAAAAGGAGAAATTCTTATTTCAGAGCTAAGCTCTGTACTAGCCTAAGTCACAAACTCAGAAACTTAAGCATTTTTATCAAATGATTTTTCTTCCCCTAATCAAGAAAATGAGGAAAAGCCACATTTTCCACCTCGAAGTGACACCCTGGGCCGCCTATAATCACATGGATTTAGAGACTCTTTTCGGTTTGCTCAGCCCTAACTCTGCAGGTTGGGGAGGGGCCTGTGAGGGGACCCTTCATTCCTAGAGCCGGGCTGTCTGTTCATGTGTGCCTAGGGATTTCACCTGATTTTGAGATTTTTGTCCTACTAGTTGATAGGGGGAAAAAATTGAGGTATTTGAGTCCAAATGATTCAGACATGACATCTGAGCGAGATGGCCCCAGGAGGGCTGATTGGAAAGGGCTGTTGCCCAGTTTGGGGCAGGTGTAGGAAGCCTCGGAGGATGGTGCAGACTCAGTCCCTTTATTGCTGGGCTCTGCTGATTCATGAACGCCAGGATTTAAGAATCTCAAGTTGTTTTTCCAGCCTCAGAAGCTTGTCTGGGAATAGCATGGCTGCTATCTTGCAGAGGGAGGAGAAAAATCCCCATAGCCAGGCAGGGCGAGTGCAGAGTGGGCTGACCCGGGGGCTGTGCCTTGCAACTCAGGGGGCCACTGGCCCAAGGCAGTTCCACAAGGAGGGAGGTGGGCACCTACACATACCCCTCCGTCCTTCCCTCTGAACTCCTCCAGGCACTCTGGAAGCTGGAAGTCAGGGAGCCCCCTGATGTGTTATATACAGCTCCCCCAGCAGAGAGCAGGGCGCCAAGATGTGGAAAGTGGATCTGAGAGGCCAAGCAGAGACGTCCTTTTCCTCTGCTGGCACTAGTGTGCTTGCCCCACCGTGGCTGCCCTCGTGCAGGCCTGTGCAGGTGGCGTAGAGGCTTGGGGAGCAGCAGCATAGCATGTGGTGCTGCACTCACTCCTGGCAGAGCTGCACGCTCACCTCCTCCTGTGGGCTTTCCTTCTGTGGAGCAGGCTCTTAGGGACTTCTTAGCAGTTCTCCTGAGTTCTGGAATGCCTGAAGCCATTGTGGAAGGAGGTCGAAATAGGTCTGTTACTACCATGTGCCTGGAAGGAGAAATGTGTAAGTAATTGAGGGTGTGGGCTCTAGACTTCTGGGAGCGTCAGGGTTCACAGGAGCCGCACGGGGTCTGCTGGCTTCTCTAGGCCCTCGTCCACACCTATGGGAAGTCACTGAGGCATTTTCAAGGCTTTGTATTGTGTGAGGAGCTTCTTATCTGCGGTGTATTTTCTGAGCCCTTTCCTTTGCTGAATGAAGTTGTTGTCCCCTTGATCTTTCCTTGAGTGGAGGCTGCCCCATTCCTTTTAGTCATATTTATTGCACTTCTTTGCACTGTTGAGTTGTGCATCCCTAATGAGAGGAGGTGGCCAAAGCCGAATGCTGGATTTGAGGCAAGGACATGCCACCCACTGTTGACTTTCTCACAGTCTCTCAGGCTCTTTCCTTCTAAGAACCCACTTCCTGTTTCCTCATCTCCTTCTGATGCATACAGCTGGATGCCTCTCCTTAGCACAGCTATGCCTTTTGGCTTCCCGGCTTCCCGGGCCGGAGAGGACAGCCTTTCTTGTCGCTTGTGTTGAAGCCCACATAGTCCTCTTCGCACACTTTGTTCCTGTGTTTGATCAACACTGAGGTTCACACTGTTTATTTAGAGGATTTCACCAGTAACTTCATGTCAGAAGTGTTTCTCTTTCTCTCCTTTTTTAAAAATTTTTAAATTTTTTTGTAGCGATGAGTGTCTCGCTGTGTTGCCCAGGCTGGTCTTGAACTCCCGGGCTCAAGTGATCCTCCCTGCTCACCTCCCAAAGTGCTGGGATTCTAGGCCTGAGCCGCCATGCCTGGCTATGACTTTCTCTCCTATACAGTAGTTTTTACTCCTATCTAGTTGTTTAGGGCTACAGTTGAGCAGAGGCCGGGGGGTAGGTGCTCCACGTTCCAGGGGGTGGCTTATCAGACACGTCCTGTTTACATCCTGGTTAGTTTACCAGTTGATTTAAAGTACCTCATTTATTTAAAGAGAATGGGAGGCAACGAAGTGGGCAGCTGTGATGCAAATGAGCCCTGCCTCTGCTGTAGGGGTTGGTCCACACTCCAGGGACAACGAGGGCTGAGGTGGGGAGCAAGATGGCCTGATAGAGGCCTCTACCCTGTGGGTGCCACTTATTAGCCTTGGACCCACTCTCTTGATGGGAAATGTGTAGGAATGGAAACTGTGCCTTCCCTGCACAGCTAGCTAGCTGCTGGGGTAAGCGGTAACTACACCCATGAAGTGGGGCCAGTTGCGCAAGTTCAGGATCCTCCTTCACAGAGTGTTTCCTCCTTTTTTTCTGTAGCAGTTTCTTATTTTCCCTCCATTTACAAAAGTTGAATGTTTTCTTTATGTAAATTTGGAGAATACAGACAAATATACAGAAGAAATGTTGATTTTGCTAGCAGGAAGAGGTTCACTTTTTTGCCTGTGGCCGCCTTATGTATCGATGAACTGAATTATTTCCTTGTTCCTAGTTGGACATTTGCATTCTTCAGAATTCTTTGCAGTTGCAGTAGTTTGTATCCCTGTACATACATCTTTGTGTGTAAATTCATACACGTACAATTGGAAGGTCAAAGATAGATATGTTTTTAAAGCTTTTGTCCTACGTCAAGGTCTTCCCATTTTCAGTCATGCTAGTGATGCCTGTTTTCCTGCACCTTTGGTAAGAAAAAAATATGATGTGTATATATTTTGTTGCCAAATTAGAAGAATGAGGAAGATACTTTCTAGGAGGCCATAATGTGTTTGTTACAATGATTACCCAAGTGATTTTTCTGGGGGAATTTGGAATGTGTTTCATTCAGCACCGTTACCTTTTGTCAGCTTAGGTTCTGGTTACGTAGGAGACAGCAGACCTGTGGGCCTAGCAGGGTCAGGACTCCTCCTAACCCCAGGAGAATCACCCAGCCGAGCCTGGGACATGGTGGAACCGCGAAGGGGACGCCGTCAGAGTTAGGTGGCCAGTTTGTGAACAGAGGCTGTGTGTGGCCCACCTGCAGGTTTAACCAGAGAAAGAAGAAGGTTTATAGTCAAAGCTGGCTGGTTGGGATTGGCATTCTGAGGTACAGTTTTGGCAGATATGTAGCCTGGGGAATGTTGGTTGTGTTTACTAAGGGCTTACAGTGTACCTGACACCCTGCTGGGTGGGCCTGCTCTTGGGGAGGGGGATCTTGTGTGACCCTGAGCCCTGAGGGCCTGAGCTGGAGGAGTGGTAGGAGTGGACCAGAGGAGGAGGGGGGGTGGTTGTGAGAGGTATTGCTGAAGAAGAACTGATGGCTCCCTGGACAAAAGGAAAGAGAACACAGAAGAATCATTCAAGAAATGTGTCCTTGCCTGCCAGGTACTGTGGGAAATGGGTAGGGGGAGCACATAAATGAAGAGGAAAGGGCTCCACCTGCCCGAATGAGGCTGCCACGAATAATTAGCACAGTGTCCAAGTAGTGACAAAGTGTTGTCACGGGACCGTAAGGGAGGGAAAGGCAGCCTTGCCGGGTGCCTCAGGTCAGCTTGGTAACATTTGCAGGTGCCTGAGAGGTGCTAGGAAAGCTTTCTAGAGGAGGCCCTGTGTGAACTCCATTACAAAGATTCATTGGCTCAGCAGATCTTCATTGAGCATCTGTTTTGTGCCAACCATTGTGGTAGCCACTGTATTTTCAGCAGAGAGTGAATAGAATCCCTGGTCTTACGAAGCTTACATGCTAAGGAATGAGCAGGAGGAGTAAAAATTCACCAGGTAGATGTGGCTGATGGCGGTGCGGGAGAGCGCATCTCAGGCAAAGAAGATGGCGTTAGCGAAGGCACTGTGAAGGAGCCTGGTTTCGCTGCAACTTCAGGGGCAGGGCAGAGCTTGGTGACAATGAAGGGAGATTCTGTAGGTCTTTGTGCGTCACCTTGAAGGTTGCCCTTTGTTCTGTGGCCAGTAGGGAGCCATGAAAGGTTAGGACTTAGTGAGGGAGAGGGCAGAGAGAGAGAGTTTGGCAAATTCCGCAATAGTCCAAGGGAAAAGGCAGAGTCCGGAAGGCAGTTGAGGTAGATTTTATTTATTGTTACTCATTTTATTATTATTATTATTAGTTTTTTGAGACAGGGTCTCACTCTGTCACCCAGGCTGGAGTACAGCAGCTTGATCTTGGCTCACTAGAGCCTCTGCCTTCCAGGTTCAAGCAGTTCTCCTGCCTCAGCCACTCGAGTAGCCGGGATTACAGCCACGTGCCACCATGCCCAGCTCTTTTCTTGTGTTTTTTGGTAGAGATGGGGTTTCACTATGTTGCCCAGGCTGGTCTTGAACTCCTGAGCTCAAGTGATCTACCCTCCTTGGCCCCCCAAAGTGCTGGGATTACCAGAATGAGTCATTGCATCTAGCAGATAGATTTTAAATAAATGGGTTCAAGAAAAATTTATTCAGTGAATTGATGGTTCTGGGTCCACTGGATATCCATATTCAAAAACAAATCTTGATCTCACTCCATAAACAAAATTCCAGGTGGAGTTTTGATCTAAACATGAAAAATAAAATAAGAAAACTCTAGAGGATAACATGGGAAAACATCTTTGGGACCTTAGGTTGGCAAATATTTCTTCAGTAGGACATGAAACCTTGATGGTTATACCACAGCTGTGAAGGAAGAGGGTCCTACGTGAGCCCACATACACATCAGCGCTTCTCTTCACCTAAAGGTACTCTGAAGGGAGTGAAGAGGCCATCCGCAGTGTGGAAGAGTATGAACAGTATGTACAGACAAGAAAGGGCTCTAATCCAGGGTGTATTATGAAAACTCATATACGTCAATGTGGAAAGACTGACAAACCAATAGAAAAACAGGCAAGAGAGAGAGGAAATCCAAATGGCCGATCCGCATATGAAAACGGGCTCAGTCTCCTGAGTCATAGTGAAGTGCAAACTGAAAACAGTATTAATGAAGTACTGTCACACACCCACCAGAATGGCCAGGATGAAAGGCTTTCCTCAGGTGTTAGCGGGAGGGTGGAGACACTGGTGCTTGCTCATGATAGTGTGTGTCGCTGTGAGCACTTGGGAAGGCTGTTTACGATATCTAATGGGTATTGCCATTACAACACATGCCCCGTGACCCAGCAGACCCACCCCTGGTTTATACAGACACATGCACACACGTGCATCAAAAGGCAAGTACAGAGCTATTGTGGCACTGAGTTATCAGAGCCAGACATGGGAAGAACTCAGATGTTCATTTTGTCCAAGGGATGACGACATTCCACCATGGCCCAGCAGCGTGGTACGGTACAGTGCTGAACGTGAATGGATCGTAGTGGACGACTCTTACCAATCTCAAGTTGAGCTAAAGAAGCTGGACACAAGAGAGGCATACTTTTTTTTCCCCAAGACAGAGTCTCGCTCTGTCCCCCAGGCTGGAGTGCAGTGGCGCAATTTTGGCTCACTGCGACCTCTGCCTCCCGGGTTCAGGTGAGAAGAGAAGGCATGCTTTTTGATTCCTTGTTTCTAAGGTTCACAGTGAAGCCACAGCAGTCTGCTGTGAGCTGTCTGGCAGGTGATTTGTAGAGGGGCTGGTGACTGGCAGGGGGTTCTTGCAGGAGCTGCCTTCACGGGAGGCACATCAGGGGTTCACTTAGGACGTGTGTACTTTCCAGTGTGTGGGGTACACTCAAATGGTAGGGGTATCAAAAGAAAGAATAACAAGAGTGCCTTTAATTTTATACTTGGAGGTGGTAAAATGGCACGTGTCATTGCTAAGTCAGCAATCAGGAGAAGAGGGGGCTTTAAAAAATTAAATCATATAAACTAAGTATTCGTTTAAATAGACTGTTATTCTAAAATTTAAAAAAAAAAGTCTGTTATTCCCAAAAGATGATACCGAAATGGCCAAGAAGTGTCTAGTGGCCCTTTAGGGAACTGTTTCTGGAGACAGTGAGGCCACCACCTGGTTCCAGAGTGAGGTGACTAAGCTGCATGCTCTGCCGCTCAGTGTCGGGCTCTCAGGGTAGAGCGGGGGCTTGGTCTTTGTTGTGTTAGATGCTGTGTCATGCTGGGTGGCAGATGCTGCCATAGAGCCATGACCCTCATGGTGTTGGCTGAGTTGCCCAGTTTCTGTGTCTGTCAGCCACCGTTTAGGAGCTAAGGGGCTGACATTTGTTCGGATGGCTCAAATCCATGGCTGCAAAACAATCTCTTTTCCAGAGCTTGTGGGACTTCTGGTTTTTATTCTCAGGTTGCACCATAATGGGTAAAAAAAAATTTTTTTTAAAGTCCAGCAACTCCAAGTGTTAGTGAGGACATAGAAAAGTTGGAACACACATGTAATGATAAATTTGTGTGACATGCGACCGCCTGTAAACTCTTCGGCGGAGTCTACTAACGCTTAAACATGCCAATTCTATGACCCAGCAATTCCATCCCTGGTGTGTGCCCACAAAAAATGAGGACAAGCAAAAGACAGCACTGAAATGTTCGTGGGAGCTTGTGACTAGCAAGAGAATTTGACTCAGGTTAATTTCCTTGTTCTGTTTCCCTGGGCACAGAGAAAGTTGGTGCAGCCATGTTAATGGGCGCCATGTGGACTGCAAACCCCTGATGGTGCGGCTCTTCTCTGGGCCCTCTGGTGGCAGCTCTTGTGAGTGTCCTGGTTCTGCCTGAGCAGCTGGTAGAGGAGAGGAGGCGCCTGTGGGCAAAGAGCCCACTAAGCCAGGGCGGCTCCTGCTTTCTCTCTCGCCTTCCCCCTGATCTCTTGCGTCTCTGCTGCAGCGATGCTCCTGGGAGAAGTGCCGGTGCTGCTTGTGTGCTGCTTGAGGAGATGGGCTGGGGCCGTCTTCTGAGTCTGAGAAGGTGTCCCCCACTTGAGGCAGGGGTAACACTGCAAATAGCTTCACCCATAGTAGCCAAACACCGGAAACAACGCAGACACTTCATTGGAATGGATAAATAAACTGTCGCCAGAGCGCAGGAAGGTTTAATAAGCAGCAGTGAATAAGAACGGGCTGACAGACTGAGCAAGGCTGCACCTTAAACATACTGTGTTGAACAGAAGTCCAGTGTACAGAAGAGGATGTGCTTTGTGATTCCATTAGGTGAAGTTCACAAGTCAGCCAGAAGGAATTGATGGTGACAGCCATCGGGATAGGGCTGTCTCCTTTGGGGTGGGTCTTGATTGGGAAAAGGAACTTGAGAGAACCTTCTAGGACAGTGGACCCTATAGGATAATTTTATTTCTTGATTTAAGGTAGTGGTTACATTTGTAAAAATCATCGACCTCTACATTTAGGATTTGTGCCCGTCACATACCTTGTTGTATATTTTGCCACTTGTTTTTTCAAAGCAATGAAGCAGTATCACTGCAATTAGGTTTTAAATAAATTTGTTTCGTTAACATGTCTGGAAGTCTTTGATCCTACTGTGGAAGGCCTCGCTGCTGCCTGGCCCACCTCAGTCAGGCCCTTGAAAAGTATAGAGAAGGAGCAGAGTGTCCGGCCCCCTTTGGGGCATTGCCTGGGGTTTGGGTGGGAGCTAAGGGTCGCACACAGTAAGTGGTAACGGAGGCTTCGGCTCTGCAAGGGCACTGCAGGAAGGGTTGTGTACGCCACATCACGCGCCACATTCATATGCATATCTTTTTCTCCATAGAAACTTAAATTTAAAGTGACATGTGATAGGAAATGTAGGGAGCTGAGATTCTCCTGGGAGATGGAGGCGCTTACAGCACAGAGCCAGTGAGAACTCGCAGCAGAGAGCAGAGCAGGTACCAGGCAGAGTCTGCACTGTAGGGGGTGTGAGTTCCAGAGCGAGGGGGGCCGAGGCCACCTTCAGGTTTCTGTTATTAAATGAAAGCCTGCCCCTCTTCCTTGTTGTGTGTGTGTGCGGGATCTGCCTGCTCTCTCCCACCTCCTCTAGGCTGGCAGTCGAAGGCAGAGTCTCAGCAGCCAGTGGCCAGTGGCTATCACTGGGTTTTATTGTTTTTATCCCAGAAAAGCTGCTGCTACCTACCGCTGCCACTTTTTAGATACTGTCATTCAAGCTTACCAAAGCGGGACTTGCTCTTCGGAGAAAAAAAAAATACTGAGAATTATTCTGTAATCATGCCATGCAATAATTCATGCCACCATTTGCATTTTTGGTGGTATCATTTGGGATCCTTTCTGGGGTGCACCTGTGCTGTCTGCCAGGCAGCTCCTCAGCTCTTGGCTGCTGCTTTTCCCTGCTGACTCAGTTCAGTGCCTGGTTGCAGAGCCACCTTGGTGCCCTGGCAGCTCTTCCTTCTGTACCCGGCGCCCTCTGCCGTAGCTCCCCGCTGTGCCCTCACGCCCTGGCCGCTCTTCCTTCTGCACCTGGCGCCCTCTGCTGCAGCTCCCCGCTGTGGCTCCTGGGCTTCATCTCTCTTCTCTGTGGATGCATCTTCAACAAAAGCACTGAGCATCTTCCTGCTTTGCAGGATCTCTCGTCTTCTAGGAGGTCTTTCTGTTACCAGTGTGTGCCCGGGGTTGAGGGGCGGTGGGGCGCATGTTTACAGAAGCTTTCATGAACTGGGTCCTGATGGTGGCAGCGTCTTGGGAGATGAAAAGTATCCCAGATCACCTGGCACCTGGGAACCAGGCGGACCTGCAAGGTGCGGTCAGCCCACTTCAGGCCTGCTCTGGTTTGATTGATGAGGACGCTCATCAATTGGAGGGACACGCTCTGTCCAGGATCTCAAAGCTGCGCCCTGCTGACTCACTTTTCCACGCCTTCCTTCAGCGTGATATGTTTGGGTGACAGAGTTGTGCGTCTTTATAAAAGTAGCTTCTGATTGTGCAGTGTTTTTTCTATGCTGATTTTTTTCCCCTAAAAGATTTTGTTTATCTCATCTTTGAAAAATTGGGCTTTTTAGCTTTTACAGGAACATTTGATGGCACTTGTTGGTTCTCTCTTGTGGGTTCCAGATCCTTGATTTGTGTTCAGGGTGCCTTACAAGAGTTCTTACACGAGTCACTTTCCCTGGCATTGGCAGCTCGTCACTTGTTGATTGGTAATTTGAAGAGCACTGGTGAACACGTCACCAAAACTAGATACATCGTGAAGTTAGTGCCACCAGAGAAGAAATCAGCATTGCCACTTAAAAGTGGAAGATGCCATTTGATTAAGAGAAACATATTCCTATTTCAGAGATGCTAAAATGTGGGGAAACTGCATCTTCTACAGTAGGCGCTTTTGCGTTTCTGATACTTCTTTTTTGTTTTTTAAATGGGAAGGCTCAAGTAAGCACAAAAGCAGAGAGGCTAACATAACACACTTATAGGGTCCATGAACAATGATAGGAGAAGCAGCGCCTGGCCAGTCCTACCTCATCTGCGTCCTTGTTCACTTACCCTGGGACATTTTTCAGATATGCACGTTGGGTTTCACCTCTAAATACTGCAGTGTATGTCTGAGCAATAGGGAGCTTTTTCTCCCAAACATAATTATCCTGCCTTTATCATACCTAAAGAGTGAACTGTAATTCCTCGTATCACCTGGTATTTCTACCCAGTATTCAGTGTCTGCTGTTGAACATGATCTTTCTTTTTTTATTATTATTATTTAAAAAAATTTTTTTGGTAATTTAAGTAGAGATGGAGTTTCACCATGTTGGCCAGGCTGGTCTCGAACTCCTGATGTTGTGATCCACCTGCCTTGGCCTCCCAAAGTGCTAAGATTACAGGCGTGAGTCACGGTGCCTGGCCAGACATGCTTGCTTTTAAATGTGACCAAGCAGGTATTTGAGATCTTAGTTTTCCCTCCCGTCTTGACACTGATGTGTGGCCAGTCTTCACACTTAGAGTAAATGATCAGATTAATCTTTTTCTAGGCTTTTCCTTTTTTAAAAAATTTATGTTTCTGTATATATTTTTTAGATCTAGACCTGCAGAGGTTTTTTCTTAATAAAGTTCTCAAAAATACAATAAGTGAAAGTTATGTGTGAAACCTGGTAACACATTTGAATGCAGGTCACTGCTTTTCTCTGCCCATGTGAATGTAGGTGACTAGTGTTCTCTGCCCTTTCTCTCTCCTGTAGCTCTGCAGATCGCAACACTGTTAGGTGGGGGTGGCTGCTTGAGGGACAGAGGGTTTTGCACGTTCAGGCTAGAGCGTGTGGGTTTGTTCAAGCGCCCCTCTCACGTCCGCACTTGCACCCCACAGGTCTCTGTCCCGCCTGGTGCTCTGGACTGCTGGGTGTTTCTGAGCTGTCTGGAGGTGTTGCAGAGGATAGAAGGCTGCTGTGACCGGGCACAGATCGACTCAAACATTGCCCACACAGTGGGGCTATGGAGCTATGCCACAGAAAAGGTGCCTACCTGCCCAAGTGTGGAATGCTCACGTTGTCTCTGCGGCCATGCCTGGGTGGCAGAGGAAGTCTGCTGTCTGGAGGAAAGGTGTTACTTGTTTAGATCACGGTGCAGCCACGTTAGCGGCCTTAGCAGGCATCTGAGTGCAGCCAAAGAAGTCATAATTCCCGACTACATGTCGATGTGGTCAGCAGACAGCAGGCGCTGTGAAAGAGACCCTGTATCCTGAGTTGGGGGCACGGAGGGTGGTACTGAAATGTCACCTCTACAGGCAGAGCTGTGCTGGTGTGTGCAGCAGGTAGGCGGCCGGGGCTGGGCTTGTGCAGGTGCCTGGGAACTCAGGGAGGTGAAGAGCAGAAGCGGAGGATTCCCACCCTCCAAGCCCCACTGGAGCTGTTGTGTAGGATGTACTTTTATATCCAGATTCGAGTCACTGGGTAGGAAAGCTCAATTTCTTCTAGAGTTTAGCTGGATTTGAATTTTTATATTTAAATTCACGAATTCCCTGCTGAGTCTTACGGCAAATTAATTGAAATTCCGGATTTGTCTTAACAGTTAAAGTCCTTGGGCTATCTGTGTGGACTTGTGTCAGAGAAAGGACCAAACTCAGAGGATCTCAACAGGACGGTGGACCTTTTGGCAGGTTTGGGAGCTGAGCGGCCAGAAACAGGTACTGATTTTTGTATGTGCCTCTGTGAGTAGTGAGGTGTACGCTAATGAAAGCGTCCTTTGCAAGTTGGCACATTTAACTCAAGTTCTAAGAGTATCATTACTCACCATTTGGAGAATTATATCCGTTATTAGCTGACTGGATTAATACACATATTTTACCTTTTAACAGCATAATGAAATAGTAGAGAGTTTAAGAAATTGGAAGGAGTTTCAAAAATGTTGCTGAGCTTCTCCTGGGCTAAGTGACTTTTTATAGCTCATGTCTAAATGCACTCTCTCTGTCTCTGAATTACAGATGATCTATTTTTCTAACAATGTGACTTGACGATTTTTTTTTTAAAGAGACAGGGTCTCACTCTGTTGCCCAGACTGGAGTGCAGTGGCACAGTCTTGGCTCATTGCAGCCTCGACCTCCTGGGCTCAAGGGATCCTCTTGCCTCAACAGACCAAGTAGCCGAGACAACAGGTGTGTGCCACCACACTTGGCTAATTTTTTTTCTTTAATTTTTTATAGAGATGGAGTCTCACTGTATTGCCCAGGCTGGTCTCAAAGTGATCCTCCTGCCCCGGCACATTTTTTAAATAAAAAAATTGGCCAGGCGCAGTGGCTCACGCTTGTAATCCCAGCATTTTGGGAGGACGAGGCGGGTGGATCACTTGAAGTTGAGAGTTTGAGACCAGCCTGACCAACATGGAGAAACCCTATCTCCACTAAAAATACAAAATTTGCTAGGTGTGGTGGCACATGCCTGTAGTCCCAGCTACTCAGGAGGCTGAGGCAGGAGAATCGCTTGAACCCAGGAGGGAGAGGTTGCAGTGAGCCAAGATTGTGCCATTGCACTTCAGCCTGGGCACAAGAGTGAAACTCTGTCTCAAAAAAAAAAAAAAAAAAAATTTCTCCTGGATAATAAGGCCCCTTGAAAGGAGCCTTACATTGTTTTAGGTAGGAATAGATGATGAGTTTTGTTTAGCAAGACTGTTACTAAAGAATACCTGATGAGCTGGAAGCATGCTTAGTAAATTGAATGAATGTTTAAGGGAAAAAATGCACAGTATTTATATTTTACCGTTTCAACTTGAGACCATTTCAGATCATTTCAGAAATAATTTAATTCATTGGGGTATTTGTAATATATATTTCTGAAAGATCTAGTTCTAAAGATCAGAGAAAAAGCATGATACAAAGTGTTTTGACTATTTTATGAATATGTTAATTGAAAGAGAATATATGTAATTATGTTGTTGCAATTAGCATTAGCCATGTTTGGAATTTCCACAAGAGTCAGATGAGGTCATCTCCCTGCAGTATGTGAAGGTGAATGTAAACTCATATGAATGTACGTAATGAAGAAGGACTCTTGTTTCTTTTTGTTTAAGCCAACACAGCTCAGAGTCCTTATAAGAAACTGAAAGAGGCATTATCATCAGTGGAAGCTTTTGAAAAACACTACTTAGTAAGTATTAACGAGTGTTAAATGTCTATTCCATGGAATACCTGTCTCTAGAAGGCTTTGCTACATGGCCTGTTGAGTTGGGAAGGAGCTGGTATTGGGGACCCATTTTTGTTGGCCTTTTAAGTTTCTTTGGTACCCTTGGGAGTTGTGGACAAAACATGGAATAGTTGTTATTAGTACCCATGGTACCATATTAGGCATGGAATCATCTTTGAATATTTACAGCTTTGTTCAAATTGAGTTTGCTCAGATCAAAATTATAAGAGAGGATAATGAATACTTTTCCTTGTAAAAAGGAGAAATTTGGAGTTGGGCAGAGCTATTGTATTTGATTTTGAAAGATGTAAATTAGTGAAATGTTAAATAACAGTGTAGGTAGAAGCATAGTGGGTGAGTGTCGTCCCTGGATCATGGGCAGCTTGAGTGTTTGTTGTGCCTGTAATGGCTGTATCTCTTATACAAACAGGTATGAGAAACATCCAGCATGTCACCCACGTGCGGAAAGTCCTTGGAAAAGTTAGCTGTTTTGGATGAATCTGTGGGTTTCTTTTATTATTATGCTTCATAATTTATATACAAGTTATCAACTTTGATTACATTATGTTACAGAAAAAACACAAAAACAGATGCAAAGGAAAAAATAATGCTACATTAATAACAGTGTCTTTTGCGGGCTGGGCATGGTCGCTCATGCCTGTCATTCAGCACTTTGGGAGGCTGAGGCAGGTGGATTACTTGAGGTCAGGAGTTTGAGACCAGCCTAGCCCACATGGTAAAACCCCATCTCTGCTAAAAATACAGAAAATTAGCCGGGCATGGTGGCGCATACCTGTAATCCCAGCTACTTGGGAGGCTCAGGGACAAGAATCACTTAAACCTGTGAGGTGGAGGTTGCAGTGAGCTGAGATCTCACCTCTGTGCACCAGCCTGGGCAGCAAAGCAAGACTCAGTCTCAAAACAAGGAACCCAACAATGTCTTGTGTCAACTTTAGGTAAATAAATGTAGTGTTCATCTGTCATTGAAAGCTGAAGTACGTGATTGTTTTCTTACTTCCCCACAGGATTTGTCTCATGCTACCATTGAAATGTATACAAGCATTGGGAGGATTCGATCTGCCAAGTTTGTTGGAAAAGATCTGGCAGAGTTTTACATGTAATTGATTTTGTACTTTTCTTTGAAACCTAAACAAACAAATAACACGAGAAGATTTGTTATATATGGAGTTAATATAAAGTGTACGTAAATTTGTAGATTGAAAAGTGTAGCTTCTCTTACCCATCCTCATCATTTTGTTTTTCAGTTTCTTCTGAAAACCAGTGGAGAGCTTTTCTGCTTGTTACTCTTAATAGCTAGTATTGGTCTTTGTGGTTCTTTTATTTAATTAAACATCTAAATTTTTGTAACTAAGTATAATTAAAGAATTCTAAGGAAGTATAGTGATGAGTAAATTGACGTGTAGATTCTTACATATTTTGTACATAGCATTTCTGTAGTTTTGTCCAGTATTTCTTAAGAGGATTGAAAAACCTCAAGGCTAGTGATGTAAAGTTGCTGCATGTGTCCAGTTTGTGGAAGACTGGAAGAAGGTGTGTACATATCTGCAGGGTTTCTATTCCAGCCCCAGTGTTGAAGTTTGATTCTAGAAAAAAAGACTTAAAATTTAGCATATTGCTAGTATGTTTCATAAAATCAGGCTCTCAAAGAGAAGAAATCCCAATGGATCATGATTACTATTTCAAAGCACTGAAAAGAGATATGTTATAAGGAAAAAGATGTTTGTTTTCATTTTCTTAAAAAAAAAAAAAGTGATTGGAATGAGATCTTGAAATCTGTTCTCAAGTAATTTCATTAGGTGAAGCAAGACTTGAGAATTGATTTGAACATATGTGAATTGGCTGGAAAGGGATTCGTAGATCAGCCAAGTGGACTTTCTGTTTTTCCAGATGTGGTTTGAGCAGCTTAGCCAGTTATCTAACTATCTAATGGCAGAGTCACAGCTAGAATATAGCTGTCTTGAATTTCCATGTAGTGTATCTAAGGAGGAAGGTGTTCCTTAGTGAAGCAAAGAGGCTTCCCGGGGCCGCATTAATTTGCATTTTAAAGGCAGGCAGGGCTGTACACACCAGTAGTCCCAGCTACACTGGAGAAGCTGAGGCAGGAGGATCACTTGAGCTGAGGAGTTTGAGGCTACAGTGAGCTATGATCACGCCACTGTATTCCAGCCTGGGTGACAGAGCAAGACCCCATCTCTTCATAACAGTTGTGCTTTATACTTTGCTTTGGGGGCCAAGTGTTGCTATTTTAATTCTGCATTCTCTGGAAGCGGGATCCTGTGCAGTGCTCTTTGCCTGAGTTTCCAGGTGGCTCTGTGCTCCCTTCTGCTTGTGCCCTGTAGAGTGCTTCTGTGTTTCTGTGCCTTTAGTAGCTAGTATAGACCCATATCTGGACTTGCTGCCTTCCTTGCTTACTAGCAGTGTACTTGTGGACAAGCCCTTCCTTCACTTTCTGATTGGCCTTCTTGCCTGTCTGCTTGAGATCATGAATGATACACTCACTTTCTTACCCTGAGATTCAGCTATGAAAGTTCCTCTACTCGTGCGTGAAGCCAGGCCAACAATGTGTTGTGCTCTTACCGCCACACTCTCTTTCTCAGATCTTTGCCTGGGAGTCTAATTATGTTGTCCTGAGTAGGTGCTCTTTCTCATGGACGGGGTGGGTGGAAAAGGGCTACCTAGAGATGCTGTGTCTGTCCTGGTGTGGGGTTGAGGATGGAGGTCAGGGTGGGAGAGGCGGTGTCTCAGTTTGTTGATGATCCCTAGCTGTAATGAGAGCTACTGTTTGTTGACTTTGCAAGGAGGAAAAAGGCTCCACAAAAGGCAGAAATCTATCTTCAAGGAGCATTGAAAAATTACCTGGCTGAGGGCTGGGCACTCCCCATCACACACACAAGGAAGCAACTGGCCGAATGTCAAAAGCACCTTGGACAAATTGAAAAGTATCCTTTAATGTTTTCATGAAGCAGGAACATTGTTTTCTGTTTATACAGCAGCACTGACCACAATCAAATGTTTTATACACACCTAATATTAAGGAGAGAAAAGTCCTGCCTTATACATATATGTGTTGTGTAGAAAATGAATGAAATGTCTAGTCGGTTTTAAAAAATCTAAAAAAACAAAAGCCCTTTGGCTGTTGAAGCCTCTGGGGAGGCTGTAGGGGACTGTGCGTCCACTTTGCCCTGCACTCCTCGGTGTGAGTCTCCACGCTCCTTACCTTCCGCTCCAGCTACCTGCAGACCAGCAGCCTTTTAGCCAGTGACTGCCACCTCACCGAAGAGGAGCGCAAGCACTTCTGCCAGGAGATACTTGACTTTGCCAGCCAGCCATCAGACAGCCCAGGTAAGACCAGTTTTTAAGACTTTACTAGGAATATTTTCAAATATTGTAGAAGTAAAAAGAATGCAAGATAACCAGCCACTTAGAGTAAATCATTGCTAACATTTTGCTGTGTAGCTAACATGTATCTTTGTCTTTCCCGTGACTTTTTTCTTTTTGCTTAAAGTCTAAGAAACTATAGACCATGTTAGAACATCTAAAAATTAAGCACAGTCTCTTAACCACAACCAAAGAATTGATAAGGTTCTAATATCATCTAGTGAGTAGACCGTATTCACATTCCTTGTCTTAAAATATTTTTATAAATTATCCTTAACAGAGTCCAACAGGGTATCACATATTACATGTGGTTGTTAGATCTCAGTTCTCTTTTAATTTAAAAAAGTTCTTCCCATCTCTTTTTTTTTTTTTTTTTCTTCCAGACAGAGTCTTGCTCTGTCACCCAGGCTGGAGTGCGATGGTGCGATCTCGGCTCACTGCAACCTCCTTCTCCCGGGTTCCAGCAATTCTCCTGCATCAGCCTCCATAGTAGCTGGGATTACAGGCACCTTCCACCATGCCCAGCTAATTTTTTATATTTTTAGTAGAGACGGGGTTTCATTATGTTGGCCAGGCTGGTCTCAAACTCTTGACCTCAGGTGATCAGCTGGCCTTGGCCTCCCAAAGTGCTGAGATTATAGGTGTGAGCCACTGCACCCGGCCCCTTTTTCTTCATTTTTTTTAAGACACTGCTTTTTTTTTTTCTTTTTAAATATAACAGCATTCTTGTGATATTCACAAACCACGTAATTAACTCATTTATAGGGTATAATTCAATGGCATTTAGTATATTTCACAAATGTGTGTAACCATTACCACAGTCAATATTATTTTGTTTTGTTTTTTGACCATCTAGCTCTGTCACCTGGGCTGGAGTGCAGTGGCCTGGTCCCAGCTCACTGCAGCCTCCACCTCCTGGAATCAACTGATCCTCTCACTTTGGCTTCCCAAGTAGCTGGAACCACAGGTCTGGGCCACCACACCTGGCTTTTTCTTTTTTTTCCTGTCACCCAGACTGGAGTGCAGTGGCACGACTGTAGCCCATTGCAACCTCTGCTTTTTGGGCTCAATTGCTCCTCCCACCTCTGCTTCCCCTGTAGCTTGCACTACAGGAGCACACCACCATGCCCGGATGATTTTTCTGTTTTTAGTAGAGACAGGGTTTTGCCATATCACCCAGGTTGGTCTTGAACTCCTGAGCTCAAGGAATCTATCCACCTCGGTCTCCCAAAGAGTTGGGATTACAGGCGTGAGCTACCATGCCTGGCCACTACAGTCCATTTTAAAACATATTTATCACCGTTAAAAGAAAGGCCATTCTTACCCCCACCACTCCCTTCCTGCAGCCACTAATCTACCCTCTGTCTCTCTGGATTGCTATTCTAGATGTTTCATATCAATGTAGGGCGAGTGTTCCTAATCTGGAAATATGAAATGTTCCAAAATTCAAAACTTTTTTGAGGACCAACATGACTCTCAGGAAATGCTCATTGGAACATTTAGATTTTTAGAGTTGGGATGCTCAACAGTATGTCATGCAAATATTCCCAAATGCAAAACAATCACAAATCCAGAACACTATGTCCCAGTCGTCTTGGATAAAGGATACTCAACCTGTAGAATCTGTCAACCTGAATAACACACACAGAGAGCCTCTCTACAAAATGATAGTTATTTGGAAATAGGGCATTGCAGTGGGATACATGGGCCATAGTACACTTTGTGCATATTCAGGAAAGGGTTTTTAAAGGGAAAATGAGGATTACATCACTGGTTTGAGGTGGTGATTCTTGGCTACAAGTATCAGTGGGGGTGGCGCCAGTCAGGGTTGGACAGCAGTTGCTGAGCAGATGTCTTCATGGAGGAGTGTTTTGTATAAAGTTGCAATGGCCTTTATGCAGGGCTGTGGTGTTTGCAGAGTCTTTCATGCATGAGAACCCTCCCTTCATGGCCTCCTCTGGCTCTATCAGTTACAGTTTTTTGTTGTTGTTGTTGTTGTTTTTAACACAAGTGACTACCTTTTGATTTTGACAACTTTCACCAGTGTGTGGTCTTTTGTGACTGGGTTCTAGACTGACCATCATGTTTTCAAGGCTCATTCGTGTTGTGGCCTGCGTCTGTGCTTCATTTCTTTTCATTGCTGAGTACTCCAGGCCAGCCATCTTACAGACTGGCCCGCCTTCTGGAATTTATCTCAGTGTTTCCTCATAGGAGCATCTAAATGGAAGTTGGAGTAAGATGACATTTATTGCAAAGCTTAGCTCCTCACTTTAGTTGATCAGGTGTGCTTATTTAAGGTAGTTGCTGTGATACTCTACTTGGGCTAACATAACGGTACCATCGGCCTAGTGGCTTAAACAACAGGCATTTATTTTCTCACAGTTCTGGAGGCTGGAAGTCTGCCGTCAGGGGGCTGCAGGGCCGGTTTCTGGTGAGGGCTCCCTTCCCTGCTTGGAGACAGCTGCCTTCTCACGGTGTCCTCCCATGGTGGGGAAGAAGAGAGAGCAGGCTGTCTGATGACTCTTGTTAAGGAACAGTATCTCATCCCGCGTGCCCCCCTCACAATCCCATCTAACACCAGGCACCTCCCAAAGCCCGGCTCCAAATACCAGCACATCAGGGATTAGCGCTTCATTGCATGAAAGTTGGGGAAGCACAGTTCAGTCCATAGCCATAACTAACTACTTGGAAACCAATTTTTCTAGAAGTTTCAGGGTCAGGTTGATATGGTTATTGACTGCTGGGGTATATTCACTTATATCCCTTGGGGGCCAGGTGCGGTGGCTCACGCCTGTAATCCCAGCACTTTGGGAAGCTAGTGCAGACGGATCACTTGAGGTCAGTGTTTGAGACCAGCCCGGGCAACATGGCAAAACCCTGTCTCTAGAAAAAATTAGCCATGCGTGGTGGCGGGCACCTGTCATCCCAGCTACCCAGGAGGCTGAGGTGGGAGGATTGCTTGATTCAAGGAGGACCGGCCTGTAGTGAGCCGTGATTGTGCCACGGCACTACAGCCTGGCACATTTGTGAACCACTACAGCCTGGGCGACAGCGAGACCCTGTCTCAAAGGGAAAAACAAAAGCTCCATCTGGATGGGTTTTTCAGGAGCGCCCTGGGTCATTAGTTTGGCTTTGTAGATTCTTCAGTGTGCCCACATTGATTGTTGGTAGAGCCACAGCCACATCTGCTGGTTTGTATTTGAGACTATTTGAGTTGTAATTTTCCTGCCAACACTCTTTGGTATCTCTATATGAATAAAACATTCCATAATTGTTTACTGTTTCTCATGATCTTATGGCATCAGTCGTGGCAAGTCCTTTAGTTGATGAATATTTAATAAATACTTAACTGGTCAGTTCTGCAGCTTTGTGGATTTTCTAGACAAAACCAAGGTTTTTATACAAAGGTCAGCGAGAGAAGGGCCCAGAGGGAACATGAGGTCCTCTCCTCCAGCGACCATAGACCTACTGGTTGCTGCCGTCTTGGCTTCATTGGCTCACATGGTAGTCTGGCCAACACCTGGGTTTATTTCCACATCACAGCAGGGCACTTGGGCATCTTCACTGAGCACGTTTTTTTTTTTTTTTTTTTTTTGAGTCAGAGTTTCGCTCTTGTTACCCAGGCTGGAGTGCAATGGCGCCATCTCGGCTCACCGCAACCTCCGCCTCCTGGGTTCAGGCAATTCTCCTGCCTCAGCCTCCTGAGTAGCTGGGATTACAGGCACGCACCACCATGCCCAGCTAATTTTTTGTATTTTTAGTAGAGACGGGGTTTCACCATTTTGACCAGGATGGTCTCGATCTCTTGACCTCGTGATCCACCCGCCTCGGCCTCCCAAAGTGCTGGGATTACAGGCTTGAGCCACCGCGCCCGGCCGAGCACGTTTTTAAGTAGGTAGGAAAATATTGGAATCCCTTGGACACAGCTCTAGAAATTGGACTAATTACAAATTTTAGTTTGAAATTGAGAGGTAGTTGACCTGTATTTCTCTTAGGTTTGTCAAAGCAGACTTGAGAAGGTTAATTTCTGTACATTTTTTGATTTCTAGGCATGATATGGGCATTTGCTACCGTTTTGCTTTTGACACATAACTTTTTGGGGGTGTGAAGATGGCAGGAGCCTGGGCTGAGTGCCAGCATTGTGCACATCACTGCTTCTTGGTTGAGTCTGCTCTTGGTGATGTTCCTGTGTCCTCGGCCTGCTGCCGCTGACTGTCAGGAAGTGTGACTTGGGGAGTCACTGATGATAATGTATATTTGCAGGTCATAAAATAGTGCTACCCATGCATTCCTTTGCACAACTGCGAGACCTCCATTTTGATCCCTCCAATGCTGTGGTCCACGTGGGCGGCGTTTTGTCCATCGAGATAACCATGTACAGCCAGATGCCTGTGCCTGTTCACGTGGAGCAGATTGTGGTCAATGTCCACTTCAGCATCGAGAAAAACAGCTACCGGAAGACTGCAGAGTGGCTTACCAAGCACAAGATGGCCAATGGGATCATTAACTTTCCGCCCGAGACCGCACCGTTCCCTGTATCCCAGAACAGCTTGCCTGCGCTGGAGCTGTATGAGATGTTTGAGAGAAGTCCGTCTGACAACTCCTTGAACACGACTGGAATTATCTGCAGAAATGTCCACATGCTTCTGAGAAGGCAGGAGAGCAGCTCTTCTCTAGAGATGCCCTCAGGGGTGGCTCTGGAGGAGGGGCCCCACGTGCTGAGGTGCAGCCTTGTGACCCTGGAGCCAGGGGCCAACAAGATTACGTTCAGGACTCAGGTATGCCTTCAGATTGGGAACTTAATTTTCAAGTTTATAAAGAAGGGCCATGGAGCTTGCCAGAACTGTCTGGAGTGTGGTGAGAATTGACTAGAGCTCTTCCCTCTCCTAACCTGTTTTTGTCTCTATCCTTATAGAAAAACAGACTGTTTTCTTTTGTATCTATAGAAATTTCTGACAATTGACAAATTTTGAGGGAAGTTCTTAACACAGGTATTTGTTCATAGATTAAATTAGCTTTTTTTTTTTTTTTTTTTTTTTTTTTTTTT
>NW_022436948.1:2412544-2468662 GCF_009761245.1 Sapajus apella | reverse complement strand
TTTTGTATTTTTAATAGAGACGGGGTTTCACCATGTTGACCAGGATGGTCTCGATCTCTTGACCTCGTTATCCACCCGCCTCGGCCTCCCAAAGTGCTGGGATTACAGGCTTGAGCCACCGCGCCCGGCCCTAAATTAGCTTTTTAATTCATTGGGTTATTGGATTCAGTTAGCTTTCCCCCCTGTGTATGAAAATCTGCATTTCAAAGAAGGTGGTACGGTTTCTTGTTCAACCGTATTTTCCTTTTGTGGCTGGCTGGGTCTCAGAACTGGTGCTTCTCACCCCCTCTAACAAAAAGTTTTCTCTGACACAGCATATCCTGTGAGTTCCACTAATAACAGGATTTGTATTTGAGACTATTTGAGTTGTGTTTTCCTGCCAATGTTCCTTGTTATCGCTATATGAATAAAATATTCCATAATTGTTTACTTTTTCCTCATGATTTTATGGCATCAGCCTTGTGGAAAGTACTATTTGTCACTTTTTTAGTCTAGAGCAGGGTTTAAATCTTGTGCTGAATATCTCTACTAAATACACTCTTTAAAGAGCGTGCCACAAATACAGTTTATTAAGTTGAAAATATTAAAGTTAAATTTAACCATCAGTTACTCAGAAAATCATAAATTGAGAGATTCTGAGGGCCTCTGAACAGCCCAAGCTTAGAAGTTTAGACACAAGAGCTGGGGGAGCAAGAGGGAAAGAAGTTCACTCCTTTTTGCAGTTTAGAGAAACCCCTGCACAGCACCACTGCAGGAAGCTCCTAACAACAGAACTGGGTGACGTGCTTTCCAATGCCTGATGTTCTGACCCTAGGCCAAGGAACCCGGAACGTATACACTCAGGCAGCTGTGCGCCTCGGTGGGCTCTGTGTGGTTCGTCCTTCCTCACATCTACCCCATTGTGCAGTACGACGTGTACTCACAGGAGCCCCAGCTGCACGTGGAGCCGCTGGCTGGTGAGTGGGTCCCCAGTCTTTCGGGAGGCACGCTCTGGGCGGTTCTGAGGGGACCTGCTGAGATGCCAGGCTTCTCATAGTTTTTAGCTGTGTCTGCCTTTAAGAGATGTTTTGGGTAACATAATGGAAATTTTGCCTGGGAACTAGCTGACTGCGTCTTTTGTTTATCTGAATATTTGCTTTCCTATAATTGGTTTTTCATGTTTAATAAACATGGTGCATCTGAAAATAAGAAACACAGAAGAATTAGCTCTGAGAGTGGAAAAAAAGAAACTCAAGTGTTTTTTCTGTTGCTCATTCAGCCTAATAATCATTGCAGAGGACTTCTGGGCCCAAGTGTGCAGGGATTTCCCCCTGCCAGCCAGCAAGCAGTCAGCCCCACAGGGAGTCCTGTAGTTCAGTTCTGGCCCTGTCTCCTGGAGCCGACACCACAGGGTGAGGGCTCAGTCCCCAAGACAGTCCCCGACTTCCCATGTCAGCTGCCAGCCCAGGGTTCTTCTACTTGTGCTCCAGAGCAACTAGCTAGAAACCAGGCTTCCGACAACCCCCTTTCTGGGTTTAATTGGTTAGAACAGCTCACAGAACTCGGGGAAACACGTTTATGGGTTGATTATAAGGTATATAGTTGAAGAAATTCATAGGGTGAGGTATGGGGGAAGAGGTGCAGAGCTTCCGTGCCCTCCCTGGGTGTCACCCTTCAGGAACTTTCATGTGTTCAGCTGCCTGAAAGCTCTCCAAATCCTGTCCTTTGTTTTTTATGGAGGCAACATTACACGGGCATGATTGATTAAACCACTGCCACGGATAAGCCACTTGATCTTCAGCCCCTCTTTCCTCCCTGGAGGCTGGGTGGCGCTGCTGAAAGGGGCAACCCTCTACTTCTGCTTTGGTCATTCTGGTGACCAGTCCCCACCTTGAAGCTGGCTTGGGGACTGCCAGCCTCCAGTCAACTCATGAGCCTACAAAAACACATCACTTTGGAGATTCTAAGGAATTTGGGAGCCAGTATGCCTGGAAATGGGGTTGAAGACTACGTGTATATCTTATAGTGTCACATTAGCTAAGTAGCAGCTAATGTCTAACCACAGAGTTTAATAAATATGTATATAATTTCCTGCTTAGAAGTACATTTCAAATGCTAAACACTAGATTTACTTATATTCTATCCTCAGATCCCAGCACTTTGGGAGGCTAAGGCTTGAGACCAGCATGGGCAAACCAGTCAGGGCAAGATGATGAAACCCTATCTCTACAAAATAAGAAAGTAAAATAATTAGTCGGGTGTAGTTTGAGCACCCATAGTCCCAGCTACAGGTTGGAGTCCCAGCTCAGGCTCCTGCCTCAGCCTCCTGAGCCTAGGAGTTTGAGGCTGCAGAGAGCTGTGATTGTGCCACTGCTTTCCAGCCTTGGTGACAGAACAAAACTCCATCTCTTAAAAAAAAAAAAAAAAAAATTTTCCTTTGAAAGTGATGATTTTAAAGCTATTGTCCTTTTGATAAGTCCTGAAATTGGAAGGAGTTGATATTAACAAATGATTGAAGAACACGTGGCAGCTGAACAGGAGTGAGTGTCTCCTTTGTTCAGGCTAGAACAATTTATTTGCCTGTTTCTTCCATTTGGAAAAAACATCACAAGAAGCATTTTTCTGTTTACTCCCCCTTCCCCTGTTTTTCCACATATATGCCTCTTGTGTGGCCACCAGCAAAGGCTGTCAGGTGTGGAACCCGGTAGTCTGTCTCTCCAGTGCTTCTTCCATCAGAGAACATTGTGTGGAGAAGCTGAACTCGATTCCTGTGGGGAGCTGACACACCAGCCAGCATGCCCTGCCCTCCCACCTAGTGTTCCCTGTCTCTGTCCACTCTCCCCCCAGTCCTGCTTCTTGCCTTCCTTCTGCCTTCCCTGCAACAGGATTCCTAGAGGCCTCAGCTCACTTCCCCCCCTGCCCACACCTCTGATTGCTGTCTGGAAGTGAGGGGAGCCACCTGACTGCTGACTGTTCTTACCCCGAGAGCCTGTGGCCCGAAGCTGAAAAAGCCAGAGAACATTCTCAATAGCGCCAGCACAGTCAGGTTTTGTTTAGTCTCTTCTTTTTTTTTTTTTTTTTTTTTTTTTTTTGGGACGGAGTTTCGCTCTTGTTACCCAGGCTGGAGTGCAATGGCACAGTCTCGGCTCACCGCAACCTCCACCTCCTGGGTTCAGGCAATTCTCCTGCCTCAGCCTCCCGAGTAGCTGGGATTACAGGCACGCGCCACCATGCCCAGCTAATTTTTTGTATTTTTAGTAGAGACGGGGTTTCACCGTGTTGACCAGGATGGTCTCGATCTCTTGACCTCGTGATCCACCCGCCTCGGCCTCCCAAAGTGCTGGGATTACAGGCTTGAGCCACCACGCCCGGCCTCTGTTTAGTCTCTTCTTAAGCCTCATTATCTGATTCTCTCTTGCTGACTTACTGGCAGGTAAATTTTATGACCCTCAGAGACATAGTCATGATCATAATCTCTGACTTGCTAAACCAAGATGGGGATAAGACTCCTGGACTGAGAATTCTTCCTTCCCAGCAAGGTTCCCCCTCAACCCTGTAGTCCACCTCATTGAGATGAAAAGTTAGGGCAGAAGGGAATGGAAATAGAGAGAATTCATGGAGACCCCAAAGGAGTAAATCTTTCAGAGTAAAAGAAACAGAGCCCCTTTACACCCCATTGCAGGCCCGGAGTTGCTGTCTTCTGGTTGGCAGTGGTGCTGAGCCGTGATCTCTTTTCCTTTAGATAGTCTTCTGGCAGGCATTCCTCAGAAGGTCAAGTTCACCGTCACTACTGGCCATTATACGATAAAGAATGGAGACAGCCTGCAGCTCAGCAATGCAGAAGCCATGCTATTTCTGTGCCCGGTGGAGAGCAGGGCCGTGGTCTACTCTAACACAAGAGGTGAGGCGCTGTCCATCCAGGCCCAAGGAGGACGCCCACCTTGCCCTGCACCTCGTGGGTGTGAGGGTGAGCCTGGCCTTGCTGCTGTCCCGTTGAATGCCCCTCAGCAGTGTCTGAAGTCAGTGTTTCGTAGGAGCACTGCGGCCTGGTGCCTGGGCTGGAATCCGTTTGAGGTTATAGACCGAGAGTGGTTCACACGCTGGGTGGCCGGGCAGTGTTCGCCTGGCTGAGGATTAGGAGATGTGGTGTCACGGCTGAGGTCATGGCCCATGGCAATGCCTGTCAGACCCTGTCCACCCCAGGCTGGCCCTGCTCCCAAGAAGCCGAAGCAGAGCAGCTCTGTGGGAGTCGTTCAGAGCCCTGAGCAATCCTATCCTCCCAGCCCCTAGCTATGGCGAACGGGAAGGAGAGAACCCTGTTCCCCTGGGGGTGGGGGTGGCTCTGTGGATGACGTGAAATGGGAGAATGCCTTGCAGGGACATTCACAGGACTTGGGTGAGCCCGTGGAAATGCCTTTTCCTGTCTTCAGCTTGAGCGCAGTGATGGGTCTGGACTGCTGCCTGACAGCTTTCACACTGGGCTGCTCTGGCCTAGGGGCTTTGTTCTTGGGTTTGCTTGCCAGGTGCGCAGGAGCGGGAAGAGTTGGGTAGTGGCATCACGGATGGGCCATCAGCTGCTGTAAGGAGAAGGACAAGTGAAACCGAGGGATCAGCTTTGAAGTGACTTTTTCTGTCTTTCATAGAACAGTCTTCTGACGCCGCGCTCCGGATTCAGTCCTCCGACAAGGTCACAAGCATCAGTCTGCCTACCGCGCCTGCGTACCATGTGATTGAATTTGAACTGGAAGTTCTCTCTTTACCTTCAGCCCCAGCACTCGGAGGGGAGAGTGACATGCTGGGGACGCCAGAGCCCCATAGGAAGCATAAGGACAAACAGAAAACTGGCCACTGCATGGTTACCACAGACCACAAAGTGAGGAGGGGCAGTGGAGGAGCTGAGCTCGTGGGGCCTCCCCCGCCTGCCCGCCTGCTGGGAAAGGCGGTGTAGTGAAGCCTGGTGTTAGCCTGGCTCCTTCTGATTCCCGATGCCCTGGGCCTCTGTTCAGCAGTTCTGTCTGTGAATCACCCCCTCTTAGATAAGGGGTGCATTTTGTAAGGACAGAGACAAGCCGGCTCTACCTTTCCCTCTTGGCTCCAGGGCCCAGGGAGTATAGTGTAAGAGGTCCGGCGCGGCCTGGGCATGAGGGGCGTTAGGCGTGGGGCATTGTCCATTTGACCAGTGACAAGGCCATAGGAGGTCTGTGTCGTGTGTGTCGGTGTCTGTCCACTGAGGCATCATGGGCTCAGCCAGGGAGGAGCTGTCTCCTTGTAGGCTTTGGTGCTGGTACTTATTGACAGTTACTTGAGAGGGATGTGATTTCGGTCCCAGATCCACAGGAAATCAGCTCATGGAATGTGTCACTACATTGTGTTATTCAGGGTGTACCCAAGTCTTCTAGGCTAGAAGTCAGTCCTGAGGGCTGTGTGGAATAGCCCAAGGGTCGCAGTATATGCCCAAGAGCGGTGTGGGGAAAAGGGCAAGGAATGCCATCCTTCCAAAGCATGAAGTTCTCAGACAAGTCCACGCCTGAAGAACAATGTTTTCATGTTCAGTTTTTGAAGAGACCTGAGGAAGTTTCTTTCCCCTAACTCATGCAGACATTCACCATTCATGAAGGTGGCGCTTAGCTTAGCAGGAGCACACAGCACTGGTGGCACCTGTGCTGTGTGTTTGAGTATCCGCTCTTCCCTGGTGCTGTCTGTGCTGTGTGCCATGCCATCTTGCTCTTCCCTGGCGCTGGCGGCACCTGTGCTATGTGTTTGGGTATCTGCTTTTCCCTGGTGCTGTCTGTGCTGTGTGCCATGCCATGTTGCGCTTCCCTGGCGCCGCCCGTGCCGTGTGCTCAAGTATCTGCTCTTCCCTGGTGCTGTCTGTGCTGTGTGCTTTGCCATCTGCTCTTCCCTGGCGCTGCCCGTGCTGTGTGCTCGAGTATCTGCTCTTCCCTGACGCTGCCCATGCTGTGTACCATTTTATCCCGCTCTTCCCTGGTGGCACCCGTGCTGTGTGCTCAAGCATCCCGCTCTTCCCTGGCACTGCCTGTGCTGTGTGCTATGTTATCCTGCTCTTCCTGGCGCTGGCAGCATGCATGCTGATGTATTCACCTCCTCCCTGTGAGAAATAAGGCTTGGGACTTGCTTCCTTCCTGCCTTTAAGGGCTGTTACAGCTTTGTCCTCACTGTGCCCCAAAATTGATTTGGTTTTCAGTTACATATTTAGCCTCACATGGATTAAATACTTAGATAATTCATTAAATTTGAGGTCATTACTGATTGAGTAATGTCATCTGGAAATATATGACTGAAGGTACTTTGTCTAAACCCTGTGCACATAGAAACATGCCTGGCTTCTCAGCCCTGCGTGTATGGGAAAGCAGGTGGGCCTGCTACGTAGGGGACAGCTGAGCTCTTCCACTGTTGAGATGAATCTGGTGGTACGGGCACATCTCATCAGTTCTGTGTTCATTTCTCTTGTTGGCGTGCAGCTTCCTGTTTCTTGTTGGTTTGTGCATGTGTTGGGTAAAGTTTTGCTTCCCGGATAATGAGTGGTTAAAGCCATAATTAAATGTCTAGGGCATGGGCAGGCATCGCAGGTGTGTCTGGGCAGCAGCGGTGGTGGCTGTGCTGTCCATCGGGAGAGTGGTCTGAGAGTGTGTCCTTGTGCTTCCTCCTCAGGTGTCGATTGACTGCCCGTGGTCCATCTACTCCACGGTCATTGCACTGACCTTCAGTGTACCCTTCAGGACCACGCACGCCCTGCTGTCCTCAGGAACACGGTAATGGAAGTGTGGTGTGCGGGCCCTGGCTCCTTTCCCGGGACTCTCCTAAGTGAGGGTTCCTCATGTTCAAAGCTGGCCTCCCTGATGAGCAAGGATGTCTTCTTATATGACCACAAGGCCGTTGTTCATCTCTTAAAATTCACAATTCCCTGGTATCCTGTGACTCCCAGTTCATATTCAGATGTTCCCAGCTGTCTGAAAAATGACCCTTGGTTTGTGTGACTTGGGTCCAAAATCTCCGCCTGACCACTAGATCTCTTTTCATCCTTTTCCCCCTATTTTCAAGCCATCGACTTGCTGACACACTCAGGCCAGATGTGCCCTGGAGGCCCGCTTTCCTGGACCTGGCTGGATTTGTTTCACTCGTTCTCCTGTCCCTGTATCTCTTGTCAATTGCCTGCAACTTCTAGGACAGGAGCTTTTAAGCTCAGCACTAGTGACATTTTGGGCCAGATGACTGTTTTAGGGGCTGCCTATGTGCTGTAGGGTGTTGAGCCACACCCAGGCTCTCCGTGAGATGCCAGTAGCACGCCCCACCCCCAGGGGTGGCAGCAACAGATGTCTGTAGACATTGCCCAGTGTCCTCTGGGTGGGGCTGACTTGCCCCCGTGGAAAGCAGCTGCCCTAGAAGCTTGAGGAGACTCCGATTCTGCTTTGAGCCAGGCGAGGCTGTGGGCTTCCTACTGACTGCACTGGGAGGCCCACGGTGTCCAGGTGTCCCACCTTAGTGAGGGTGCTAGCGTTGACCACTGGGCTCGGGATGCTGGCCAGGCCTCTCACCACAACTTTTATCCATTGATGACGTTTGGATAATTTTTAAACACAAATGTCAGAACCATATTTACAATGGAATATTACAGTAGCAGCTTTTTCCCCCTTCAAATCACAGCAAAAGGAACTGTAGATTTAATGCTTAAAAATATCAATAATCTCTAAAAGAACCTTTGTCTCTCAGTGGAGAGTCTTCACCTCTAATGATGAGGGCCCCCCTCTCTCCCCGTTGGCTTCCCACAGGCCAGTGAGGGTGACCAGCCATGATCACTTAATAAGGCTAGTCAGAAACTGTATTCTTCCATTTCCTCACAGAAATCACCTCTTTAAAAAGGTTTTTTATTTTTTATTTATTTTTTTTGAGATGGAATCTCACTCTGTCACCAGGTTGGAGTACAATGGCGTGACCTTGGCTCACTGTAACCTCTGCCTCCTGGGTTCAAGCAATTCTTCTGCCTTATCCTCCCCGGTAGCTGGGACTACAGGCACGTGCCACCATGTCCAGCTAATTTTTGTATTTTTAGTAGAGACAGCATTTCACCATGTTGTCCAGGATGGTCTTGGTCTCTTGACCTTATGATCTGCCCACCTCAGCCTCCCAAAGTGCTGGGATTACGAGTGTGAGCCGCCGCGCCCGGCCAATAAGGTTTATTTTTTTCTGATACTTTTCCATGTGAAATCTGAAGGAGAAATATATGCAACAACTTAGTGTACTTTGCTACGTTGCTTTTTTAATTCCCCAGGCAGAGAGGGTCTCCTTAACAAAGCTAAGATATATTTAATAAAGTTCTTACTTATCTAAATAATACTTCTTGTTTTTCTGCTTTAGGAAATATGTTCAAGTTTGTGTCGAGAATTTGTCAGAACTTGACTTCCAGCTGTCAGATAGTTACCTTGTGGATACCCGCGATAGTACCGACCTACAGCTAGTACCCCTGAACACGCAGTCCCAGCAGGTAAACATTGTGGACCTGAGCGTAAGCTGCTCAGCAGAGAACCAGAGGGTACGGAAACGATGCGCTGTGTGTTGCGATCCAGCTTTGTGATAGAATGGCTGCCCTGCTGACGCGCGGAGGCTCCTGTGCAGCCCCAGCTGTTCTCAGGCGGGATTGGGGCTTGCTGCCGCGGGCGGGTCCTTTTTCACTTGCGGAGTGAGTGGGTGGCCGGATGGATGAATTCTTTTTAAAAGAATTCAATCTGAAACTGGTCCCGCTGTATGCGTAGATACGTGTGCAGATCCAAGCTTCTGTTTGAACGCACTGTTGGTTGCATGGGCACTTCTCCACTCCGCCCATAACCCGACGCCTGCCTGTGCCAGAGCGACGGTGCCTGGCGTTGGGGCCTTTGTGAAAGAGCCATGCTCATGCCCTGCGGCCTGGCTGAATCTTGAGCTTGCTTTTTCTGTTTACTTTTCACGTGTTTTTAGGCAGTAAATGCTGCATGTTTAGAGATCAAAGACTTTCTTAATGGGTGTCTGAATCTTTATCATTTTCAAAGGATTTTCTACCCGCTAACCCTTTAGCTCTTTTAGATATTACTGGAGCTTGTCACTGTGCTCGTAGATGTGGACTTTACATGTAATAGTGGTGTTCAGTCCACACATTAGGTTGTGCTGGTTCCTAAATTCAACTTAAATATAAAATAATTGGCTGGATGTAAAGACTTACTTTTTATTTTATTTTTAAAATTTTTATTTATCCTTTTTTGAGATGGAGTTTCACTCTTGTTGCCCAGGCTGGAGTGCAATGGTGCAATCTTGCCTCACTGCAACCTCTGCCTCCCGGGTTCAAGCGATTGTCCTGCCACAGCCTCCCGAGTAGCTGGGATTACAGACAAGTGCCACCATGCCCAGTTAATTTTTGTATTTTTAATAGACACAGGGTTTCACCATGTTGGTCAGGTTGGTCTCAAACTTCTGATTTCAGGTGATCCACCTGCCTCGGCCTCCTAAAGTGCTGGGATTACAGGTGTGAGCCACTGCCTCCAGCCAAGTTATACTTTTTAATTGATTGATGATGTATTCCCCTGTTTTGGAGCTGCATGGGATATATTATATACTAATTAACATCCTTTGGCTGGCCATGGTGGCTCACACCTGTGATGCCAACACTTTGGGAGGCCCATGTAGGTGGATCACGTGAGCTCAGGAGTTTGAGACCAGCCTGGGCAACATAGCAAAACTTCATGTCTACAAATACAAAAATTAGCCAGGCATGGTAGTGTGAGCCTGTAGTCCCAGCTACCTGGGAAGCTGAGGTGAGGGAATCTCTTGAACCTGGGAGGTCAGGCTGCAATGAGCTGTGATCGTGCCAGTGCACTCCAGCCTGGGTGACAAAGTGAGACCCTCGCTCTCAAAAAAAGGAAAAAAAAAATTGGCCAGGTGTGGTGCCTCATGCCTGTAATCCTAGCACTTAGGGAGGCTGAGGCGGGTGGATTGCCTGAGGTCAGGAGTTCAAGACCAGCCTGGGCAACACGGTGAAACCCCGTCTCCACTAAAGTAAAAAAAATTAGCTGGGCATGGCGGCGTGTGCTTGTAATCCCAGCTGCTTGGGAGACTGAGACAGAATCGGTTGAACCCAGGAGGCAGAGGTTACAGTGTGCTGAAATCGCACCACTGCACTCTAGCCTGGGACAGAGTGAGACTCCATCTCAAAAAGGAAAAAAAATTAAGCTACCGTTTGATGATCTGATATAAAACTTACGGAATCATAAAAAATTAAACATGTACCAATTTTGTATAATCTTCTGGTGGGACAAGGCCAGGCAGAGGGAGTCAGGGCAGGGGCAGGTGCTGTGGGGCCCAGAGCAGCGTGCAGAGGAGTGCAGCGAGGCAGGAGCCAGCTCATGGTGTGTCTGCTCAGCACCCTTCGCGTGACGTGCGTTTCACTGCAGTGTCTGTTTCATCTTTGAGGTTTCTGGTACTGCGTGAACAGTGACAGCCGGCTCTCTTTGCAGCACATCCACAGCCAGCAGTCGCTGTTCTTTGTCTGGGAGCTGACGTGGACAGAAGAGCCTCCTCCTCCTCTGCATTGCCGCTTCTCTGTTGGATTCTCCCCAGCTTCTGAGGAACAGCTGTCTGTCTCCTTAAAGCCATATACTTACGAATTTCAAGTGGAAAATTTTTTCGTACGTGATATATTATTTTGGGAAGGTGGGGCAGGAAAATGAAAGATGGCATTATGTTCTTTATAATCTGAAGCACTGAATAGACAACTTCTTTCAATGTAATGAAGGAGCAGCTTGAGGAAAGCAGTTAATTCTTGGGGTAGTTGAATCATTGACTGTCTTTATTTTAGAACCCTGGGCCCTTCTCAAGTGACACAGCTGAGCTGCCCACACTCCTGGAGCATCTCTAAGAGGAGTGTTTGTCATTGGAAAGCCCAAAGACTCCTTTTCTCTTCTATCTTTTTCCCTTATGTTGACTGAATAACTTCCAGGAAATATTTCTGGGAGTCATTTCAACTGCAGGGGCATTGCTTTCTAAGGCATACCTCTAGATTTTAAAAGAAAAACTTAAAACGTATGAAAACCTGCTAGCTGAATATTGTGAAGATTCTCTTAGAACTTGTGCATCATTTGGTAGAAGCCAATCTGAGTGTGGGATGAAGAGTAGCATGGAGCTAGCTGAGTAGATAACAGGTGTGCATTTGTGTTCCGTTAGTGAGATTCTTTCACCTAATGTGCAATATGTGATAATTCCTTTTCTTCTCTTTACTGTTTGAAACTGTCAATGTTTATTTGAAGTGTTTGTCTTTAATCAGCAGTTTTTTCTCTATCTTCTTCCAACCAAGACAAATTGTTTTGACCTTCATGTTTTAGAACTCTTATTTAATAAAAAATTTAAATGAATTAATAAGATTATAAATTTATTAAATAAATGAAATCTAATAATGGTATAATTTATATATAAATAATTTATTTACTTATGAGACAGGGTCTCTCTGACACCCAGGCTAGAGTGCAGTGGCACAATTAGAGCTCACTGCAGCCTCAACCTTCTGGGCTCATGATCTTCCCACCTCAGCCTGCTGAGTAGCTGGGATCACAGGCACACGTCACCATACCTGGCTAATTTTTTTATTTTTTGTAGGGATGGGGTTTTGCCATGTTGCCTAGGCTGGTCTCGAACTAGTGGGCTCAAGTGATCCACCCACCTGGGCCTCCCAAAGTGCTGGGATTACGGGCGTAAGCCACTGCGCCCGGCCAAAGTACTTTTTCTGTGGTCACATCTGTTCAATTCTCCCGGTAAATACCTGATGGAATTCTGAGTCGTGGTAACTCTATGGTTAGTTTTTTGAAGAAACTGCCAAACTTTTTCCAGAGTGCCCTACATTCCCACCAGCAGCATTAGTGGGTTCTGGCCAGCACTTGTCCCACTGTCTTTTTGCTTGTGGCTGTCCCAGTTGGCGGGCATTTCTCCAGTGCCTGGTAATGTCGTGCTTCTTCCTGTGGGCGTGGGGCCCATTTTTCTGCCTTCTTTGGAAGGATGTCTGTTCAGATCCTTTCCCCAAGTTTAAATAGGGTTATTTATTTTTGAGTTGTAAGTTCTTCATATGTCCCAGGTACCAGGCCTTATATATGATTTGCAAATATTTTCTTCCATTTGTTGTCCTTTGAAGCACTAAAGTTTTAAATTTTGATGAAATCCAATTCAGCTCTCTCTTTTATTACTTGAATTTTTTGTTTTGGACTTAGAAAATCATCTCCTTTGGTCAAAAAGATTTTCTTCTGCATTTTCTTCCAAGATGTTGGTAATTTCAGCACTTACATTTAGGTCTATGATCTACTTTGACTTAGTTTTTGTGTATGGTGAGAGGTAGGGTCCAAATTTGTTTGTGACCCATCAGCTGTCCCTATCCCATTTGTCATAAAGACGCTTTCCTCCCTGCGCGGTGGCCCTGGCCCCCTTGTGGGAGACAAGCTGTCTGTCAGTGCTCACATTTCTCTCTGAAGAGGCTCCGCAACTCTGGTTATTGTGCCTGAGCCCCAGGGGCTGCCAGGTGAGGCCCTGCTGCTTGCCCTGGGCCGTGCTTGTCCCTCCTCCCCACGCTCCTCCTTCCCAGGCGCTGCCAGGAGCAGTGTTCACGCACACCCCTCTCTCTTCCTCCTGCTGCAGCTCTGGGTGTCCTGGCCCTGAGGCAAATCTGCATCCTCTCTGTAGCACAGAACTATTCAGACTGTGCTCCAGCCGGAAGTGTCTCAGGAACGGGAGGCGTTTGAGTGGGCCTCTAGGGCAGCGTTCCACTGCTTCAGTTCCCAGGACCTGCGGGCACCTGGGCACACGACCGCCACTTTTGCATCTGTGTGTTTGGGATCCTTTCTGCCCTGTGGCTTGAGAGCCCCAGGAAGTCCCAGCATGGCCCTTCTAGAAACTGGTGGGAGTTTGTCCCATGCCTAAACAGAGGTAATTGGGGATTTGGTAGATCACTGAGAAAGGCCACTCTTGGAATTGCTGTTTAGGCTGTGAACTCCCAGCAAATGGCCTCAGACTCCAGACGAACACCGAAATCTCTTCTTTGAACATTTTACAATACCAGCAGAACACTTTTAAGTTGCCTGCCCCCCTCTCTGTCTCTCTCTGTCTCTCCCCACCTCTCTCTCTCTCTCTCTCCATCCCTTTAGAAGTGGAACTGCCAGTTTGTAGTGGGTGAGCCCTTTCTCATCTTTGCAGTAGCAGATGGGTTTTGATCGTTTGTCATGTGTGGTGGTAGAATGCTAAGCATGTTTGAATAGCCACTGAGCATAGATTGATTATGGAAACTAAATATGGAGAAATTAGATTATGGACTGAATTGAGTGATGCCAAGGACTTCCTGTTGATTTTGCTAGTTGTGATAATGGCATTGTGTTTGGTAAGAAAAAGTCCTTAGTGTTTAGCAATGTATACTGAAGTAGATGGGGCAAAATAACAGGTTGTCTGAAATTTGCTTTATTTTTTATTTTTATTTTTTGAGACAGAGTCTCCAGGGTGGAATGCAGTGGCATGATCTCAGCTCACTGCAACCGTCACCTCCTGGGTTCAAGCGAGTCTCCTGCCTCAGCCTCCCAAGTAGCTGGGATTACAGGCACCCACCACCACGCCTGGCTAATTTTTGTATTTTTAGTAGAGATGGGGTTTCACTGGTCTCAAACTCCTGACCTCACGTGATCTGCCCACCTCAGCCTCCCAAAATGCTGGGATAACAGGCATGAGCCACCGTGCCTGGCCCGAAATTTGCTTTAAAATACCTCAGGCAATTACAGAAATGTACGTGGATCGATAGATGACGCTGAGGCAGCAAAGCGCTGAGATCTTGGGATCTGGGTGATAGGCGGCTGGAGGGTTGCTATGCTGTCCTTTTTTCCTGCCTGAAAATGTTTGTAATTTAAAGAAGGATGTTAAGGTTCAGAGTGTAGGACTTGGGAAAACATTGCATCGCTCTCCGGTGGGAATTACTGAGAGGGAGTGGCCACAGTTGCTCCAAAGCCAGCCGAGCAGATGTGCGTCTTTCCTTAGCTCTCCAGGGTCTGCAGGCAGCTCCGTCCTTGCCTCTAGTTGCGTTTTTTAAGACCACTTAGGCACATTTCCTTTCTTTTCTCTCCCTTTCCTGCCCAGACATTATACAATGTGAAGGCTGAGATCTCTCCCCCTTCGGGAATGGAGTACTGCAGAACAGGCTCCCTCTGCTCCCTGGAGGTGCTGATCACAAGGCTCTCAGACCTCTTGGAGGTGGATAAGGATGAAGCACTGACCGAATCTGATGAACATTTTTCGACAAAGCTTATGTATGAAGGTAGGTATTCTCGAATTCGTGGGCTCAAGCGACCCTCCTGCCTTGGCCTCCCAGAGTGTTGGGATTACAGGCGTGCGCCATTGCACCCAGCCCTATCTTGCATCTTGAGTGGACTTTTTACCCAGGTCTCATAGCGTTACACCATGCCATTAGTCATTTGGGCAACATGGTTTCCCGAATTGTGCAGATCTTCCAAATGTGGGCACATTTTGTGTGACAATAGTTTTTAAAATCTGCATTTGTGATCTCTCAGGGAGGTCTGAGAGCATCAGGACTGTCAGGCTTACCGTGGCAAGTGCAAGTTTTTCAAAATTCTGACTTTTGCTTAAAGTCTCAGATGGCATCATTGGCAGCAAATACTCGTGTTGTTGTCTTTGAAGTTACAAGCTTATATCATTCATTTTGAAGCAAATGTCTACTAAATAGCCAACACTGAATGACTAGCTTCCCCAGCGCCCTTTCAAGTGAAAAAGGCGTTCTGGGAAAACAGCAGCTACTTGAGCTCACAGCATGGAGTACGGCCCATGTGCTTTCCTGAGCCAGCTTCATTCTGCAGCAGAGACACAGAGGATGTCAAGAACACCAGTACTCTAGCATGGAAATAACTCAAATGTCCTTCAGCTCAAGAGCGGTTAAACAAACTGGCACATCTGATTCCTCCTCAGCAGTGAAACAAGGGACTGTTGACACATGCAGTGCCGTGGTTGGATCTCAAGGGAAAACACCAATCCTATAAAGTGGTGTACTGTGTGATTTCATTTCTAAATGACATCCCCAAAACGCCAGCCTCAGAAGGAGAAGTGGTGCACGGGCCAGCGGGAGGCTGCAGGCGACCATCCTTTGTGGTGATGAGAATTCTGGGCCAGATACACATGACAGATGCCACAGAATTAGACCCAAAGGGTGCCTGTAAAAGCTGCTGGAATCCAGTGAGCTCGGCGGCCTGGTTCACTCGGCGCCGAAATCCAGTGAGCTCCGCGGCCTGGTTCACTGGGCGCCGAAATCCAGTGAGCTTCGCGGCCTGGTTCACGCTGCGCCAAAATCCAGTGAGCTTCGTGGCCTGGTTCACTCTGCGCTGAAATCCAGTGAGGTCCGTGGCCTGGTTCACTCTGTGCTAAAATCCAGTGAGCTCGGTGGCCTGGTTCACTGTGTGGTACCAGTGTCAGCTTCCTGTGTTATGTGAGATAGCACAGTTGGGTGAAGCTGGTGATGAAGGTGTGTGACCTCTCTACTATTTTTGCGACTTCTTATGAGTCTATAAACATTTGTCAATTGGAAAAAAGTGTGCTCAGGAGCTGAATTGAATAAAATTAGCAATTTTCATTGTGTTATGAAGCATGGCATTTTTGTTGTGTTTTTGCTGTGAGTTCCTGGGAGTGAAGAACGTGTCATGACTGCACAGTCTGGCTCCTCATTTCGTGCCACTGTGGTTGCCCCAGCAGGGCTGTGCAGCAGTGTGAAAGCTTTGAGCTTGCGGGTGCCCTGAGAGCCACTCTGAGAACCGTCACTCCATTGCCTTCCTCCTGACACTGCTGGGCCTCTGCGTGTCCTGCAGTAGCCCCTGTCCTCAGAGGTCCCCCATCCCCACCCACAGGATGGCTACCTCCCTGAGCCCTTCTCTGCTGCTCCTGGCCTTTTGGTCACTCCCTGGGTCATTGCTCAGTATCCTCATGATGGGAAGCTGTGACCTCTGCCAGGTTGACTATTACTGGACGGTCAGGATCCCCGTCTTGCATATCTCCAGGACTGGTCCCAGTGAATGATCACTTAGGTGTTTGAATTGCATTGAATTAAATGAAGGTTGTGTTTTAATCATTAATGTTACTAATAACACCTGCCATATATTAAGACACTGCCGTGTCCCAGGAATGGTACTAAGTGCTTTACATACAGGGGGTCTTCAAAAAAACCATGGAAGATACATTATGAAAAAACTGTGCATGGATTTCAACACTTGTTTTTTTTTTTTTTTTTTTTTTTTTTGAGACGGAGTTTCACTCATGTTACCCAGGCTGGAGTGCAATGGCGCGATCTCGGCTCACCGCAACCTCCGCCTCCCGGGTTCAGGCAATTCTCCTGCCTCAGCCTCCTGAGTCGCTGGGATTACAGGCACGCGCCACCATGCCCAGCTAATTTTTTGTATTTTTGGTAGAGACGGGGTTTCACCATGTTGACCAGGATGGTCTCGATCTCTTGACCTCGTGATCTACCCGCCTCGGCCTCCCAAAGTGCTGGGATTACAGGCTTGAGCCACCGCGCCCGGCCCTGGATTTCAACACTTTTTACACCAAAATAAGCTCTTACTCACTAAGCAGAATCTAGTTCGAGGCACTAAGAAGAAGAAGACATCAGTTTTAAAATTAGCCGGGCATGGTGAACCTTTCCAGTACTATCCTGAAGACAAAGCAGGCTAACTGATAAGATCTCAGTTTTTAAAATAGCCAGGCATGGTGGTGGGCACCTATAGCTACTTGGGAGGCTGAGGCAGGAGAATTACTAGAACCCAGGAGGCGGAGGTTGCAGTGAGCCGAGATCATACCACTGTGCTCCAGCCTGGGCAACAGAGTGAGACTCTGCCTCAAAAAAGAAAAAAAAAGAAAAAGAACCAACATCAAATTTATGGTGAAGCTTGGGTGGAAGAATAGTGAAATCATTGATGCTTTATGAAAAGTTTATGAATTTCTTTGGACAGAGCCCCAAATAATTAGTAGTTTGCAAATGGATATCTTGTTTTAAGAAGGGTCGAGAGATGATGCTGAAGATGAAGGCCACAGCCAGTGGACCAACCACATCCATTTTCAAGGAAAACACATTCCCCTTGCTCATGCCCTAATCAGAGAGAACTGATGATGAACAGCAAAAACGACAGCCAACACCACAGACGGCTCAGCTACTCAGTGATGACTGAAAGGTGAGCAAAGGTTCCCCTTGGTGGATGCCAAAACCCTAGCACGCTCGTCTGCTGCAGACCAGAGCTTCCATGGAAACTTCAAACACATGGGATCAAGATCCTGAAGCATTTACTGAAAGAACTGTAACAGGAGATGCAATGTGGCCTTCCCAGCACCATCCTCAAGACAAAGCAGACACAGGGTGGGCAGCCCCACCAAAGCACAAGCAGACTGGTCAAGAGCAGAGGCCACAGCACGCAGGCATTTGCTTGTTGACTTTCTGGAGGGCCGAAAACAACTGCCTCTGCTTATGGAGAGTGTTCTGAGGAAGACAGCAAGAGTTTCGGTAGCAAAGCCCCTGGGGAAGCTTCACCAGAGTCGTCCTCCACCACAGCAAAGCTCTGGCCCGCTCCTCTCCCCACACAAGGGTGGCTCTGTGAGGGCCTGATGGGAAATCATGAGGCCTCCACCTGTGGACCTGGTGTGGCTCCTTCTGACTTCTTTTTGTTTCCTGGTCTTAAAAAGTCTTTGAAAGACATCCACTTTTCTTCTGCTAATAACGTAGAGAAAGACCGCATTGACATGGCTAAATTCTCAGGACTCCCAGTTCTTTAAGGATGGACTAAATGCCGGGCATCTTTGCTTACAAACATGTCTTGAGCTTAATTGAGCTTATGTTGAGAAATAAAGCTTTTATTTTCTAATTTCATCTCTGAATTCCAGTTTTGTATGAACTTTTCATAGTTCCCTCTTACGTACTCTCTTTCCATCCTATAAAAGCAGTTCTGTGAGGCCGGTGGTGTTCTCACCACTGTACACAGGCCATCAAGCCTAGAGGCCTTGGAGGCTCTTCTGAGTGGCAGAGTTGGCTTCAGACCTAGTAGGCTTGGAGACTGCCACTTACCAGATGGAACTCATTTAACTGCCAAAGGATGAAACATTACACACAAATGTCAGGGAGATGTCAAATCAAAATTAAATCATTATTTGTTTATTCATTTATTAACCTCACAGGAAAAAGCAGTTTTCTGTACACGTCCAGCATCATTGATTCTAACCTAGAACTAACTGAATGTTGGATTTAATGAAATCGGTGTTGTCGTTCTTAAAGTGCATGGCTTTATCTTCAGGCACAGCTGCAAGGCATGAGCTCGGTGTCCCGGTGTTTTATCAGACAGCGTCAGGTGAGAGGATTGGGTCACCATGGCCATGACTCTCGCCTAAGTACTGAAGGCCTGTCCCAGGTGACACAACGCTTCCTCTCGTTTCAGTTGTTGACAACAGTAGCAACTGGGCAGTGTGTGGGAAAAGCTGCGGTGTCATCTCCATGCCAGTGGCTGCTCAGGCCACTCACAGGGTCCACATGGAAGTGATGCCTCTTTTCGCGGGGTATCTCCCCCTGCCTGACGTCAAGCTGTTCAAGTACCTCCCCCATCATTCTGCGCACTCCTCCCAACTGGACGCTGGTAAGGGCTTTTTAAGAAAAAGTATACGTTCGGTGTTTGAGCAGGTGATCACTATGCGAGAGGTGATAAACTTGTGATAAAGCAGGTTTGAGAACTAGTGGCATGTTTTCAGTGCCAGTAGAAACTAGTACCAGAAGCCTCGTTTGCCGTTAGAAGTCTCAGGCACCTGCTCTGAAGGCTGAGCCTCTGTGTGCAGAGTGCTCTGGAAAGGGGCAGCCTCGGGTGGCAGCCTGCACGTTCAGCCTGGCTCCGTGTGGCTTCGCCAGTACCCGGGTGAGTGTCGGCGCGCTTGGGTCTGACTCCCTGTGTGTTTTGCAGACAGCTGGATAGAAAATGACAGCCTGTCAGTAGACAAGCATGGGGACGAGCCGCCGGACAGCAGCAGCCTCAAGAGCAGGGGCAGCATGCAGTCGGTCTGCAGTGGTGAGCACAAAGGCCTGCCCATGCCTCGGCTGCAGGCGCTGCCAGCCGGCCAGGTCTTCAACTCCAGCTCAGGCACACAAGTCCTGGTCATCCCCAGCCAAGACGACCACGTCCTGGAAGTCAGTGTAACATGACAGCGGTGGGGTGAACACACACCACGGCCCAGCTGGGAATGCACTTTATGAGACTGTGACTGGACTCTTCTCCATTCTGGCTCCAATAAGACCTTCCGTGGTACTGCCTGGCTGTGGGGATATCAGAGAGCGTCAGCGTGCAGCTGGCCAGCTGAGTTCTGTTGTTGTTTTCATGCTGCCCGTGATCTCAGATTTCCTGCTTTTCTCACCCGGTCCCCTGGCTGGTGTCCCGCGCCACTAGCTCAGAGTCCCGGCCTCCCTCCCCCTACCTCACACTGCTCGTGAAAGCTTCCACCCACACCATCTCCACAGAGCAGCCTCTACCTGCTGGCTCTTCAGGGAAGGCCACTTGTCTTTCAGGCAGACACTCAGCAGGCCTCGCAGTCTAGTGACACGTGTGTGCCTTTCTGGTCACACAGCTGCCCAGTTTCCTGAGCGGGGTGGATTTGTGTCTCCTAAGGGGTAAAACAACTGTTTACCACAGATCCTGTCGTGCTTTTCTACAGTAACCCCCTTCTAGGGGAGGTGGGCGGGGGGAGGGATGGATCATAACCCCTTCTGTGCCTTGGGGTGCCGGAGCTGGGGGACCGGGAGGCCCAACAGCTGGAGCCACATGAAGGTACTGAGGAGAGCTGAGACCCAGCTGTGAGGAGGGCCTCACTGGTGAGGCTTATTAGGGATAAATGTTTTTGGAACCCTGTGGTCCCCCATGATGTTGATGGAATATCACATGCACTGGGAATTAAATATGTATTTAATTTAATTATTATATATATGTGGGGGTTAACATATTGTTTTTCTGTCCCCTTTAAAGTCTTTACATGTAATTGTAGCTGTATAATCATTATTTTTCTTCTGCAGTCTTAAGTCTTCTTAAGTCTTAGAAATTAAGATGTTCCATCGTGAGGATGAGAGAGGTCCTCAGTGTATTTTTAGTCCGGTTGTGGGGAAGGACTCAAGTCCTGGAATGTCCTCTGCTGGTCTACTGAGTTGCAGTCACACTGTTCCAATGGATTATTTGCTTTTGGTTGTAAATTTAATTGTACATATGGTTGATTTATTATTTTTAAAAGTACAGACTAACTGATGTAATGTTTATAAGTTGCACCAAAAATCAAGGACAAAAATAAGTGTGTTTGTTTTTACAGGTGTGAAAGTCACAGCTTGTAAATAAGTGTTGTATGTATTAAACCTTTTCCAGCTCTCCAAAGCGATGTATTTTTGTACATATGAAATAGAGTACTCTTAATTTACTGGGCAAATGTGCTTGGAATTGAACTTGACAGGATTAGTGCAAGCAGATGGAGTGGGGTCCAGCAGCAGGTGGCCCTCGTGTGAATCCTTGTGTGAATCCCCGTGGATGTGCGAGTGGTGGAGAGGGGCACCGGGTTCCTGCCCAGCACTGTGCTCGCTCGCGGGAGGGGTGGGGCGTGGGAGGAAGGAGACACAGGCCGGGGAACCGTGACACAGCATCATTTCCAGTATTCTCTGTGTCTTCTTAGCTCGTTCAGTAAATAAATGTGGTATGATTTTTTTTTCCTCCCACGTCTTTTTCATTTGTAGAAATTGGAGACGTGTAAAGAAGATAAATAATTGTGTATTTTATTAAACTTTCCAGAAATTTATCTTCCTCATGTGCAGTTTAAAACTAACAAACTTGGTCAAACTAGTTAGCAAATTAGAACTTCAGAATCTAACGATAGTTTAGGGTTTCTAAAATAAGGTTTCTTATCATAAAAATTGACAATTGCCCTGCATTTCTACCAAGTCCTGTGAATAAAGAGATCTGAGATTTGATTCTATCCTATCCAGGTAATTCACGTGGTCAGCCTGGGAGCCTTCCCCAGTGTTCAATGTAGCTTTCTCTCTTACTTTCCGGAAGAGGGGGTGAGCTTAAATGTTTCATTTATTACTCTTTGATTTTCTTGTAACTGGTTCTACTCCCAGGTTGAAATTATCCAATTACCTATATATTTAGAAGAAGAAAGTGAAGGGGAAATTCAAAATGTTTATGGCGCTGTCTTCTTGCCTGAAAACAGAATGAAATAAAATATATCACAGTTCTTTCCCCTTAATTACCCAAAAGATCTTTTGCAAACTGTGTTACGAGTGCTCTTGCCTCTTTAAGCCAAAAGAAAAATGTCACCCAAAACTGTCATTTTTTTCTTAATGCTCATCATAAAAGTACTAAAAGAGTAACTGTAACTGGATTTTTATTGTGTTTTATGTAAAGTAAGGTCTGTGTTTGAGACAGGCTGGTTTTGTTGATAAAGGTTTAAGAGATGTTAAATAATTGTGAAGCCAGATATACAATGTGTGTGTTTCAAAAAGCAAAGAATTTGAAGCCGTTTTACAAATACCTGTGGAACATGTAAATACTGTCAAATGGAAAATAAAGTAAGTTATAATTTTTGTGAATTTCATGGGATATCCTATGACTGGAAAAATTATAACTCTTCTGATTCTAATGTGTAAATTGTATTTAATCTGAAAATGACTTTACCTACAACAGTTCTGCTGTCAGCACAGCCTAGGAGGGTCAGATTCGATATTACTTTTAGTGGGGAGGCCAGATATCGCATCTGGAATTAGCAGAGAAAATGCACACAGGCTTCTATTCAGTTTTTCTTTAGTGCTTAAAATAAGATGAAATCAAACACTCCGGGTTTGTATGTAAAAGGAAAAGCTGTACTACTTTTTATAAAAGGGCAGACTGGGCTGATCTAAATATTTCCCTTTCAACTTTGTTCTTTAAAATAAATCCTACCTGGTTTTTAAATTTTATTTTTCATGAAAATGCTCCTTTCTCTACATTTATTCATCCTATACATCAGGCTGTAAGACCCACAGCCATCATTAATCCAATGTGTTGGGATTCTGTGACTGGAAAAGGTGACAAGTTGGTGACTTTGACACTGCAGGTATTAATTACATTTTCATGGTTTACTATGAAAAGTCATTTTTCATATTATGTAATATATTGTTAGATTAAAACCATTGTATTAAGACTGTTTAAAATGTAAGCACTGTAATTCTGAAAATATACATTTTAAGAAGAAACTGTTTTGCCCTGGATCTTTTGCTGCGACATGGTGTGACAACAGTGTGTAATATGAAGATTTTCTTGTTTTCTCTCCCTAGTCCTTGCTCCTGACTCTCGGGCATAGATTATTTGCCTTTTGGGAAGGAAGCATTCAGGACTTTATTTTTTTGAGACAGAGTCTGGCTCCGTCACCTATGCTGGAGTGCAGTGGTGCGATTTCAGCTCACTGCAGCCTCTGCCTTCCAGGTTCAAGTCATTCTCCTGCCTTAGCCTCCGAGTAGCTGGGACTACAGGCATGCACCTAATTTTTGTATTTTTAGTAGAGATGGGGTTTCACTAGGTTGGCCAGGCAGGTGTGGAACTCCTGACCGCAGGTGATCCACCCGCCTCGGCCTCCCAAAGTGCTGGGATTACTGGCGTAAGCCACCGCGCCGGCCAGCGTTCGGGACTTTATTCATAATTCCTTACCCAATAGCTCACAAGGACAAAGACGTTTACAAGTGCAAGTATCTCGGGGGCTGTGGACGCTGCTTTCCTGGGTGTGCCAAGCTTGCCCTCGGCTCGGAGAGTGCTCTGGGCGGGAGCGCGCGATAGTTGGGGGCACCCTGCCGGGTGGCTCCGAAGGTTTACCCGGAGAAGACTCCGCCCGGGAGGAGCGGGCCGCTGGCGCGCAAACTCCGCCTCGGGGGCGGGGCGAGGGCGAGGCTGCTCCTCCGGCCTCGGGGGCGCGGCGGGCGGTGGGGCGGGTCCCGCCCCGGAAGTGCGCGCTGTGGGCGGTGCCGCGCGGACCCGGAAGTGCTTGTGCCGGCCGACGCGGGCTGGAGCGACTGCACTCTTGAGGCGGCCAGGATGAAGTTCGCTTATCGGGTGAGCGCGGGCGGCGGGCGGGCTGTGGAATCGGCGCTGCTCTTCCGGCGGACGGTGCCTGAGCGGGCGCTGGGAGCGCGGGGTCGTCTTTCGCGGCACCTGGCCTCGTGGGGTTCGCCGGCAGGCTGCGCGCCCAAGGCCCTGGGGACGCAGGGCTATGGCGGGTCTCCTGGGAGAGCTGGGACGCAGGCGCCGACGGCTCCTCGGAGGGAACAGGGACGCTTGCCGGGGTCGCGGGCGGATTTTTAACATGAGTATGGCCCAGCCCAAAATCTGGGGTCGGCGCTGTCAGGGAGGGCACAGCACCCTCGGGAGGGATGAGGCGGTGGGACCGGGAGTGGGCGCGGGCAGGAGGGGTGAGAGGAGGGGGGACCCGGGGCTCGGGTCCGCTCCCTTACGAGGGAGCGTCCAGGTGGGCGGAGGGGCAGGGAACCCAGGTGTGAGCTCGGTTTCCAGAGGCGGGGGGAATTCCTGAGGCGGAGGCCGGCACTTCTGAGAGCCAGGGGTGGGGGGACTTGTCCCAGATGTGAAGTGCAGGAGGCGGGTGAGGCGGAGGGAACCGCGGAGCCGGCCCGGGGGTCTCTGCAGCCTTTGCTGCAGCTGGCTGGGTATGGGGGGCCCGTGCTTCCCGCAGTGGCCCTGACTGTGGGGCCTCCAGGGTTGCGCAAGCTGCCTCCTCTTGGACGCACCGTGAATACACTTGTCCTGTCGGAAACTGAGCATGGTGCTGGCCCCCCCTCCGAGTGCTGCTGCTCTGCCCCCTGTGCTGGTGGAGGCACCGCTGTGTGCCCAGCACCAAACCAGAAACCATATCCACGTCCTCACGGGCCAGGACTTCATCCACTCCGTGTTCTTGTTGCGGGGTGGCAAAAAATGTGCCTTGGAGCTTGCCTGGCCGCTTAAAGTCCTTATGCTGACCAAGCTCCTCCCTGAGGTCCTCAGGGCGCTGCCCACCAACAGCTTCGGGGCCTGGCTGGTGTCTTCTCATTGAGGTTCCAGCTCAGGTGACCCCCCCCCAAAGTAGCCCTTCCTCCCACATTTCTCATCCGCCTCCTGCTAAGGATAGAGCGAAAGGTGTGTGTGTCTGCGCGCACGGCAACCTCAGGAACGCTTGTGCTTGAGAATTAGTAAAGATGAAAGGAGGGTGCCAGCTTGCAGTGCTTCTGGATGATGCCCTGAGCTCTAGGCACCTTTGGGGTGCTGTTCCATGAGTGCAGCTTTTCTCTCGGTGAAACGTGGGCTCCGTGCCCCTCTTCACCTAGCAAGCACCTCTTGTCTTGGGGGGCTTCCTCAGGGCTCACAGGGGCATCTTACCCATCTCTGTGGCAGCTTGCCCCCACCCCAGCTTCTCTGGTCTCCTGAGAATCAGGCTCACCTCACTTCTTACTCTTTCACCTAGGAAATGTGAATGGCCCCCGAAGTGGGGTTCCCTGTGCCTCTCTCTGCCCAGATGCCTCACTTAGAGTTTTTCTGGGAGTCGAGACTGTTTTCTTGGTGTTAAAACAACTTTATTTTCTTTTTAGTTTTCAAATTTGCTGGGTACGGTTTACCGGCGTGGGAACCTAAATTTTACCTGCGATGGAAATTCAGTTATCAGTCCCGTGGGCAATAGAGTCACTATATTTGACCTTAAAAAGTAAGTATGTGATGAAAGTGGTTTTAATAATAGTGGTAATATTATCACGTTTTTTTATGTAGCATATGAAAGCTGATAGTGTCTTCTGTGGCTTCCTTTAATGGTACACCTGTTAATTAAGGCAGCCCGGGACAGGGCTACAGGACCTCTTAGGGTCAGCAGATCACTTGTGGAAATTCGCAGCCAAGACCCAGTTCTAGTGCCTCGGCTAGGCCTGTAAAGCCGTGTGTCACTGGCTCTGTTACCTGGGAAAGGACCTGCCTTTGCCCTGTGGAGGCTGGGGTGGGGGAAAGGTGTAGCTCGGGATTAGCCCTGTCCCCATCAGGGAAGGCCCCTAAGGGCCAAGAGGCCAGGGCTGCTGGGGGAGTTGAAGGCACGTTGGACCCCCGCTCGGTAGCCCTGCTGCCACTGGGCCTCGCCCGTCAGACAGGCAGGCCCAAAGCTTCCAGCTCTGCAGCCGGAGATGAGCTTTGGTCGCTGGGGCTTAGCCGTTTCTCCCTGCATGCTGTTACACTTTGCCTCACGGCTCTGCAGCCGGAGATGAGCTTTGGTCGCTGGGGCTTAGCCGTTTCTCCCTGCGTGCTGTTGCACTTTCCTCACGGCTCTGTGCAGCTGCTGTGCTACGAAGCGAACGTTTGTGGAAACCCTGCATGGGCAAGTTGGCTGGTGCTGTTTCCCAGCAGCGGGGCTCATTTCATGTCTCTGTGTCACATTTTAGTGATCTTTGCAATATTTCAAAGTTTCTTATACCTGTGAGGGTGCTCTGTGATCGTCTTTGCTGTTACTATTGTAATTGTTCTGGGGTGCCATGATCTGTACCCATGTGACACAGCAAGCTTAATGGAGAGGCACTGTGTGTGATGTGACTGCCCCACCAGCCAGTCGTCCCTCAACTTGGGTCTCCCTGTCCCCTGAGAGAAACAACATTGAAGTGAGGCCAGTTAATACCCTACAGTGGCCACTACATGTCCAGGTGAAAGGAAGGGTCAGCACTCTCATTTGAAATCAGAGCTAGAAGTGATTAAGCTTAGTGAGGAAGGTGTATCAAAAGCTGAAATCGGCTGAAAGCCAGGTCTCTGCCACCACACAGGCAAGTTGTGAATGCAGAGCAGCTTTTAAAGGAAATTAAAGGTGCTACTCCAGTGAACACACTAATTACAAGAAAGCAAAACAGCTTTATTGCAACTATGGATAAAAGTTCAAGTGATCTGGATAGAAGATCAAACCAGCCACAACGCTCCCGTAAGCAGGTCAGAGCCTAACACACAGCTAGGCGCTACGCTCCTCAGTTCTGTGAGGGCTGAGAGAGGTGAGGAAGCTGCAGGAGGAAAGTTGGAAGCTGGCAGAGGTTGCCTCGTGAAGCTGAAGGAAAGAAGCCATCTCCACAACCTGAAAGTGCAAGGAGAAGCAGCAGGTGCTGATGGAGAAGCTGCAGCGGGTTTCCAGAAGATCTAGCTGAGACCGTTGATGAAGCTGACTACCTAAACAACAAAATTGCAATGGAGACAAACAGCCTTCTATTGGAAAAAGATGGCAAGGTGCAGTGGCTCATGTGTGAAATCCCAGCACTTTGGGAAGCTGAGGTAGGCAGATTAGTTGAGGCCAGGAGCTTGAAACCAGCCTGGCCAATCTGGCAAAACCTTGTCTTTACCAAAGGTACAGAAATTAGCCAGGTGTGGTAGCACATTCCTGTAATCCCAGCTATTCAGGAGGCTGAGGTGGGAGAACTGCCAGAACCCGGGAAGCAGAGGTTGCAGTGAGCTGAGATCTTGCCACTGCACTCCAGCCTGGGCAACAGAGCAAGACTCTGTCTAAAAATACATAAAGTTTAAAAAGAAGAAAAAGATGCCATCTAGGGCTCACAGAGCTAGAGAGAAGTCAGTGCCTGGCTTCAGGCGACAGGCCGACTCTCTTATGAGGAGCTGATGCAGCTGGGGACATTAACTGGAAGCTAGTGCTCATTCATTGTGCTGAAATCCCAGTGCCCTTCAGAACTATGCTCCAGCTCCTCTGCCTGTGCTCTGAAAGTGGAACAGCAAAGGCTGGATGACAGCATCTGTTTAGAGCATGGTTTACGGAGTATTTCCAGCCCATTCTTGAACCCATTGCTTAGAAAAAAACATTCCTTTCAAAATATTCCTGCTGATGGACATGCACCTGGTCACCCGTGAGCTCTGGTGGAGATGCATCTTCATACCTGCTAATGCCACATCTCTTCTTCAGCCTGCAGGAGTAATTTTAACTTTCAAGTCGACTCATTTAAGAAATATATTTTGTAAGGCTCTAGCTGCCACAGGTAGTGATTCCTGTAATGGATCTGGGAAAAGCCAGTAAAAAGCCTTCTGGAAAGGAGTCACCATTCTAGATGCCATTTCGTGATTTGTTCAAGAAGGTCAAAGTGTCGACATTAACAGGAATTGGAAAGAAGTTGAGTCCAAGCTTCGTGGATGACTTTGAGGGGTTTGAGACTTTGGTGGAAGAAGTTACTGCAGACGTGGTAAAAATAGCAAGAGGATTAGAAGTGGGAGCAGAGCCTGAAGATGGGACTGAATTGCTGCAATGTCATGACCAGTCTTGAGTGGATGAGGAGCTGCTTCTTACGGGTGAGCAAAGCAAATGGTTTCTTAAGATGGAATGTACTCCTGAGGATGCTGTGAAGACCACTGAGACAACAACAAAGGATTTAGAATATGACATCAACTTAGTCAATAAAGCGCTGGGAGCATTTGTGAGTATTGACTCCAAGTTTGAAAGAAGGTCTGTTTTGGGTAAAATGCTATCAAACAGCATCACATGCCACAGAGGCATCTTGTGAAAGTAAGAGTCCATCGATACGCCAGGCTTCATTGCTGTCTTGTGTTAGGAATTTGCAACAGCCACCGCATTTTCAGTAGCCACTGCTATGACTGGTCAACAGCCATTCACATCGAGGCAGGCCATCTACCAGCAGAAAGGAAGAGCCACTGAAGGCTCAGATGAGCATTAGCAGTTTTTCGAAGTAAAGCGTTTTTAAATTAAGGGATGCACATTGTTGCTTTAGACCGAATGTTAGTGCAGACTAATAGAATACAATGCACACGAGCAGAGTGGAGCGCACACTAATAGACCGCAGCGCACACGAACAGAGCTCAGCACGCACGAATGGACCGCAGGGCACACTAATAGACTACACCATGCTGTTTACAATATGGCGTAAACATGACTCAGCTATGCACGGGGAAGCCAGAACGTGAGTGCCTCAGTCCACTGCAGTCTCGCGCTATCTGTAGCATCTCCGAGGGACTCCTGGACCTGCCTGTTGACCATTTTCCTAACAACAGTGTTACGTGGGCGCACTGTCGTGGTGATTAGTCTCTGTTGGATGTTGAGCGTGCATCTGGTATTCTGAGGTGGATTCCTCTCATCCTACCATCCTGGAAGTAGAATTGATGTTTTCAAAGCCCATTTTTAAGACTTTTAATGCGTTTCACCGAAGTTCCTCCAGGGACAACGTCATTTCTTTCTCGGGAGTGAGGGTGTCCATAGGTGGACTCTGGCGCGAGGGGGTCCGGTGAGATTGGAGGCGCTGTGTGGGGAGGGTGGGCCGCTGCTTCTGGGCTAGGCCTGGCCTGTCTCTCTCATGTGGCTTGAGGACCAGCTGCACACTGTGATTTTTATCTTCATCAGCAACAAATCTGACACGCTGCCCCTGGCCACTCGGTACAACGTCAAATGCGTGGGGCTGTCCCCGGATGGGCGCCTTGCTATCATCGTGGACGAAGGTACTGGTCCTTGGTGTGGGCAAGGACAGAGGGGACCAGTGAGGAGGGACTCAGGGCTGTGTGGGGCCGAGATGATCCACCCCCCAGTTACTTCCAGGTCGGGGCCTTAGTGGGGATTGGGGGTGCGGGTGTCATGGGTGAGGCTGTGTCCCTGCCGCAGGATGTGTCTGTGTCATCACCTGTGGCAGGACAGGGCCTTATGGCTCAGGCACTCTTAGGTGACGCCTCACAGTGGACGCGAGAAAGGCCTTCCTGCGTTTTTCTGTGCTGTCCATCTGGGGTGGCCCCGGGGCGGCTGCACGGTCTCATGTCTGGCCTCCTGCAGGGGGCAATGCACTGCTGGTCAGCCTGGTCTGCAGGTCTGTGCTGCACCACTTCCACTTCAAGGGATCTGTGCACAGCGTGTCCTTCTCCCCCGATGGCAGGTAAGGCGGGCAGCTGGTGGGGTGGGAGGGGATCTGCCACGAGTGCCAATGGCAAGGCCCACTGCCCAGCTTTTTTCCCTGGGCCCCCGGATTGTCACGTTGGGCACATGGCCCAATCTCTGGCATCAGTGCCCCCCTTTTCTGGAGCAGAAGGCTTGGCGGGGCCCAGCTGCCCTCCCTCTGGATCTCTTTCTTCCCTGACTTCCGATTCCTGTGTTTCTTGGCCTCCATCCTGCAGGAGGCGGGACTCCGGAAGGCCCAGGTGGGTGCAGACTGAGACTCCACCATGGCCTTGGGGCCGCTGGTCGTGAGGATCAGCCGTGTCCACATTCCTTCCGCAGGAAGTTTGTTGTCACAAAGGGCAACATTGCCCAGATGTATCATGCCCCCGGGAAGAAGCGGGAGTTCAACGCCTTCGTTCTGGACAAAACCTATTTTGGGCCTTATGATGAGACCACCTGCATCGACTGGACGGATGACTCCAGGTGCAGCCTCGGAGGGAGCAGGGAGCAGGGCCTGAGAGTGGCACCGGGGATGGGTCCCTCCCTCGGGCAGCTTCCTTCTGCAGTGGTGCCTTGGCCTTCTTTGGGGCTGGGCACCACGCATACCATCGGGACTAGCTGGGTGGCTGTGGTTGGGTCTTCGTGGCCCTGAAACACGTGCTGTGGCCGGGCGTCCTGCCCCTGAGCCTCCGCTGGCCTTTCACCTGTTTGTCCTGGAAACAGTACGCTGCGGCGGTGTCTGGGAGGCGTGAGGAAGACAGGCAGGCGGGGCCTGTGTCAGGGCACCCCCCACTGTGCCTGGAGGCTTCTCAGCTCACTCTGAGACCACGTGGGGCCGTGGCGGTCTCCATGTGGCTCTCTGGAGAGTGCACCTGGCTGCCTTGTCCTGCCCAGCCCTGAGGAGGTGCCGTCTCCCTCTTTTCCAGGTGCTTTGTGGTGGGGAGCAAAGACATGTCCACCTGGGTGTTCGGAGCGGAGCGCTGGGACAACCTCATCTACTACGCACTGGGGGGGCATAAGGATGCCATCGTGGCCTGCTTCTTTGAATCCAGCAGCCTGGACGTACGTCCCTGTGCTAAGTTCCCTAGCCTGAAGGTGGCCAAAAGCGGCTCATTCAGGGAGGCCCCAGGCTGCAGGTAGCCTCTTCCTGCGCTTCCTCCTGGCTGTTCCCATGTGGCCCGGGGGCATCTGGGGACCAACAGCAGCTGTTGCGGCCCATTGAGAATTGTTCTCAGAGTTCAGAGGGGCCTTCGGTAGTGCTGGTCTCTGGATCTGAGCTGGAGGGAGGTGCCAGGTTGTTGCAGGCAGGCCGGCATGGCTGGGGCCGGGGTGACCCTGCGCTTTCCCTCGTAGCTGTACTCACTCAGCCAGGACGGAGTGCTGTGCGTGTGGCAGTGTGACACGCTCCCTGAGGGCCTGCGACTGAAGCCGCCTGCGGGCTGGAAGGCAGACCTGCTGCAGCAGGAGGAGAAGGGGGAGGAGGAGGACCAGGACGGGGACAGAGAGACCACCATCCGGGGAAAAGCCGCTCCGGCCGAAGAGGAAAAGACAGGAAAAGTGAAGTACTCGCGGCTGGCCAAGTAGGTCTCCGAGGGCGAGGTGGGGTGCTGGGGGCACTCCTGTGGGCATCTCTTGTGCTCAGAGAAACCTGGGTGTGGGGTCCCCGGCCAGGGAGCAAGAGGTACAGAGAGCAGGTCGGCATCTGGGGGCCCCGGTTTGAGTACCCTTGAGTGCTTGGGTGTTGACTCTGCCCCTAAACAGGGTCCCTGCCTCAGCTGTCTGAGCTGCCTGTGTGCCCAGGGCTAGATGGAGAGCGGTGGGCGGGGATGCATGGGGGGCAGGGAGGTGTGAGGGCACTGTGTGATGGGACGGCAGCACCTTGGGCCCTGAGGGGATTGGGGTCTCTGTGGCCCCGCCAGCTTCTGTGGAGTTTGGTGTGGGGGATAGTCCCTCGGCCTCGTGCGGGGAGACTGAGAAGGAGGAATTTGGCAAGGCTGGAGGGAGACGCTGGTGTGCGAGTGGGCGCAGCGGGTGGCCTAAGTCCTGCTCTGGGGGCCGCCGGTGGGTAGTTCTTGGTGCTTTTTCGGGCGCTGAGCTGGGTGGTGCAGCCCCGCGTTTGAACTCAGTCCTCCTGACGAGACAAGACTGAGCCTGGCCCCGTGGGACGGCCTTTGCTGGCCTGGAGCCCTGGCAGAGATGCTGCCCCAAGTCTGGGCTATGGGGAGGCCGGTCAGGATCACATGGAGGCAGTTTCCCACAGCCATGGTGTCTCTGTCAGCTGGGTGTCCCAGCCTGGACCCCTCCACGCTGCAGTGACTTGGTACCTGCTGTGTAGGGCTCTGAACTGGGCGCTGAGACATACCGCCCGCCCTAGCGAGGCCTCCTCTCCTCTGGGGAGAGGTGCGGTGATGGGGTGGCTGCGTGCGGAAGTGGGTGGCAGTTGGGGGCCCCGGGCAGGGGAGGGGCCCACGTGAGGCCCTGCCTGTGGAGGGAGCCGGTGGCCGGAGCGGGTTGCGTTTGGAGTGTGTTGGGGTCCGGTGGGGGGGGGGGTGGGAGCGGTGGTCACAAGAGTCTGGGTGTGAGGAGTGAGGGGCCGGCTGGGCTCCGGTGCAAGGAGGGTGCTCTGCCAAGAGCAGCGGAGCCGGGGTGGGGGCAGAACGGACCCAGTGGGTCAGTGCCCGTGGGGACTTGCTGTTGTGCTGGAGTCAGGACTTGAGCGGCGACTAGAAGAGGAGGAAGGGACGATGGGAAAGCAGGTTCCAGGCGGCTCCAGGAAGACTGTGCGTGCTGGGCGGGACCATGGCTGTTAAGGGTGTGAAGGGAGGGCCTCCTGCCCTGGCAGCCAGCGGTCCTGCCCGCTTGTTCAGGAGGGATGGGGGCCAGAAAGAGGAGGGAAGGATGAGGGCTGTGCTGCACTGTGACTCAGGGAGCTGGCAGGTCACCTTCGTCTGTTGATGGGGACTGAGGGTTCCTTAGAGGAGGAAGCAGCAGGAGGTGGTGGGACCAGGGGTGCCCGGCGGCCGTGCTGTGCCCCCCGCACCTCCTTTGTCTCCCGTGGGCACCGCTCCCTCTGGATGCGTCGCTAGCTCTGCTGTGGGGCCACCTGGCGGCAGTGGAGACCTCGTGTGAGGTTCACTTGGGTCCCGAGCTCAGGATGGAGGAGGGCAGCTTCAGGGCCTGGGATAAGAGGGAAAGGGCAGGTCTGGCACCTCTGGCCTGGCGTTGTGACCTGCGCTGGAGCCCTGAGCGAGGCGGGATGGCAGCCTGTCTCTGTGCCCCTCCTCACAGTTCTCCTCCCTTGCCGATTCAGGTATTTCTTCAATAAAGAAGGAGATTTTAACAATCTAACAGCTGCTGCATTTCACAAGAAGTCTCATCTCTTGGTCACTGGCTTTGCTTCTGGAATCTTCCATCTTCATGAGCTGCCGGAATTCAACCTCATCCACTCGCTGAGGTAGACGTTTGCTCGCAGTGGGGTGTGATCCTTCCACTTCAGCCTCCTGAGTAGCTGGGATTACAGGTGTGCAGCATGACACCTGGCCAGCTTTTAGAATTTTGTAGAGATGGGGTCTTGCTGTGGTTCCCAGGCTGGTCTTGAACTCCTGGCTTCAGGCAGTCCTGTCTCTGCCTCCTGATGTGGTGGGACGACAGGCGTGAGGCCTTCTGATGCTTGAACTGAAGTGAATTGGGAGTCTGGTGAAGGGAGTGGGGTGTCGGGGCCACACTGAGCACACACTGGGGCCGCAGCCAGGGCAGGCCGGCCTCCCGCTCACAGGCCCATTCTCTGCAGCATCTCAGATCAAAGCATCGCCTCAGTGGCCATCAACAGCTCTGGGGACTGGATCGCCTTTGGCTGTTCAGGTTTGTCCCTGGCCCAGATGGTAGAGATGGACTCCCTGTCAGGGACTGCTGTTGCCCAGCTACAGGCCTGCTCGACAGCCACCCACTGGGGGTGCCTCCCCTCCTTCAGCCCATTGTCAGGGGGTGCCCTCCCCTCCTCCAGCCGCCTTTCGGGGGTGCCTCCCCTCCAGCTGCTTTTCAGGGGTGCTCTCTTCTCCGGCTGCTGGCCAGGTGTGCCCTCCCTGCCCTGGCCCTCCTCAGACATCTGTCTGTCTTAAGCCCCCTTGCTCAGGGGTGGGAGGGTCACAGCCCCATCTTAGTTGTGATGAGCGGCCACAGGGTCACATAGGCGGGGTCCATCACTGGCTGGGGGAACTGCGGCATTGGGCAGTGGTCCTGGCCTGTGCTTGGGGGTCTGTGTGTTTCGCCCCGTTCCTGGCAGCTTTCGTGGGCCTGTGGGGCGTGGGAAGGTGGGCCTGGGCTGGTACAGCAGCTCCCCCATGTGCACAGGTCTGGGCCAGCTGCTGGTGTGGGAGTGGCAGAGCGAGTCCTACGTGCTCAAGCAGCAGGGCCACTTCAACAGCATGGTGGCCCTGGCCTACTCGCCTGACGGACAGTACATCGTGACCGGCGGGGATGACGGCAAGGTAGGCTCCTGTCCCAGTCCTGTTGGCCTCTGTGCTGGCCCCGGGATCTGTAGACTGTGGCCTCAGACTCCTGCCTGCCTTTCTAGTGAGGCTGTACTGGAGGCAGCCGTGGGCACAGGGGCGAGGCTCTCGGGATGCAGCATCACGTGTAGGGGTCTCAGGGATGGCGTATCAGTCACAGGCGGGGGTCTGAGGGACGGGCGGGTACAGGGGCAAGCATCTTAGCTGGGGCGGTACGGGAACAGGGATCTCCGCCGAAGCCGTGGCACACAGGCTTGGGGTCTGCCCTGCCCCTCCCGTCCTGCCGCAGGTCAAAGTGTGGAACACCCTCAGTGGCTTCTGCTTCGTCACTTTCACGGAGCACTCCAGCGGGGTGACTGGTGTGACCTTTACTGCCACCGGCTATGTCGTGGTGACCTCATCCATGGACGGGACCGTGCGAGCCTTTGACCTTCACAGGTGAGGTCCCTGCTCAGGGTTGGCTCGGGACAGGCTCCCCCAGCGCAGAGGTGAAGGTGGAGGGAGAGGCTACAGCGTACCTGCTCAGGTGCAGGGACACTGGCGTGTGATGCTGACCTTGGCTCTTCTCTGCAGGTACCGAAACTTCCGCACCTTCACCTCCCCACGCCCCACCCAGTTCTCCTGTGTGGCGGTGGATGCGAGTGGGGAGATCGTCTCCGCGGGGGCGCAAGACTCGTTTGAGATCTTTGTGTGGTCCATGCAGACAGGCAGGCTCCTTGATGTAAGTGGCCCGAGGGGCTGGGCTGCGGCCCAGGGAACAGGGCCCTCCTGTCTCCTGGGAGAGGAATGCAGGGAGCTGAGGTTACACTCCCAGGGCCCATGCCTCTGGCCCAGCCCTGCCCAGAGAGCCGCCGTGGCCCTCACCTCCACTCTTCATGCCCCCTTGTTCCGTGGTAGGTTTTGTCTGGACACGAGGGGCCCATCAGTGGTCTGTGTTTTAACCCAGTGAAGTCCATCCTGGCCAGTGCCTCCTGGGACAAGACGGTGCGGCTGTGGGACATGTTTGACAGCTGGAGGACCAAGGAGACACTGGCCCTGACCTCTGACGGTGAGCACGAGGCAGTGGGCCAGAGCGGCGGCCTGAGGACCAGCAGCCACTGTCACACCCACCACCCTGTTCCTAGTTGTGGGTTTGGTGCAAACCTTCTGGTGGAAAGGGTGGGTCGCTCTTAACCCAGACGTGCTAGTGTGGCAGGCCTGGAGTTTGGCAATACCTAGGAGACAGCAGATAGGTGGGCCGGGCCAGCGTGGCTTCCATGAGTCCTAGTGGGGTCCGTGCTCCATTGGCGAGTGTGCCAGGCAGGAGAGAACAGTTTCCCAATGGCAGAGGGCTGCTGCCGCAGCTGCTTCCTAATTTTCTGAGTTGCTTTGAGTTTAAATATTGTCCTTCAGTGTGTAACTGGAGCTCTGCCAGAGTTGTGTCACTGGGAGAAGGATGAGGGGGCCATGGTGGGCCCAGATGCTGGATGTGGTCACCCGGGATCTGTAGACCAGGAGAAGGATGAGGGGCCGTGGGGGGCTCAGAAGCTGGATGAGGCCAGCCTAGGGATCTGTAGACCAGGAGAAGGATGAGGGGCCGTGGGGGATCTCTAGACCGTGGTCTCAGGCTGCTGCCTGCCTTTCTGACCAGGCTGTACTGGAGACAGCCATGACCTCCTGTGTTCACATGGGCTGCGGCTGTCACACCACAGTGGCGGCATTAAAAGACCACCTGGCTCACAAAGACCCAGCCCGTCCATGTTCGGGCGTGGGCAGAATCTGCCACCCCAGGAGGCTGGTTCTCCCTGCTTCCCGCTGCCTCACGCACTCCCGCCTGGCACTGGGCAGTCTTTTCCTGTCACATGTGGCTTCTTTGCAGAGGCTCTGTGTTCTCATCTGTCCAGCCACCCTCAGTAGACTTGGCCATCACTCACCTATCAGCCTCACCTTCCAGGGTGCCCCATTCATCGGGCCTTCGTGGGTCCTGCAGCCCCAGCTGGACTGCCTGGTGCTTTTCACTGGTGCTGAATTGTTCCCTCAGCCACCTGGGTTGGAGCTTCTCCTGGGAGGAGATTCTTGTGTACCAGACCCAACAGGCGCTGGTCTCTTGGGGGTGCCAGGACGCGCCTGGTCTCCAGCCAGGGCGGTGGGTGGGCCGCCCGTGGGAGACTGGGTCTTCAGCCAGGTCGCGCCTGCCAGGGTGGTGGGTGGGCTGCCCATGGGAGACTGGGTCTTCACTGGGCCTTACTCTTCATCTCTTCTGTTCAGCCTTGGCTGTGACTTTTCGCCCCGATGGTGCGGAGCTGGCTGTGGCCACGCTGAACTCACAGATCACCTTCTGGGACCCCGAGAATGCAGTGCAGACGGGCTCCATCGAGGGCAGGCACGACCTGAAGACGGGCAGGAAGGAGCTGGACAAGATTACAGCCAAGCACTCAGCCAAGGGGAAGTGAGTGTCGGCGCCGGGCCTCCTGATTCCACACCGCAGCCAGTGGCCAGCCAGGCTCCTGCAGCTTCTCCATCTGTGGCCTTGTCCTTTCCTGAGACCACCGAGTCCCTGTGGGTGGAGGCAGGGGGTCCTGAGCCCCCTGGGAGAGACCATGTCCTCCTTAACTCCTGGGCTCGCACAGCCCCCAGCACAGGAGGTCGCCTGCATTTGCTGCACCTAAACTTGTTCAGCTGAGAGCCTGCATCCACTTCCAAACCTTGATCCTGAGCTATGACATCGTCCTGGGGTGCAGAGGGGAAAGCACTGGTGCCCGAGTTCACACTGGAGACCTGGCACTTGGGGAGGCTGAGGCAGGTAGGCTGTGTGAGCCCAGGAGTTGGAGACCAGCCTGCGCTAGCTGGCGAAACCCCATCTCTACAAAAAAGACAAAATTGAGCCAGCTGTGGTGCATGCCTGCGGGCCTGGCTCGCCTGGGCTAGGCAGGAGGACTGCTTGAACTCAGGATGGCAAGGCTGTAGTGAGGATGGCATTGTGGCATGGCACTGCAGCCGGGGTGCTAGAGCAAGACCGTCTCAAGGAGAAACACCAGAAAACAGCCCTGGCACCCTCCTACGTGTAAAAACGCAGGTCCCCAGTCACCTCACCTGGCTAGAGAGTGCCATGTGGATGGTGAAGACAGTGTCCCCTTGTCTCAACAGTCGGGGGCCAGCACGGCGCTGACCAGATAGCCTGTGTGGGATCCTGGCTGGGCCATGAGGGACGCCTGGGTGGCGGTCAGGCCTAGGAGCAGGGAAAGCATCTGTGGGGTGTGCCCGGGTGGGTGTGGCCTTGTGGCCTGGACCTGATTGGTCCCAGGAGCTCAGGAGCCTGTTGAGTAGAGGGTCTTCCTTCAGAAGGAAGTGGTGTGGACACATTTGTGCTGTCCTCGTGGGTTCACCCTGGGTGTGTAACTGCCGGGTCCTGGTGGTTCTGTTCCAGCTTGAAGGAGCTGCACAGTTGCCATTCCCATGAGGAATGCAGTTGGCTTCCGGCTTCTCCATCTCCTCGCCAGCACTCCTTGCTTTGTCTTTGTTTTAATTGGAGCTATTCTGGTGGATGTGAGTTCGTATCTTGTAGTTCTCATGGTGGTTTCCGTAACGACACTGAGCGTTTTTCATCTGCTGCTTGGATGTTTGTAAGTCGTGTTTGGAGAAATGTCTGTTCAGGTCTCTTGCCATTTTTTAATTGGGTTGTTCGGTTTTCTGTTTGTTGATTTTAGGGGTTTCGGTGACATCTGATGTGCAGATACTTGTTCTGCATTGTGAACTGTCTTTCCACCGCTCTAGTGGTGCTCTTGGCGTGCAGAACTCTTAGTTCTGATGACATCCAGTTGGCTCATGTTTTCTGTTGTTCCATGTTCTCTGCTGTCATAGCTGAGGGACCTTGCCCACCCGAGTCATCTGTTGAGTGGGGTGGTGAGGGCTGGTTTCTGGCTTCTGCAGGACTGAGCAGCCGTGACCGAGAGGCAGCTGCTGAGGGTAAAGGCCGACTGGCCGCAGTTTTGTGCTGACATCAGCAGAGAATGCCATTTTTTTCACCATTTGGTCCTTTTGTGAAAAAGACATTGCCTCTCCGGAAGCCAGAGCATCTAAGGATGGTGCTGGCTTAGCGTGGAACCAGGTGACAGCGCCATTGGACATGGTGGGTTTCAAGTCTCATGTAAGTTGAGGCAGTGAGCCGTGGCGGAAGTTGCTTCGGGTAGTGTTTGCTTCCTAGAGGGTTGGTGTAGGGCTTTCTCTATCTCCTAAGGTTAGTTTTTATTTTTTTATTTTTGAGACACGGTCTTGTTTTGTCACCCAGGCTACAGGAGCGTCCAACTCCTGGGCTCAGGTGATCCTCCCACATCAGCCTCCTGAGTAGCTGGGACTACAGGTGCGTGCCACCACACCCAGCTCATTTTTTAATTTTTTGTAGAAACAGGTTCTTGTTATATTGCCCAAGCTGGTCTTGAACTCCTGGCCTCCAGCAGTCCCCGCACCTCAGCCTCCCGAAGTGCTGAGATAACAGATGGGAGCCACCATGCCTGCCCGTAGTTAGCTTTCAGGAGCCGCATGCCAAGGCTTCCGCGGCGGCCGCCCTAAGTCCACGTCTCCTCTCCACCCAGAGCCTTCAGCACCCTGTGCTACTCCGCAGACGGCCAGAGCATCCTGGCGGGAGGCGTGTCCAAGTTTGTGTGCATCTACCACGTCCGCGAGCAGATTCTCATGAAGAGGTTCGAGATCTCTTGTAACCTGTCCCTGGACGCCATGGAGGTGAGCCTGCCGGGCAGGGCCAGCGGGTGTGGCCTCCCGTCCAGTTGAGTGTGTCAGGCTCCTGCATTGGGCACTCCTGTCTCCACGGGGCCCTGGGCATAGTCGTGGCACCTGTCCTGTGTCTAAGTGCGCGGCCCTCACCTGCCCTGGCAGAGCCCAGCGTGGAGCCGGGCGCCTCCCCCAGCCGTGTGTGGAGACGGGGCCTCTAGCCTTTTTGGCACCTCGCGCCAGTTTCATGGAAGGCAGTTTTTCCACAGACAGGGCTGGGGGGTTGGTTTTGGGGTGAAGCAGTTTTACCTCAGATCAAGGTCACTGGCCTTAGATTCTCAGAGGGAGGGCGCCCCCCAGGCCCTCGCATGTGTGGTTCACAGTAGGGTTTGGCTCCTGTGAGAATCTAGTGCCGCTGCTGCTCTGTCAGAAGGTGGAACTCACGTGGTGACGTGAGCAGTGGGAAGCGGCTGTAAGTACAGCAGAAGCTTGGCCAGTCACCCCCACCGCTCACCTCCCGCTGTGCAGCCAGTTCCCAACCCCAGTGTGGATGACCCTGCCGGAGCAGGCTGCTAGGAGGCTGGGGCCACAGGGTGGGCATCCGACACGCTGACTTGGGAGACACGGAAGGCGTGAATCAGGAGGCCTGCCTGAGGGCTTCCTGCCCAGGGTCCCTGGTGGAGGGCCCTGCCCTCACTGTCCTCGCTGGTACCTGCCCTCCCCCCTCAGCACAGCCCTCGCCTCAGGTCCCACTCACACACTGGCTCCCGCAAGACCTCGGGATGAGGGTGAGTGAGTCCTGGAAGCCTCTAAGCAGGGGCGTGGCTGCTGGGTTCACCTGCCTATGCCCTATCGGGGCAGGAGCCCACCACCCCCTCGGTGTTTCTGGGGGAAAATGTCCTTGCCATTTTCCTGAGGGAGCAGATGGCCATTCTCCCTGTGAGTCCCAGGCCTTGTGGTGGTGGCAGCAATGCCAGCATGCAGACCTTCGTCCACCCCCTCTGCAGCCTCCACCCCTGCCCCACTCAGCCTCCGTCCACCCCTCTGCAGCCTCCACCCCGCCCCACTCAGCCTCCGTCCACCCTCTTCTGCAGCCAGCTTTGCAGGGCTCTGTCCCTGTCCGGGTTCTAGACAGGGCTGAGGCTGGTCTGGTGTTGGGGTCAAACAGCAAGAGCGGGAGAGGGCCAGGCCGTGGGGCTGTCAGAAGCAAGGGTAGCCACTGCTTTCACTGTTCTAGGAATTTTTGAACCGAAGAAAAATGACAGAGTTTGGCAACCTGGCACTAATTGATCAAGATGCTGGGCAGGAGGATGGAGTGGCGATACCACTGCCAGGCGTCAAGAAAGGTGAGCAGAGGTTCCTCCCACATCTGCCCACCACTCACCCTTCCTGGGTGACTGCGGTGTGCTCGTGCCCCTTGTTAGGGCTTCTGTGTGTGAGAAGTAACAGTCACTTTGTGGTGATGTTTGCTGGACGTTGGGGGTGTCGAAGTCCCAGTGGGTTGGTGCCGGTGCCATCAGCCCCCGTGGCAGGAGGAGCTGCCCATGAGTTGCTGTACACGGCTTCCTGCACTGGCGGGACCTGTCCATTTGCTCTTGGGACTGGGTGTCCCGTCCGCTGCACGGCACGTGGAGTGTCCCACGTGAGGCCATGTGCACCGCACAGAGAGCCCAGCGCTCTAGAAGTCCTGGGGCCATCTGGGTCCCGGGTAGACCACCCTGACGGGACACTTGGCAGCCAAAAACCCTGAGCGCCTCTGCGTACAGGCCCAGGGTGCCGTGGTAAGCGCAGCAGACCCACCCCTGGGCTGGGCCAAGGCCATTTTTGGGGTTGGCTATGCAGTCTGCTGGCCAGGCTGGCTTTTCCGGGGGTATCTGCGCCAGGGGCTGGGCCATCTGCTTGGCACCTCCCCCAGCACGGCCTCCACGGCCCCAGCACAGGCCTGCCTGCTGCAGCTGCAGCAACAGAAGGGCCACTTGTGCTTCTGCCTTGTGCAGGGCCTAGTGAGCAGAGGTTGCTGCTCCTGATTGGCCCCCATGGCACCCCCGGGCAGCCAGAAGACTGCAGGATGGCATGCGTTGTGGGGAGGGCAGCCTGGATGTGCTGCCCAGTAACCACTACTGGTTCTTTTTCTCCAGGTGACATGAGTTCTCGGCACTTCAAACCCGAGATCAGGGTGACCTCAGTTCGCTTCTCTCCCACTGGTGAGTACTGGGCCATGGGCTGCTGGTCCCGGTGGGCACTGGGGCATCTGTGCCAGGGTGAGGCCAGCCACCATGGAGCTGCCTGTAGGCTTCAGGCTGTGCCCTCTGCCCCTGGGTAAGAACATGGTGGTGCTACAAGATGGCTGTTGTCCCTGAGGATGGGTGGTCACGATGGTGCCAACCTTAGATGCACTGAGCTTTGAAGCGTGGCGGGCCTGGCATGCCCTTGCTCTAGCAGCTCCTCGAGTGCCATGCACATGCCGCCCGGCTGGGGCGGCCCTGCTGTCATGGAGAGCCCGTCTCCTCTGCACTGTCCCCATCTTCTCGCAAACTTTTAAAAATAAAAGTTTATTTATTTTTAAATAAATAAACTTTTCTGGCGGTGCACACAGTCCCCACACAGGAGCCGGGAGCAGGGTTATCGGGGAGCATGCTCCAGAAAGACATGAGTGTCAGAGTCAAGAGCAGAGAGGCCCATGGGAGCCAGGGGTCTGTGCCCTGGCGCCCAAGAGCCAAACCTGGCTGCCTCTAGTACGCCGTGGCAGCACCGAGCAGGTGCGGCAGAGACCGCAGGGCCTGTGGAGCTGAAGACACGAGCCTGGCAGAAGACTTGGGAGAGGAGAATGCACGCATGTCCATATGTGCTTGTGTGTGCGGGAAATCCCTGGGACACCTTCCAGGATGCTCCAGTTGATTCCTTCCCAGGGGCGTTGAGGGGTGGGCGCTAAAGGCAGATGGTTCCTCTTGACTTTTGTACTTTGTTCCACGGGAATGTATTTGATACTGTTTCTTAAAAAAGGAAAACAGTTGGGAGGAATGAACTTAAGTTTTTAGGAAAGCGCTGCTCCGTTTCCCAGGGCGCTGCTGGGCGGCCACCACCACGGAGGGGCTCCTCATCTACTCCCTGGACACGCGCGTGCTCTTCGACCCATTCGAGCTGGACACCAGCGTCACCCCCAGGCGGGTGCGCGAGGCGCTGCGCCGGCAGGACTTCACGCGGGCCATCCTCATGGCCCTCCGGCTCAACGAGAGCAAGCTGGTGCAGGAGGCCCTGGAGGCGGTGCCCAGGGACGAGAGTGAGTCGGCTTCGCGTGGTGGACGCCGGGGCATCCTCTTTTCTCCTGGTTTGAGGCGTTTGCAGAATAAGCCTGGTTTCTTCCTTTGTGCAGTTGAAGTGGTCAGCTCCTCCCTTCCTGAATTGTATGTGGAGAAAGTGCTTGAGTTCTTAGCTTCCTCCTTTGAAGTGTCTCGCCACGTGGAATTCTACCTTCTCTGGACTCAGAAACTGCTCATGTTGCATGGACAGAAGCTGAAGTCCAGGTAGGAGCGTCTCACCCACTGTTCATCTGTGCCTGGGTCACCTGACCAGCTTGTCTTGCTGGATAAAAGGGAACGGGAACCTTTACATGCAAATGTAGCACGCAGGGAGCCCACCGTGACATGGGCTGAGCCCCACACTCAGGGAGTCAGCATGCGGGGAGCCCACCATGACCTGGGCAACACCCCGCACTCAGGGAGTCAGCATGCGGGGAGCCCACCATGACACGGGCTGAGCCCCACACTCAGGGAGTCAGCATGCAGGGAGCCCACCGTGACACGGGCTGAGCCCCACACTCGGGGAGTCAGCATGCGGGAAGCCCACCGTGACACGGGCTGAGCCCCGCACTCGGGGAGTCAGCATGCGGGGAGCCCACCGTGACACGGGCTGAGCCCCGCACTCGGGGAGTCAGCATGCGGGGAGCCCACTGTGACACGGGCGACACCCCACACTCAGGGAGTCTCCTTTTCAGAGCCGGGACCCTGCTGCCTGTGATTCAGTTCCTCCAGAAGAGCATCCAGCGGCACCTGGACGACCTGTCGAAACTGTACGTGTGGGTGTCGGCCTGGCGGGTGGGCAGGACCACACAGTCACCTGCTGGCTCTCACTGGGAGCGCTCCTGGTTGTAGGGTCCAGCCCTGCAGGGTCCTATGAGCCCCTCTCTACTGGTGTGGAGACGAGAAACTGTAGAAGTAAAACACACAGACACAGAGACAGAGAAAAGAGTTTGGGCCCGGGGTCCACTGCCAACCAAAGCGTGGAATCCAGCAGTGGCCCGAGTGCCTGGATGCCCTGACGTTTGTAGAGTACAAAGCTGGGGGCAGGGCAGGTAGGGCATGGTGCAAAGCTGGGGGCAGGGCAGGTAGAGTGTGTATTAGTGCTTTTGTGACCTAAATGGTAGCTGCTATTAGCCTTGATGATCAGTGATAGGGTCAAGTACATCATGTGCCATACAGGTGGGGGCCCAAGGCTTTCTAGTAGCCGAGATGAGGTAAGGAGCATGATGCATCAGCACTTTTTCCATACTTGTCAAGAAAGAACAAAGACATTAAGATTTACGTTACTTTTACTGATTATCCCTTCTAAGAAAAAAGAAACCAGGTGCAGAAGCGGAACATGAGAGTGGACATAGAACGTGACCACTGAAGCACAGCATCACAGAGAGACAGTTAAGCCCCGGATGTCTGTGGGTGTCTCTGCTAGCGCCAGGCCTTTAACCGCAAGAGCTTGGAGGAGTGGAGTTTTTTCCTAACTCCTCAGAGGAAGGAGACATCTCAGTTATTTTGGATGTCTCTTTCCCTAGCTGGCTAAACAGTGGGCGCTTTCCCAGCACTGGCGCTGCTGCCCAGCTGAGGTGCTCTCCAGCAGCCCTTACGCAGGCATGACAGAGGGCTTAGAGCATCTTGCCTTACGGTCGTTCCTTTCACAGTGTCACCCCGGGTTCACACTTCTGACCTGAGAGGCATTAGTAAAAGAATTAGGATCACCTATGAATAACTAAGAATAACTAATAATGACTACAGTTATGTTTGTGGCCACCTTCTTCTCATTATTTATATGGAAATAGGCTAAGCCTTCTGGCTCCTGCCTCAGCACTTACAGGGTCTTCTCCCTACACCTAGTGTCATCTGATTTGAGGAGCAAAGAAGCCCATGCGGGAGGTGCTCGCTTCTCAGGGCAGGTGAACGGCACCTGCTGGGTCACCCCGGGGTTGGCCATCGTGGGAGATGGCCTGGCGCTGAGTGGAAAGCAGTGAGTGAGCACTGTGGCAGGCAGGCAGGCTGCAGGTGGTGCGCCCGGGGTGTGGCCGGAATCCTCCCGGCTCTTGCAGGGATTGCCACATTCATAGAACCAGCAGCCTTTCCTGGATTTGCAGGTCACCCTCATGGGCAGTGGGCGTGGTCTCAGGACTGTGGGGCTGGGTGGCCTGGAGTCCCGGAGGTGTGGCTGCCCTGAGCCATGGCTCCCCTGGGGAAGGGTGCTGCTGCTGAGAGGATTTATCTGAGGGCCTAGGACAGGGCCCAGCCTCCAAAGTCCTTGCTCTGCAGGGGCGCCTGCCGCTTCTGTCGTTTCTTTGTGGTTTGTGCCCTTTTTGTCCCTGGCCCTAGCAAATCTCCCTCCCTGAAGGTCCAGCAGAGCCTGGACTAGGCAGGCCTCAGAGTAGCCGTGTGAGGGATGTCTCCCTCTGTTGCCCATGTTACCAGGTTTCCCGGCTGCGTTTCTGAAAGGCCTATTCTCTGCCCTGTGTACGAGTTGCTCTGTCCAGAGTTCAGGGGCTGAGGCCTGAGTTTGGGCTTTGCGGGTTCATGTGGTTCTCCCGCCAGCCCTTTGAAGTGTCTCTCAGTCTTTGGACTGAGTCCCAGAGTGTAGGTGGAGGCTTTCCTCGCATCGTGTTCCGGCTCCCCTGCAGAAAGCCGGGGTGTGCCCCGATCCGGGACTTGAGTGTCAGACGTTCCCTCAGCTGAGGTGTCCTGGGCTTTGCACAGAGCTCTGTAGAGGAGGAGGGCTGTCTGGCTCCTTTATTTATTTATTTTTAAATTCATTATTTTATCTTTTATTTTTTTGGCAGAGTCTTGCTCTGTTGCCCAGGCTGGAGTGCAGTGGCGCTTTCTTGGCTCACTGCAACCTCCGCCTCCCAGGTTCAAGTGATTCTCCTGCCTCAACCTCCCAAGTAGCTATGATTACAGACACGCACCACCACCCCCAGATAATTTTTGTATTTTTAGCAGAAATGGGGTTTCACCATGTTGGTCAGGCTGGTCTTGAACTCCTGAGTGATCTGCCCGCCTCCGCCTCTCCAAGTGCTGGGATGACAGGCGTGAGCCACCTCCCCTGGCCAAGCTCCTTTAGATCTGTTCCCTCTTCTGGGAGGTTTGCAGAGTTGTTTAAGCGCGTTGTTCCTTGGACTTCCTGTCTAGGCGTTCACTGCCCATCTCTAGGGCTGCCACTGGCTGTGGGGAGTCCCCCACATGACCTGAGATGCGGCGGGCAGTGCTTTCCTTCCTTTCTCGTCCACTTACCTTTCAGTTCTCCTTTACAGGGCACGTTGCTATGTAAAGTGATGGCATCACTTTTCTGCTTTATTTCGTTAACTCAGGAAATTCACTGATTCAGAGTGCCTTCCTCCCCTCCCGTTCCAAAACACCGCATTGCTCTGTAAGAGCGGTCTCCTCCTAAGTGTTTGGTGGAACTTGCTGGTGAAGCCATGTAGACTGGGCCCAGTGGAAGGGGCAGAAGGGATGGGATGTTCCAGTTGGGTCCTTGAAGGTCCTTGCTGCCCCGGGCCGGAAGGGGCAGAACCAGATTGCTGGGGCAGGGAAAAGGGGAAACAAATAGCTGCTGGGGAGGGACCGGCATGTCCAGCCCCCGCCGCTTTTCTCAGGAGTCGCAGAGAAGGGGTTGGGTTCAGGACAGACCGAGGCCCGGTCGTTGCCGGCACTGACCCTTCCCTATGTGTGATTGACAGCTGTGGCTGGAACCGCTATAACATGCAGTACGCACTAGCAGTTTCCCAGCAGCGTGGCACAAAACGCCCCCTGGAGCCACTGGGAAGTGAGGAGGAGGAGGCAGAAGCATCTGAAGAGGACAGCCTGCATCTGCTCAGAGGAGCAGGCAGAGACTCGGAAGAAGAGATGCTGGCCTAGAGCCGGCCGGCTGCAGCACAGATTGCGCTGGCTAAGACCTGCCAGGGACATGGGACCATCATGCCACCTGAGCCAGCAAAGAGGAGGGGTCCAGAGAGCAGCTGAAATACTGGCACTGGTGATAGGGACTTGCTTTTCTGCAAAGGAAACAAGCCCATCAGGACAGCAAGCTGACGGGCCACACTAGGGGCCGGCATGCACTGGCACCAGCACCAGGAGCGGGGCTGTGTGAACAGTGAGGAATTCTGAAAATGCCTCTCAGAAAGGTCAATAGCTTCACGTGAACTTTGTATGAGACTTATTTATATCTCTAATATAAGGGTTTGATAAAGGACTTAGAGATAAAAAAGATGGGGTTTTCTAACATGTGAGGATTAAGTCTACACTTCAAATTAAAAAGGCTTATGTTGAATCCCGGTGTTTTGTTGGGGCTCAGGACCTGTCTGCACACTGGGGCATCTGTGCTGGAAAACATGCCAGCAGAGCAGGGTGGCCCTGCCATCTGGTGAGGACCCGCCATCTGGTGAGGACCCCGCCATCTGGTGAGGGCCCACCATCTGGTGAGGACCCCGCCATCTGGTGAGGGCCCTGCACCGTGACCTGTGCATATCCCAGGGGTCACAAGCACAGAGCCTCTCCCCGACTTCTTGGGGACGCTTTGGAGCCTGGGACGGGGATTGGCCTATCTTGGTGAGCTCACTCAGACCTGCACCAGCTCTGCATTGGCCACATGGAGGAGGGGACAGCTCCTACCCTCTGGTGCCTTTGGGAATGGTCGTCATGAGAGTGGCTTCAGTCTGCATCCTGGTCTCCACAGCTTAGAAACCGCAGGCTCCAGGGTCAGGACCCGAGGCTGACCCAGTGTGGTGGGTGCTTCACCGGCTGCCAGTGCTGTCTGCCAGGCCCAGCCTGTCCCTCGCCAGCAGTGTGTGCCCACGAGACCCTGGGTGGTACCTGGGAAATGGAGCTGATACCTGCCTGGTGGTCTCCCTGGGTGGTGTGAGGCCACGTGGACTAGAGAGTGGTGATGAATGTGACAGGTGGCGCGCTGTGGCCCTGTGCTGTGATTGGAGGCCTGCAGACCAAAGCCTTTGTTGAAAGGAAGAGCTCAGGCCCTGGCATCACCGAGTGTTCTGTGGCTGCACGTCTCTGTGTGACCTAGACTGGAGAGAGAATCCTCAGCTATTGTCTGCCCAAAACAGGATTTCCCCATCCTCTTCTATGAAACAGGATTTGCAGCGTTCCCCCGCCTCGCCTCACCCTTTTCTGTGTCACATGTGCATGGCAGTGGACACCTGAGTTGCCCCTGTACCACTGGAGCTGTGACTCTGCAGTGGGATCTGGGAGCTCCATGCCAGGCGCAGCTCCCGAGCATGTGGTAGGAGGTGGAGACAGGGTCCTGGTCCCCACACCGACCGAATGGGAGTCTGAATTCAGCATTTCCTTTCTAAGTGGTGCTTGGTGTTTTTCGCACTATCCCACGACCCCATTGCTCCCACCAGCTGATACTCTGGCTGGCCGCTCCCCAGGAGCCGAAAGCCTGAAGGGCAGGCACGGAGGAGCAGGAGCGAGGATGGTCAAATGTGCCAAGCTCATCTTTGGTTGATTAACTGGTAGTGTCCCTTGTCTGTTATTCTAGTTCCCCACTCTCTCCCACAGGGACTGACAGTAAAAGTCCTAGGGATGGACCACGCGTCAGTGGGGACAGTGACAGCCATGGGTTGGGTCATCAGCTCTGACTGCAGTGTCCAGCGTGTCCCTGTGCACATCCTCTAGCAATGACCACATTATTTCAAAAACCCATGCATAACAAATAGATTTTTTTAACGGAAGAATTCCAGCTAGGACCTGAACAGCTGGGATCTTCACGTTGACCATCCATGCTGTGAATGTCAAAAACAAACAAACCCAAACAATGGCGGGGCACAGTGGCTCACGCCTGTAATCCCAGCACTTTGAGAGGCATAGGTGGGCGGATCACCTGAGATTGGGGGTTCGAGACCAGCCTGACCAACATGAAGAAACCCCGCCTCTACTAAGAAGACAACATTAGCCGGGCGTGGTGGCGCATGCCTGTAATCCCAGCTACTCGGGAGGTTGTGGTGAGCCAGGGTCGCGCCAGGCTAACCCGGATCAAGCCCTTGTGTGGAGCTGCAGTTTCCAGGGTACAACATCCCGGGGTCAGCAAAACCCGGAAGGGTCGCTCCGCGAGAGACAGTCACGGAAGCGTGGGTAGTCCTGACCCCGCGTGGGTCCTGACACCCAGATTAAGACGAATGGCCATTTAGGAGGATGTGGACCCTGGGTGCTAGTGCTGGTGGGCTAAGGATAAGACTGAGGTAAGCGGCGCGGCAACGGGCTGAGCCGCCCCGAGGCAAGGCTGCACCGCGGACGGCGGGAAGGGCGCGGCGCCTGTGGAGGCGTCCGAGGAGGGAGGCGCTGGGGACCACGAGAGTCGCCAGCATCGCTCGGCCTTGGGCCCGAGCCCTCAGCCACCACCCGAAGGAGGGCGGGGTTCCCGGAGCTCTACCCGGAGGCTCTGCGCAGGCGCGCCCCGCCCACCGGCGCACACGGGATAGGGCTACGACGGGAGCGGATTCTGGAGCTCCGCCCCGAGGGGTCTGCGCAGGCGCGCCCCGCCCATCGGCGCACACGGGATAAGGCTGCGACGGAGGCGGATTCTGGAGCTCCGCCCCCCGGGGGGGGTCTGCGCAGGCGCGGCCCCGCTCTCCGGCACACGGGATAGGGCTGCGACGGGGGCGGATTCTGGAGCTCCGCCCCGAGGAGTCTGCGCAGGCGCCGTCCGGGCCAGCTGCGCGTTTGTCGGCGGACAGCTGCACCCTCTGTGTTACCGTGCGACCTTCTGACTCCGCTGGCCTCACCGCAATGGCGGCTCTGAGGGCCGTGGTGGCCTCGAGGCTCGCTGCGGTATCTGCATTCGCATCGCTGTCCCCCGGCAGTCGGACGCCTTCCCTGTGCGCAGCCCTTCACCGCTCCGCGCCGCGCCCCGGGGCCAGGGTCGCGCTGGTGAGTGGACGAGCGTGTGGGGTCACTTCCCGCCTCCAGAGATCGGCCCCACCTCCTAGGTCAGCTCCCGCCGCCCAGGTCAGCCCCTTTCCCCCGGGTCAGCTCCCGCTCCTCTCGCAGGTGCTGTCTGGATGCGGAGTCTTCGATGGGACCGAGATCCACGAGGCCTCTGCGTAAGTCCTCAGGGGCAGTTGGTCCTCCACCGCGGAGGCCTCGGGAAGGCATCCCTACCTGTGCAGTTTACTCTTTCTGAACAGTTTAGAGAAAGTATGTATTGTATTTTATTTTTTACATTTATTCTTTGAGACAGTGCCTAGTCTGTCTCAAAGGATAAGTACAATGGTGGCAGTTGGCTCACTGCAGCCTGTTTCCTGGCTTCAAGCGAGCCTCCTGGGTTCAAGCGATTCTTCTGCCTCAGCCTCCCAAGGAGTTGGGACCACAACTGTGCACCACCACACCCAACCACCCAACTAATTTCTGTATTTTTATTAGAGCCGGGGTTTCACTGTTGGCCAGGCTGCTCTCAAACTTCTGACCTCAAGTGATCCACCCGTTTTGGCCTCCCAAAGTGCTGGGATTACAGGCATGAGCCACCATATTTTAAATAACCTATTCCTGGGTGAAAAAGCAAAAACGAATGGCAAAACCCAGGAAGACACTGAGGAAGAACAGTTTTTCAGTACAGCATATTCCATCACCTAGAGGTCGTCACTCAGCATTTCACTGGAGTGTTTTTCAGGACACGCACATTTTGCAAACATTGAGCTCATGCTTACCTGTGTTTTGCAAATGTTTCTGATGCCTGGGAACTGATTCCCACTCACTCGGTTCTCAGCATCATGGTTTTAACAGCGGCATGGTATTCTGGATCTTAGATTATCGTATGTGTAACTGGTCAGCTATTGCTGAGTGGGTGGTGGTCTGATTTCCTATTTTACTGGAAATGACTGCAAGCCAAACTGATCGGACAGGAGGCCACCACCTGCCAGGTGTCCGTAGTTCCATTGTGGTTCAGGGTGACCTGGAGAGGGGAGAGCTGGGTGTTGGTGAAGGGGTGTCAGGCTACGGAGAGGGCCTGAGGCTGGTGGCTTTGTGGGCCGCCTGCCCCACGGGGTTAGAGTTGGCACTAGGCACAGTGAGCTGGTGGGCAAAGGGCCAGGATGTGTTTCATGATTGGGCCTTGAGGTGAAAGAACTGGTGGGACAGAAAATAGCTTGAGACCTCCCAGATGGAACAGCAAGGTTGGCGTCTGGGGTGTCTGGGTGGATTACTTATGGGTAGCGGAACCCGGGTGCCAGGGCCAGGTCCTGACCTCTCCCTCTGGCAAGTCATGGCACTTCGTGCCTCGGTTTCCTCCTCCACATACAGGGCAGTGAGGGCGGGCTTAGTGTGTGGGTGGGCTTAGCGGGCTATCTCCTGTTGGCACCAGGGATTGCAGATGCCAGCATGAGCCCTCGTAATGTCAGCTGTCGTCCCCAGGAGGCGCCTCTGTTGCCCTTGGAGAGGTGGAGCTGCTTGGCCTGTAGTGTAGCTGGGTCTCTGTGTCCCCCTCCATCTGTGATGTGAAAGTTGGGGGAGACTGGAAATTGAACTAAGTAGTGACCGAAAGCCCCTCACACCCTCTGAACATGTGGCACTCTGTGCACACTGCTGCTGCTCTTGGTGCCCACAGCGAGCAACTGGAAGAGGGCAGCCAGGCCCTGGGAGTGCCCAGCAGCTGGGGACACGCACGCTTCCAGGCTGTGCCCTCAGTGGCATCTCCTGGCCCCCATGCTCCAGTTGGGACCAGCTGGTCTCTGTAGCCTCCTTCCAAGGGTCTGTAGTCCTCACCACCAACCCACAGTGAATTGGAATGGGGGACGAGGGGGACGTTTGGCTTGGTATGGAGCCAACTGTAACTTTTGGCAAAGCAAGTAAGATATTAATGTACATTAGGAGTTGACTTCTGGCACTTAGCTGAAATGCTGCTTTTAGAAATGTGTTAACACAGGTCTGGGTGGGGTACCTTGTGAAGAGTTGTCTCTGGTTTTCTCCTGGGCAGGATCCTGGTGCACCTGAGCCGTGGAGGCGCCGAGGTCCAGATCTTTGCTCCTGACGTCCCTCAGATGCACGTGATTGACCACACCAAGGGGCAGCCCTCGGAAGGCGAGAGCAGGTGTGGAGGTGGGATTGAAACTTGCTCCCGGTCCACCTCCCCCTCGGCAGCCTTTGCTGCTGGCTTCGTTGAAGCCGAGTCTTGGTGCAAATGAATGTCCTTCTGAGCAGCTGTGCTCTGGCCATTCTGGACGGAGTGCTGCCGCAGCTCAGTCATGTCTCCAGTACTGAGAGGGCGAGTGGCGATGCCGACCGTAGCACTTCCGCTGAGTAACGCTCTCCTGCCTTGGTCTGGAGCAGAGATGGTTTTCTCAGTTTGGTTGCCCACCTTTTTCCCCTGTCTGGGCTCCAGATCGTTTTTGCTGGTTCCCAGCAGCATGCCTGTCACTACGGTGTGTGGTTCTGGCCTGTGTGGCCTGAGGTCTGTTTCCCTTGCCTGTCCTGCCCAACAGCCCTGGGCAGGCCATTCCTAGGTGCCTTCCTGGCTTCGGACCGTGAGAGATCGGGCTGGAGATTGGAGGTCGGGCTGTGCTCCTCCCCAGTGGGGCCCCTGTGGTTTCCTTTCCTGCCTGGGACCCTGGCTTCTGCACTTGTGCCTTTGGTCCCCACACCTGGGGCTAGCAGCTTTTGGCAGTGGCTGGCCCTTGAGTGGCTTCGCTCGTCCTGAGTTGTGGCTTCCCTTCCCTGCTGAGTCTCACCATCCTGATGGATGCACAGACTTCCGTCTGCTTTAGACACTCGGAGAGACTTCCACTTCTGGTGGGCCTTGACGGACGGCGCGGAAGATTCAGAGCGATTTGGCGCAGGTTCTGAGGTGCTGGTCTGAGGAGCCCAGCACAGATTTAGCGTTGCGAGACCCATGTTGCCTTTTCAGGTAGTAAGCAGACATGCTGACCTGTAAGTGAGTCCCCGCGTGGCTGACAGCCACGCGTGTGGAGTGTGTCATCTGTGGTCTGTGCCCCGCCCCGGTCGACAGTCTTCCACCTGCCTGTTCAGGGTTTTTGTCCTGTGCTCTTTCCCAGGAATGTTTTGACCGAGTCTGCAAGGATTGCCCGTGGCAAGATCACAGACCTGGCCAAGCTCAGTGCAGCCAACCATGATGCCGCCATCTTTCCAGGAGGCTTTGGAGCGGCCAAAAACCTGTGCGTATTTGAGCTTTGACGTCTTCCACTTTCTGCGTGGAGCAGATGGGAGGGGTGTGCACACGCCTGCTGTCCAGTGTGGGCCATGGAGCGGTAGACAGGAAGGGGGTGCTGACAGGAGCAGCCTCTGGGTGAGGTCTACACAGCGCACCTGCCAGCTGTCTGATGTGGTTAGGTCTACACAGCACACCTGCCAGCTGTCTGATGTGGGCAGCGCAGTGGTGGATGGCAGGGGTGCTGACAGGAGCAGCCTCTGGGTTTAGGGTCTGAGCGGTACATGACCCTGCTGTCTGATTCTGGGAGCTGTTCTTAGGGTTGGGCATTAGGTAGCATTTTAGCAAGATTCGCTTTTTCTGCTTCTCTGCTCTCTCATCGCTGAGCGTTCCTGGTACCCAACAGCTGTAAGCATGGGTTTGGGGCTCCCTCTTATCTAATCACCATGCTGGTGGGCCTTGTCACATTGAAATCAGCCTGAGTATTTATTCCTTGCAGATGCCAGTTTTCTCTCTCTCTCTCTTTCTGTTGCCCAGGCAGGGGTGCAGTGGCACGATCCTGGCTCCCTGCAGCCACAATCTCCTGGGCTCAGGCCAAACTCCAGCCTCACCCTCCTTAGTAGCTGGGACTATAGATGCATGCCGCCATGCCCATGTTTTCATTTGATTTTTTATCTTTTGTAGCCATGTATGTAGCCAAAAGTGGTCTGGAACTCCTGGGCTCAAGTGACCCTCCTGCTTCGGCCTCCCAAAGCGCTGGGATTACAGGCCCCAGCCAGCACGCCCAGCCCCGATTCTCTTATAGAACCTTACGGTGTCAGAAATTGGTTTTCTTCTTGGTAGTCAGGGCAGCCATCCTGACAGGAAGAAGGGAGGCTCCAGGCTCTGCTATTCGGCTTGTTTCCACAGTAGCAGGAGCATCAACTGTGGCCATCGGGCCAGCGCCCACGTGGTGGCATCCTTGAGCTCTGGGTCCTCTTTCCCTTCTCTGTGTGTGTCTCTCCCTCTGCACATTCTCTCTTGGCACCACCCCCATGGCCCTGCCTGCGAGCTGGAGGTGGTGCCCGGGACAGCTCTGCCTCCTACAGGTGCACTGGCCACAGCTCTGTCACCATGTCTTGAGTGTGCAGGTGGCTTCTGTGCCACTGCATGGGTGGCAGTCCCAGCAGGGCCGGCCCCGGTTAGCAGCTCCTGTTTCGAGGGTGGGCTGGAGCCTGGTTGGCCACTCACCCCGCCCTGGGCAGCCCACACCCAGAGTCGAGGGGCAGGCAGTCTCCAGCCGAAGAACCTGCCCTTCCTTATCCCGAAGCCGCAAGGCTGCGCCTCGCCTGCGGGTGTCAGGAGGCCTCCCTCCTCAGACTCCAGCCCTTTTCTCAGCGCCCTTGGCGGTGCACTCACCCAGCTCCCACTGGAAACCCCGCCCTGGCCTCCCATCCTCCCCTCCCCTGAAAGCCAGCGAGCCTCGTTGCTGCGCCTGTGCCCCTGACCTCATGTGGCCCCACATCAGGCTCGATCTTTTGTCCACTGTCCCCACATCACCACCATCTCCATGAGGCTGCCGGCGGGAGACGGGCAGGGAGCAGCCTCTGTCATCAGGTTGCACTCCCAACACACCAGCGTGGGGAGACCCCCCACAGCTCCTGCTCCTCAGCCTGAGGTGTGGACGCTGGTGTCGCAGGTGGACTAGTGTTTCTTATTGAGTGTGCTTGTCTTGTCTGGAGGCTGACAGCGTAGCTTTTCTTGGAAACTCTCCTGGAGTTTTTGCCACCCCTTTGTTTTAAGGAAAAACTCACACGCGTGTTTCTCCTCCTCCCTCCCCCAACAGTGGTACACACAAAAGGCTCCTATGAGCAGGTGGGAGGGGTTCAGTTCCAACAGTATCCACCTGGGGTAGCGTCTGATCCCACGACTCTGTCCCCAAGACTGCCCTGCAACACACACCAGTCAGTAGGCTGAGCCTCTGGAGCTGACCGATTGGCTGCCAGTGGGGGTTCCCACGACCCTTGCTTGCTGGAGTGGCTCACTGAGCTCAGGGAAATGTGGCGGTAGCATTCTCCCCCAGGGAGTGGGGCCTCTCTCAGGACAGGGTCTGAAGACCACAGTCAGAAAGGCGGGGAGCAGTACGGTCCTGCCTTGGGGCAGGTGAAAGGTGGCGGGAGGTCAGAGGCTGCCTGAGGTCTGACAGCCGATGTCGGAACAGAAACAAGAGCTGTGGGAGTTAGGAGCCGGGGCCCTGCCTGGAACCGGCGGCCGCATCTCAGCACTGCAGCCTGGGCTCTGCCAGCTGCTCTGGAAGGCACCGGCTCATGGGCCCTCTCGGCCTGGTACCCTCCTGCTCCTGCCCACCTCCTGATCCGCCTGCTTTCCCTGCTGCTTTCTGCTTAAAAAACAGGAAAAGATGTTAACATGAAATGCATATCTATAGCCACGTGCCTATCCTTCACTGCCATTGACTGGGGGTCCGGAGCTGTGTCTAAGAAGCCCCCCAGGAAGCTAGACCTTGGTTGTGAGGCTGTCTAAGGAGGCCTTTTCTCTCCTGGCAGGAGCACGTTCGCCGTGGACGGCAAAGATTGCAAGGTCAATAAGGACGTGGAGCGTGTTCTGAAGGAGTTCCACCAGGCTGGGAAGCCCATCGGGTGTGTACGGGAGTGAGGTGGGGGCGGGGAGCGGCCCTGCGGCCTCCGGAAATTCACAGATGCTTTTCTTGTTTTAACTGACGGGATTTTACTCAATGTCACTGGTACTTAACAGGAAGGAGATGGCACACTGCACTTCCCTCGTGGAGACCTGGAATTCTCTCGGCTCCCAGAGCCATCCCTAGGCAGTGCCTCGGGACCCCAAACCTTTATCAGACCCCTTCTCCTGAGAAGCCCCTTAGCCATGGCATCCCCCGCTCCTCTGACTTCTTTCCGGTCACTGCAGCACATGCCCTGTCCCTGACACCGTCCACTCCCAGCTGCCTCCCTCCCTCCCTCCCAGGGAACCACAGCCAAACACGCCCCTTTGCCCCTTTGGGGGCTTGACAGCTGTGGGCCGCACCGCAGGTTGCCAGGGGATGAGGCTGCTGTTTGATGAGGCCCTGCCCCTTCCACTGTTGCCCCTGGGTGGCCGTGAGGTGCTGGGCAGCGCAAGTCACTGAAGGCCCTGCTGTGGGCACAGCACCTGGCACACAGAGGGCCTCTTGGCTAAGCAGGAAGGGGTTCCTGGTGAAGTAGCAGCAGGTCCCAGGGGTGGGTGCCTGGCACACAGAAGGGCTTCTGTTGGCTGAGCAGGAAGGGGTTCCTGGTGACGCAGCAGCAGGTCCCAGGGGTGGGTGCAGTGGGGCCCTCAGCTGCAGGCCCGTGTGGAGCGGCCGTGGCCTGTGCATCGGGTTGGGATGTGTGCCCACCGGCCTGCACTTGAGAGGGTGGTATTGCAGGTCGGAGGGCGGCGAGGCTGCTCCTGGCCCACTGTGCCTCCTTCCACAGAAGGGGGTCTGCTGTGACCGAAAAGTGCAGGCATGCTGCCTGTTGGTGGGTCACAGACCATCCCACACCTTGGGGCTGGGCAGCTGCATGTTCCTCTCTGTGAGTGGACTTCGGCCGCCCTGGACTCCCACCAGTCTGGGGTGTCCCAGGGGCAGTGCTCAGCCCACAGCGGTTGGGGCTCTCCTGGTGGCTGAGGACACCTCACTCTCAGCCTTGAGTCACCTGGTGCTGCCTCCACCACGTCTCGTGGCCGCAGCCTCGAGGCAGCTCAGGTTCACAGGGGGCGAGGTCCAGGATGGCAGGGCTCGGGTGGCAGAGCTGCCTGGGGTTGTGGCGTGGGTCATGTCTGTCGTGCAGGCCGTGCGGCTTGGGTCCGGTGCCCGCCTGACGTGTGTTCTTGCCTTTCAGCTTGTGCTGCATCGCACCTGTTCTCGCGGCCAAGGTGCTCAGAGGCGTTGAGGTCACCGTGGGCCACGAGCAGGAGGAAGGCGGCAAGTGGCCCTATGCCGGGACTGCGGAAGCCATCAAGGCCCTGGGTGCCAAGCACTGCGTGAAGGGAGTGGCCATATCCTTCCTGGCAGGTGGGCCCGGCCTGCTGTCACGCTTGTCCCTGAGACGTGTGTAGGGGCGCCCCCCTCCGGGCTGCCTTGGCCTATGGCTTCTTCACCAGGGGGCCTCTTCAGTGAGAGCTGCACCTGCTAGTCGGCCAGTGGGGCCTTCCCCGGTTGGCACTGCAGCTGTGTCTGAGGGCATAGGGCAGATGGCTGTGACTTCCCAGCTGGCGCCGGGTGGGCCGCAGACACCTGGCGGGCGTGCAGCTCTGGTGTGTGGTTGGCAGGTGGTCCAGGCTCCCTAGTCTGATTGTTGAGTCTGCTCAGCACCCCCAGGCAGCCACGGTCAGCGCCTGCAGGACGCAGCAGGCAGTACCCTGCAGGGGAGCCTGTGGGACCTCAGGATGCTCTGGCCTGGGAGGGTGAGGAAGAGTGTGTGCGAGGGGTGGAGGGACAGGGACCGGGTGTACAGGGCCAGGGGCTTCCTGAGATGCTGGAGGAGGGGCCGGGTGTGCA
>NW_022436948.1:2390172-2412534 GCF_009761245.1 Sapajus apella | reverse complement strand
TGAGATTTGGGGAGAGGGGCCGGGTGTGCAGGGCCAGGGGCTTCCTGGCTTTGTTTGGGTGGAAGTCCTCAGGCCAGTTTGGATGGCCAAGTGATTCCAGCCAGGCTCGTGGCCTCCGGCACCTCCGGTCGAGGTGTGCCCCCAAGCCCTGAGATGATGAGCCCAGAGCACTGGTGGGGCTACAGCCTAGGGAGACTGGGAGGGAGGCCCTGCCTGGACCCTGGAGAGTGTCCACGTGGGCCCAATTCAGCGATCAGAACGGCCCAGCGTGCGGAAGGTACTAGGGTGGGTAGACTGGGCCCAGTCCTTTGCCGGTGTTGTGTAGACTTTGGCCCGGTCCCTTGCCGGTGTTGTTCTAAAGGCTGCAGTTCCTCTCAGCGGAGCAGCTTTTTAGTCCCAGGCAGCTTCGGGGCCCTTCTCCCTCCCTGTGGCCTTGCTGTCGGGCAGGAGCGCAGGGCAGGCCTGGCCCCCGGCCTCTGTGCTTGGTTGTTGTGGAGGCCCGGCCCGGGTTGCGTGTGGCGTTGGGGAGGCTCGGCCTGGCTGGCCTGTCCCGGTCGTGCTGCCGGTTGCCCTGTTGCCTGCTACCCTGCGGCGTGTGGACCGGCTCCCCCCGGGCCAGCAATTCACCTGAAAAGTGGGCGCCGCCCTGCCTCCCGCGGTGTTGGTGAGGACCCCTGGCGTGTTTGGGCCCCCATGGCGGGCAGCTCCTGGCCATGTGTAGGTGTTGGGCTTGTGTGGTGCTGGCTGAAAGGGGTCCTGGGGCAGTGCCCTGTGTCCTGGAATTCCCGCTGCCACCTTCCTCTAAAATGCATGTGAAGGGAGCGGATCCCTTCTTACTGAACAGCATAAATCATACAGAAAATGGGGTCCTGCCAGCACAGACTACGGGAGCAAGTTCCCCTGTTCTGAGTTTTCTGAGAACAAAGTTCAGATGCGTGGCAAGGGCTGCACTGGGAGCGGTGGCGGGGCAGGGCGCCTGAAGTCCCACGGGTCTGTCGGTGGTTTTTTCCTTAACTCTGCACACGAAGCTCATGTGGACCAGAAAAACAAGGTGGTCACCACCCCAGCCTTCATGTGTGAGACAGCACTCCACCACATCCACGATGGCATCGGGGCCATGGTGAGGAAGGTGCTGGAACTCTCCGGAAAGTGACTCGCAGGACGAGGCCCAGCTTGGCGCCTGGACTCAGCCTCACCCCCGGCCGAGGAGCTGTGTCTGCCTTCCATCCAGCTGGGGGCTGGCAGCCCCTTTTCTCCTGAAACCTGCAGGCGCGCTCTCTGTAAGGAGGGCGCGGCGCAGTGGACGGGGGCGCTTCACCCTGGCATGGCTGCGCTGCTCTCACGTTGAGGGGGGCCGGGGGTGATTCGTTCTCTGCCATGGGGACTCGCCTCACTGTGTCCCCAAAACAAAGCGCAGCCAGCTTTTCTAGAAATAGAGAATTCCCTGTCTGAGGTTTTACAGCTCAGGTTACTCAGCGTTTGGAAGGAAGAACGTGTTTAGGTTTGCAAGTCTTCTCATCAGGAAGCCAGAAGTACCGCACTTGATGGGCCGTTAAAGGTCGATTCTCTAGCCTGGAGTGGCTTTTGAGTTAATCAGTGTACGTGGTTTCTAAAGCAGGCAAACCCTGCAGCCGCAGCGAATAAACACCTTCCCTAAATGGAAACCTCCCACAGCTGCGTTTCAGGCCTGCTGAGACTGCTGTGTGAGGAGGGGCAGTGAGGTTTCTTCAATGAGTCTCAGTTCTCTTAATTTGCAGGAAGAAAGGGAAATTGCAGCTCCTCAGCCCCCGAGATTGACCTTAGGGAGTGACCGTAGCATAGGTCCCAGGCCGCGGGGTTCAGGAGTGGCAGAAGCTTGCAGACACGTCCAAAGGGAAATAAAGTGCGTTGCGTTGGACTCTGCCGCATTCATCTGTGTGTGCAGGATTGTTTTGGAGGAGAAACATTTGGGGTGGGAGTCAGGTGTCTGCACACTTCATTCGGTGTCCAGTATCCCTTGCTTTTGGGTCTGTCTCTGCCTGAGCAGCCACAGGGCCAGGCCAGCCTGCGAGGCCCTGAGCTCGGTGGGTAGGGGGCTGCTGCAGCGTTGAGGTGGGGTGGGAAACGCTGCCCTGGGTACCTGCACGCTGTTCTGTGTGTCAGATGCTGGGCCCGGAACCGGTGGGGTGTGTGTGTGCAGGCCCTGGTCCCAAAGACTCAATGCACTGGCACCCACAACACCCCTCCTGCCGTGTGGAATCAGTGAATTCATCCACTGCCTTGAGAGGGCATGGGGGTCCGTGGGTAAGGCAGGAAGGCCCCCGTTGCACCCCACCTCGGGTCTCGGCCTGGCACTTCTGGTTCCTCCTCCACAGGAGCTGGGTTCTCCAGTGGCCTTCCTCTGGCGGCCTGACGGGTGCCCATGCCCACTGCACACGCCTGTGGCACTTGCCCTGGGGCCAGGATTACCCTGGTCCAGCCAGACAGCGGAGGAGCCTCCCACATCCAGGGTAAGGTGGGGCTCCTCCCTTTCTATAGGCTTGTATGGACACATTTTGTGGGAGGGGGCCCCGTGTACCACGTGTTTATTCACATGTGCGTGAGTGTATGGAAAAGTGCACAGGTCACAGGCATTCATTTCGCAGTTTCCACACAGCAAATGCGCAAAAGCATTGCTCAGGCCTGGAACGACCTCACGACCCTTCCGCCTGCTCTGTACCTAATAAATACACACGCTTACGGACGTCTCCTAGGTGGCGCGGCCCCCTGAGCCCAGCTGCTCCTTTCCAGCTCCTCTGTGTCCTGTGTCTTTGTTTCTCGGCTCCAGCAACTCAGCACGGCTGCAGGGGACACCCCCTGACCCAGTGCGGCTGCAGCCCTACACATGCCTTTATTTATTTGAGACAGTCTTGCTCTGCCACCCATCTCTGCAGTGGTGAGATCATGGCTCACTGCAGCCTCTACCTCCCAGGTTCAAGGGATTCTCCTGCCTCAGCCTCCTAAGTAGCTGGGACTACAGACACACACCACGGCACCCAGCTAACTTTTGTATTTTTAGTAGAGATCGGGTTTTGCCATGTTGACCAGGCTGGTCTCAAACTCCTGACCTCAGGTGATCCACCTGCCTCGGCCTCCCAGAGTGCTGGGATTACAGGTGTGAGCCTCTGTACCCCTCCAAAAGTATCTTTTAGTAACAATGTGCTCCCAGTTCACTAACTGTCCCTGTGCCGCTGCTGTCATTAGCTTCACTTACCCATAAGCATAGGACATTGTTATAACTTTGAACAAACTTCTATGTGTTAGATCAATTAAGATTAATGGGCAGGCACAGTGGCTTACACCTACAATCCCAGCACTTTGGGAGGCTGAGGTGGGAGGATTGTTTGAGGCCAGGAGTTCAAAACCAGCTTGAGCAACATAGTGAGACCCCATCTCTCCAAAAATTAAAATTAGCTGGGCATGGTGATGTGCACCTGTGGTCCCAGCTACTTGGGAGGCTGAGGTAGGAAGATCACTTGAGCTGGGTGATTGAGATTGCAGTGATAACACCACTGCACCCCAGCCTGGGTGACAGAAGCTGTGACAAGACTCAAAAAAAGAATACGCTGGGCGCGGTGGCTCATGCCTGTAATCCTAGCACTTCGAGGCTGAGGCGGGTGGATCGCCTGAGGTCAAGAGTTCAAGACCAGCCTGGCCATCATAGTGAAACCCCATCTTAAAAGAAAAAGAATAAGAAAAATAAAAGCATGTGTTCCCCTGCTTGTTCCTTCCCCAGAACTCTTCCCTTTATGTAAATCCAAGTTTCTGATTTGTACATTTTTTTTTCCTCTCTAAAGAACTTTTTACACCTTTTGCAAGGCAGGTCTACTAGTAACAGATTCTCAATTTTTGTTCGTCTAAGAAGTCTTTACTTCTCCTTGACTTTTGAAGGATAATTTCACTGGATACAGAATTCTAGGCTTGTGGGTTTTTTCTCAACACTTCAGGTTCACTGTCTTCTTGCTTGCACAGTTTCTGAAAAGTCAAAACTAATTCTGTAGGAAATAATGTACCCTTTTCCGTAGTTTAGGGGTCCCTCCTCCCACACCTGCTGGCTTCTTTCAAGAGTGTTTCTTTAACTTTCTGCAGTTTGAATACCAAAATGCCTAGGTGTGGATTGTTTGGGTGTGCTAGTGCTTTTAACCTGCTCTAAAACACGGGCAGGACTTGGTCCCTGGACAGCCCCCCAGCAGGGCAGATGGTTCTGGGCTCACCCAGGCTGCCGGGGTGTTTCCCTGCAGGAAGCGTGTGGCTGCAGAAGCCTCCAGGCTCCTGCTGGATCTGGAAGCCTCCCTGCCCCCGTGCCTGCGTTGCTTGCCTGGGGCCTCCCGCCCGTGGTGAGAAAGGCGTGGGTGGTGGCTGAGGGAGGGGCAGGCTGGCCTTGCACTGTGCTGCTGTGTAGGTGGGTGCCTGGCAGCCTCCCTGGGCACAGCTGTGGAGGAGACTGTGTCATCTCCGCCAGCCTCAGTCACCCCAACCCTGAGAGCCAGAGGCCACCCTGGAGGGGAGGAGCTGGAAATCAGGAAGTGGACCAGATGTATACCAAGGAGTCATTGGCCAGCAGCAACCACCAAGTGGCTTCAGCAGCAGGGCAGCCTGGGTAGACCAGGCCAGGAGACCAGCCAAAACCAAGTGTCTGAGTCCCGGGGTTGTGAGCAAATACGGCCACTAACAAAGTCTCTCCGTTTCAGGCCACACGAGGTGGCTCACGCCTGTCATCTCAGAACTTTGAAAGGCCAAGGCGGGTGGATCACGAGGTCAGAAGTTCAAGACTAGCCTGGCCAAGATGGTGAAACCCCGTCTCTACTAAAACTACAAAATTTAGCTGGGTGCAGTGGCAGGCGCCTGTAATCTTAGCTACTAGGGAGACTGAGGCAGGAGAATTGCTCAAACCCAGGGGACGGAGGTTGCAGTGAGCTGAGATCGCTCCACCGCACTCCAGCCTGGGCGACAGAGTGAGACTGTGTCTCAAAAAAAAAAAAAAAAAAAAAAGTTTCTCAGTTTCACTCAATGTCACATCCGCGGGGCCTGTCCATGTTGCAGCATGTGTCAGAATTCTCAGCTTATGGCTGAAAAATACTCCACTGTGTGTGCGGGCCACATTGTGTTTGCTCATTGCTCTGGCAGTGGACGTGTGGGCTGGCCAATGAGTTAGCTGGTGTGAAGAACACCGCTGTGAACATGGGTGCCCGGTATGTCCCTGAGACCCACTGTCACTTCTGGGGCCGTGCCTCTGGCATGGTGGAATTGGCGTGTCATGGGGTCCTGCTGGCTTGAGGCCCTGCCTCCCTGTCTTCCCCAACAGCCACACCGTCTGACATCCCTGCAGTGCTGCATGGGCTTCCCCACGTCCTCGCCAACACTCGCACTGTTTTTGTTGATGATGGATGTGAGGTGGTTGTGGGGCTTTCTTGCCAGGCCCCCCCGGGAGCTGCTGTAGGCCTCTCGGGTCATTTCTTGGTGCTTTTGCTGTCCTCACCCATGAGCCAGGCCGGGCACCATGTGATGGGACTCCCCTAATCATGGGCACTGTGTATATTCTCCTTTCTTTGTGGAGCAGCTGCCAAACGCAGGACCTGGGCTGGACCCGGGGGCAGTGGGGTCCCAGAGCGAAGATCCACCTCTGGGGAGCCCGGCTGGCATCGCACCTGGGCCCCTGCTCTGGGTGCCAGTGCTGCCTGAGGCTGTGGTGAGAGCTGAGCGGTGCCCTCTGCAGCCTGCTTTCCCAGGGAGGTGTTTGTGACGGGCTTCCCAGAGTCAGGAGTGCTTGGGAGAGGCAGGAACAGGGCAGGGTCATCCCGGTGGACCAGGAGGACCAGGGCTGAGTGCTCGGGCTCGAGAGACCTCCCAGGGTGGGCAGACCCTGCTTTCCTGGTGCTCAGGGCCACGGGGACGCCAGCCAGGCCCTGCCCCGCTCCTCCTGGGGACCTGCTCTCAGAGCCCTGGGGTGTGGTTTGGATGTCTGACGGGGCAGATTCTATCCTTCCAGCAAGAGGCATGCAGGTACACGGAGCCCTGGCTGGTGCTGTGGGAGCAGCGAGGGCAAGGCAGGGTGGCACGTTCTCCCCATGGCCAACGAGCAGCCAGGAGGGCCTCATGGAGAAAGGAGTTTCATTGCCCAGATGAGCAGTGTCGGCCAGCCGGGCGCAGTTCCTGATTCCGGCTCAGTGGCTGACTCTCCTGCTATGGACCTCAGACAAATCACATGCCCCTGCTGCTCCAGAGAAAGGGGCTGAGGATGGATGCATGCATGTGTGTGTGCAGGTGTGCAGGTGCATCTGTGGGCAGGCGGGTATGTGCATGTGTGTGCACATAGGCATGTGTGATGTGTCTGTGCACGTGTGTGTGCAGGTGTGCAGGCGCACCTGTGGGCAGATGGTGTGTGCACATGTGTGCACATAGACATGTGGTGTGTCTATCTGTGCATGTGTGTGTGCAGGTGTGCAGGCTCACCTGTGGGCAGGCGGGTGTGTGCACATAGGCATGTGTGGTGTGTCTGTGCACATGTGTGTGCAGGTGTGCAGGTGTACCTGTGGGCAGATGGGTGTGTGCACGTGTGTGCACATAGGCATGTGTGATGTGTGTATCCATGCACGTGTGTGTGCGGGTGTGCGGGTGCACCTGTGGGCAGGCGGGTGCGTGCACACGTGTGCACATAGGCATGTGTGATGTGTGTATCCGTGCACATTGTAGCCTCTGGGACCAGGTCCGGTAGGCCCGGCCTGCAGGTGTGGCCTGAATGGTAACTATTTTTATTTCCTGCAGTGTGAGTTACCTTCTTAGAAAACCGCTGCAGCCACAAGAAAAACAGCATCCAGTCATTTGGAGACACGGCTGGGTGCTGAGAGCAGCAGAGCCTTTCGGTGGCGGGGGTGGAGCCTGTGGCCGGCGGGACGGGGAGGGCGTCAGCCTGGAGTTGGCTGGGCCCTCCTGCTCCTGTGGCTGTGGCAGTGCAGGGCCACCAGGGGCTCCGCTGTCCCGGCTCCCGCCTCTGCCTGGTGGGCAGAGGGCAGGATTGGCAGTTTGCTCCTGCCATGGGGCTTCTGGCCTGTAGGTGGCCCACATTCCCAGTCCTCAGGCCGCAGCTGGGACACACCCTTCCAAATTTTCTGAGGGCCAAGTGCAATCACACACAGGATGATGCTGTAAATGTGGGAGACCCCGAGCGAACACACGGGGCCGGCGGGCTCTCCATTGTCAGCAGTTGGGCTTAGTGCTGGCCCAGAGCCTAGGCGGCTCATGGGGGGCTGGGGAGCGTTGGGGTTGCTCAGAGGAGCCCCTGGGGCAGGCTCCATGCCCCAACCCCTTCTTAAATTCCTTAGTCCATTCCAGAGCTTGGCTGCTGCTTCTCCCATCTTTTAGGCCTCTGGAACCTTCCAGTGTCCTATCGTTCCCAACACTTCTTCCAAGGGCGTGCCCAGCACATGCTGGCTCTGCACCTGTTGTGTCTCCTTCAGCTGTGGCTGCAGACCGTCCACCCAGCGCTGCTGTGGCAAATCAGCACACGCCCACACCAGCAGATTCATCCTCCCGTGGCTCTGGTGCCAGAAGTCCAAGGTCAAGGTGTGGGCAGGGCTGGCCCCAAGGCCGTGAGGGGTCTGTCCCCGGCTGCTCCTGGCTTTGGGGCCTGAGGTGTTGGGTGCCTCTTCACTGGTGGAAGCGCTGCCTCGGCCTCTGCCCCGGGTCCTGTGCCTTCCCTCTCTGTGGTGGCCCACAAGCTGGCCTCACTTGAGCTTCATTACCGCTGTGCAGACCCTGCCTCCAAATAAGGCCACACTCACAGGTCCTGCGGTCAGGACCTCAACACACGGCTGTGGGGGGACAAGTTCAGCCAGGGTGGAAACTCAGGCACAGAGTGGGGTGCATTTCCTGAGGCCCCACAGCTCACAAGGAAGGGCCGCAGGCTGGGATCCCAGATGCCCTCTCAATACAGCGGCCACCATCATGGCCAGTCACAGGCCCTCCTGGGTCCCCGTCTTTGCTCAGGTCGGCCCCATGCCTGGCCTCAGGGCACCCTGACTCTAGCGTGGGACACCCAGCTCAGAGGGCACCTCCGTGGGGTTGGGTCATGGCTTTTGTAAGTCTCCTGGAACCCCCCGATGGCGTGTGCCCAGCTGTTGAGGAGGTGGGACTGTGGGGGCCTCTTGGCTGAGGGAGCAGCACCCGCATACCTGACCTGGTTAGGAGCTCCAATCCGGAGTTGCTACTGACTCAGTTTCCCCACACGGAAGCCACCCCTCACGCCAGCGATGGGTCTTCCTTCCTTTCCTCCTGGCAGGTCTTGCACCCTGTGTGGCCTGGGTTCTTGGCCCTGAGGGAAAAGAGGACTCCTGCTGGGGGAGGAGAGGGAGGGGCAGGGCAAGGCCTGGAGAGGGAGTCAGGATTGTCTTCTGATGGCCCGGTCTGTCCCTCAGGTCCTGGTCATTTCCTTCATTTGCACAACTCCCTGCACTTCCTGGTTTTGGTGGAGGCCAGATAGCGGAAGTATGAAAATACTCCTCCGTGAGCATCTGGTGGGGTTTCTGATCGTGGCCAAGACAGGGTTCTGTGAGGCGCATCACTGGAGGCCTCTGGGAGCCTGCCCTACAGTCCGGCCCGGCCACCCTGCGGGGGACGCGTCACGGGTCGGGCTGGGTTTCGGGAGAACACTGGGTCACGTCCTCCCATGGAAAGATGGCCTGGGGGAGCTGGGCGCATCTGTAAGAGTTTGCTGGGGCCGAGTCGCGTTCGCCATGGCCAAATGCTCCCGCGGCAGATGCGGGCTCTCTCCAGGCCTGGGGCTGGCGTCCCGGGTCCAGAGGCCTCTCCTGGGCAGGCAGGCGGCACCACCTCCTGTGTCCTGTGTGTCTGTGTCCTCCTCTTACAAGGACGCGGGGCGGGTGGGGTCAGAGCCTGCCTGGTGACCTCATTTCCCCCTCGTCGCCTCTGTGAAACCCTGCGTGTGAATACAGGCGCATCCTGAAGTTGGGACTTCACCCTGCGAATTGGGGGGCACAGCACAGCCCATAACCCTCTCTTTTTGTAGTGTTTTTTTAATCTGCGAGAGCTGACGGCAAAGCAGTTAGCTGTGTGTGCAGACAGCACCATGGGCAGAACAGAGCTTGTTCTTGGGCAGAAGGAGAGTGAGGAGCTGAGCAGGACCATGTCCCAGAGGCCTCGGGAGCCCTGGCATGGCCCAGGATGCCCCTCAGGAAGGCTCCTGCTGTCCCCAAGCCTAGAGGTTTTCAGGGGTATATGTGAATTGTCACCTTTTATTTTTTCTTTTCTTTTTTTTTTTGAAACAGAGTCTCACTTTGTCACCTTGGCTGGAGTGTAGTGGCATGATCCCAGCTCACTGGAACCTCGGCCTCATGGGTTTACGCGATTCTCCTGCCTCAGTTTCCCGAGTAGCTGGGACTACAGGTGCCCGCCACCATGCCTGGCTAATTTTTTTATATTTTTTATTTAAGTAGAGACAAGGTTTCACCATTTTGGCTAGGCTGGTCTTGAACTCCCGACCTTAGGTGATCCACCCGCTGGGATTACAGGTGTGAGCCACTGCGCCCAGCCTACATGTTATTTTTCTTGATTGGTAGAATCGACACGAAGCACAAGATTTGCCACTTTAGCCATTCTAGAGCTCACTTGGTGTCCCCAAGTGCTCCCTGGTGCCAACATTGCCAGCACATAAGCCCTACCTCCCACCCCTGTCCCAGGCCTGTCTCTGAGTCCTTCTCCCCTGTGGCTGCACGTGGACTTCACACCCTGAAGAACCTGGGCTTGTCCTCTGAGGAAGAAGTAATTACAGAGAGGCCACCCAGGTCTTGGGTCCCAGCTCTGCAATAATGGCTGCAAGACCGGGGCCTCTGCCTCAGTTTCCTCATCTGTCAACAAACCTGGACTGGGGTAGTGAGGTAGTGTGGGGGGCCATTGAAGTCCTGGGCACAGGCCTAGGGGCCGGAGACACCTCCATCAGCCCCCGGTGAGGCGCTGCCAGCAGCAGGACAGTCCCTGAGGGTCTTCCCGGGAGCACTCCAGACCCCTGTCCCCCCGGGTCCCCACACCTCCGCTCCTCAGCAGGTGACAGGCCAGCTGCTCTCCTGGGTTGGTTCTGATGCACCGAGATGAGGGCTCCGTGCAGGCGACGCAGAGGAGGGATGTGCAGGTGGGGGGGACAGGTGAGGGGCAGGGCAGGGGCTCCCTGAACCCGCCCCCTGCCATGGTCCTGGTACAGAGGTTCCCGCACCTGGGCTCCCGGCAGAGCTGATCTGGCTCCCCAGAGGCCCACGTGGGCTGCACCGTTGGCTTCGGGGAGTCAGAGCCCTCACTGGCTAGGTGGGGGACGGGGGGTGGAGAACACGAGGGGACCTGGGGGGCTTTGGTGCCCCTCCCAGCAGCCTCTGCATTCGGGAAGTCTGACTGCCACCCCGGGGAAGCGCACAGATGAGGTGTGGGGGACAGCGCCCCCTGGCGGCTGCTGGAGGTGCCCACAGGGCTCCCTGGAGCCTCCCCGTGGTCCTGGGTCCCCGTACCCACCCGGTTCCTGCAGGAGGGGCCAGCACAGGGCAGGTGCAGAAGGGCTGCCACGGCCCAGGGAGGAAGTCAGGCTCCTCGGGGGTTTCCAGCCAGGGGCTATTTTTATTGAGGGCACAGAATGTCTCCGAAAGGTCGATTCTTTATCACATGAGTCGCCTGAGAGAGGGAGATGGAGAGAGCCGGACAGAGAGAGCATCGCAGCCTCCAGTCCCTTCAGCTCGGTGCCAGGAGCAGTGGCCGGGCGAGGAGGGAGCCAGGCTCCCCGAGAGGGCAGCAGTGGAGGCTGCACCGTCCCTGTCCCTCTTCCTGTCCCTGTTCTGCCACCCCAATCCCGCCCCTGTCCCCAGTCCCTGTCCTGGCCCTCATTCCTGCTCTGTCCCTGCCCCCTCTGACCCCTGCATGGGTCCTGGGCTTCAGCACCAAGTTCCGGACCCGCTTCCTTGCAGCCCCTTCCCCAGAGCCCACTAACACCCGAATGCTCACACTCGGGACGGGTGGCTGTGGGTGGCCCCTCCCTGGCCGAGTCCACAGTGTCAGAACCCTCGCTGCCCTCCTGTTTCAGGCTCGGCCCCGATGCCCCCCAATTCAAAGTGAAGCTGCCCAGGAGATGCAGGCAGCGGGTGCCTGCTGGGCCTGGGGCTGCCCTGGAAAGCCCTTCCTTTCCCTAGAGAGGTCCCCGCTCTGAGAGGGAAGGGCCCGGGCAATGATTCCAGGCTGGGAGGAGGAAGGACTGCCAAGCGCTCCTCAGAGCTGGCGCCTCGTGGCATAATGTTGAGCTGCTGCTGGACAGGAGACGCAGGCTGAGTACTGAACCCTGAGAAATGAGAAAAGTGTGATGGTGAGTCCTGTCAGGTTAGGGGCCGCGGTCCATGCTTGCAAGTCTGAGGGCGGAGGAGCCCCTGCCTGCTTCTCACAGCCCAACCCTGCAGTCTGGCTTCTCTGCAACTCCCTGTGAGGCACGGCCTGCCCTGGCCCAGTCCCCGGGGCCACTGAGGGCCATGAGATACTTTCTCCAGCGGCGTCAGCAGAAAGTTCCTCTGCCCCACTGTTGTAGTTGGCATTGGGATACTTTGCAATATTTCCTGATTAAAATAATGTGGAGAAGAACATTTTGACCTGTAAGTTCTTTTCCCTGGAGTGTTTTCTCAGAAATGACATGGATTCAGGGCTGTGAATATTTTGTAGCCATGCCGCACTGTGGAGAGCCATGTGGGTTCCCATGTGTGGGCTGCTTTTCTGTAGGATTCTTCAGACTGGACACATGGGGGCCTGGACTCACGGGGGCCTGGACACATGGGGGTCTGTGTGTTAGGTGCCTGTGGCATGCGGTATGAGCCCCACTTTTCTTTTTCTCTTTTAAGACAGAGTTTTACTCTGTGGCCCAAGCTGGAGTACCATGGCCAGATCTCGACTCCCTGCAGCCCCCACCTCCTGGGTTCAAGTGATTCTCCTGTCTCAGCCTCCCAAGTAGCTGGGATTACAGGTGCCCACCACCACACCCAGCTAATTTTTGTATTTTTAGTAGAGACAGGGTTTCACCATGTTGGCCAGGTTGGCCTCAAACTCCTGACCTCAGGAGATCCACCCGCCTCGGCCTCCCAAAGTGCTGGGGTTACAGGCGTGAGCCACTGTGCCCGGCCGAGCCCCACTTTTCCATATCTTGGGCTGGGGGAGAAAAAGGAAGCTGCTTCCTCTCCACTCCCAGGGCCCACGGAAGGGGAGGTGGCCCTGGCCCCCTGGGCAGCACTGCCCCTTGGTGTGGGTCCCTTCCTCAGATGAGCACTGCTGCCTCTTGGTGTAGGCCCCTTCCTCAGATGGGCAGCCACCAGGCAGCACTTTGGTTGAAGGGCTGACTCCCAGAGCCAGGGGCGGAAGGGATCTCCATATGGGGGGCTGGTGGGTCCTTCCCCGAGGGGCTCTACTCAGCCTGTGGTGCCCACACAGCAGCGACCCCACTCCCAGACCCTCGACCCCTGCCGGCCCAGCCAGCCCGCTTCTGACCACGCCCAGTTCTCTCGGGCTTCCTTGATAAGGCTTCCTCAATGCCCAGAGCTTCGGGACACTGCATGGTGGCTCTCCAGGGTCCAGGTGGCCGCCCTCTCCTGAGGCCTTGCCTCCTGGATGCTTCAGCCCACGCGGCCCCCTCACTGTGCTTCCGTGGGCACTGCCCGTCTGCAGGCCCCACCTCCGGGCTTCAGTCCTTGCCAGCTCTTGGAGCAGGGTTGGATCTTCCCAGCACCCTGGCCCACACAGCTGTGCTTGTTTGTGGCCAAGTGACATGGCGCCTCTTCTCAATGGGGCCTCAGCCTAGGGCCAACCTGGCCGAGTCCAGCGCAGCACGAACCTGTGCTCTCTCCATCACAGAGAACCCCTCTGAGCACCAGGAGTGGGTCGGACCTCAGTCCCTGACACCTTCAGCTGGACACCGCAGCCCTGCTGCCTCCTCCTGGTGCAGCAGGATGGAAGCCAGGGTCCCGGCACTGAGGATGGTGGGTGCCTGCCTCCACCTTCGCCGCCCAGCCTTCAGACCTGTTTCCTGGAGCAGGGTGGGTTTCACACGGTGTCGAGCTGCAGAGAGGGTCCTCCCCGCACCCAGTCCAGAGCCAGCAGAATCTGAAGGCGTGTGACCCTGAAGCCTCAGGGGTCCAGCTGGCACGGGGGAGCACCAGTGGAGAAGCTGGCCGGGCTTTCTCATCTCAGGCCCCTCCGCTGGCATCTCAGGTCGAGGGGCCTGTGGGGCGGGCAGGTGGCCGCAGAGTGGGGATTGTTGTCAGCACAGAATCGTGGCACCAGTCGCTGAGATGCAGTGACAGGCAGACACCTGCTCAGGCCGAGACCTTGTCAGTGCCTGCCTGAGCGTCAGGAGAGGGCCCCACTCTGGTCTCCTAGGGTCAGGTGTGCCCGCAGAGGCCGCCCTACGCTGTGGGCAGCCCTGGCCCAGCGGGTTCTCCCGAGCTGCAGCTGCCTGGTGCAGGTTGTGTACGGGACCTGTTTATCCCCCTGGATGTTGAACTTGGCCAGCGTGCGGCACTGAAATGAAAGCTCTGAGGGCTGCCGGAGCTGGCCCGGCTCGCTTTGACGCCCAGGCCTGCGCGAGGGGCTGGGTGCGCAGGCGACTTGGGCTTTGGGAGGCCACTCCACCCCCAGGAATGACGTGCAGGGGCGGGGAGCCAGGCCCTGGGCCGAGGGGCGGGAGAGGGAGGGATAATTAGCTGTTCCACAAAACCCCTTCCCCAGGGCCCCAGGGGCCAGGCGGGAGCCCCACTCCTGGGAGGAGAGATTAGGAGGGAGCAGCTGGGGGCTCTGGAGGAGGGGCTGTGGGTGAGGCCAGGTCTTCAAGGCCCCCGCTGGCTGCAGCAGGCAGTAAAGCTGGATCAGGCGCTCCACCCTGCTGACCACAGTCCTAGGGGCACCCGATGGTGACTGAAGACACCAGCAGGTCCTCCTGGTCACATGGCCACACCTGCCCTGGCCCCCAGCGCCCCCCAGCTTGGGATGAGCTGTGAAGCAGAGGGGTCTGATGGACGGCACAGAGTAGGTGTGGTGGCTGCCCCCAGGGAGATGTGGGAAGGGACCCCAGGGCCCCCTGGAAGCGGGAGCGATGGCTCTGTGTGTCCCTGGCCACAGCACCCCCCTCACAGCCAAAGCTCTGATCCCTCGGTCACAGGAAACACTCAGGAAGTGCAAGGCATGGGTCTGATTTCAGGGCAACGGAGCCAGCGGCCCCAGGAGCGAGGAGGGCCCCAGTCCCCCTTTCACCAAGCCCAGCCGCCGCTGCCCGCTGCTACGGCACCCACGCTTGCAGCCACACAAGCTAGGAGGGTGACGTGGATGGGACTTCTCTCTAGAAAGGACCCTGGGGTCCGATTGAGAAGCAGCTTAAAGGCTGGAAGCTCAGAGCACGGGGCGCTCACAGAAGCAGAAGTGCTGATCATATGGTAATTGTGTTGTTTTATTTTTATTTTTTTAGAAACAGGGTCTCTCTCTTTGCCCAGAGCAACTTTCTTATTTACCTTTGCATCCTAAGAGTCTAAAACCATGACTGGTGTGAAGTATACAAACTATAAATTGCCTAGTAAATGCAAAAAACGATTCATTTGCCCGCCACTCAGAACGCAATGGGGTTGGGACTGGCACCGCGCCGCCCGACTTCCTGTGCCAAACCAGGAATTGTAGGACAAATGGCCCAGGCCCAGGTGCGAATGGCAAGAGGCCACACCCTTTGTCGCTTTGTGCACATGAAATGTTCAAGTCTGTCTAATAAGTGACTTGTAACTAGTAAGTGATTGCTCAGTGATTTAAAAACTACAGTATATCTAATTTCTTCTAATGGAAACTTCTCAGATCACTTGGGGACATCCACAGACAGCAGACAGCCACACTGGAAAATGGGCGCCCAGTGTGGGAAAGTCTGCGAGATCCCGCCGGTGTGATGTGTGTCATGCAGACGGGTTGCTCCATTCTTTTGCTTTTTGTTTTTTGAGATGGTCTCACTCTGTCACCCAGGCTGGAGAGCAGTGGCGCGATCTTGGCTTACTGCATCCTCCTCTTCCCACGTTCAAACAATTCTTCTGTCTCAGCCTCCCGAGTAGCCGGGACTACAGTCACATGCCACCATGCCCGGCTAATTTTTGTATTTTTAGTGAAGACAGGGTTTCGCCATATTGGCCAGACTGGTCTTGAGCTCCTGACCTCAGGTGATCTGCCTGCCCCCGCCTCCCAAAGTGCTGGGATTACAGGCATGAGCCACTGCGCCCAGCCAACACTACCTGTTCTAAAGAGGGTTCATGCTCTTCTACCCCAACAAAGAATGGTTTCTTTTGTGGTCATGGAGGGTAAGAAATCGGCCTTGAGCACCCACAGGCTTGCAGGGCTTCTGCCTTAGGTGACAGTGTTAATCCTCTGTTCCCCGTTCGCACTTAGGAGAGGCTGTTCTGCCCTGGGACAAGGACCCAGAGGCTGTTTTGACGTGAGGGAGCAGGCCGTGTCCTCAGGCGTCCTGCTGCAGGAGCATCTTCGGCTTCCCCAACACCGCTGGCATCCGGGAAGCTTGGTCTGTCCGTAGGGACAGATCTGATTCCAGAGAATCAGGAGCGGGTCCGATGCATAAAGGCAGAATTTCTACCCCAGTGCAGAGACTACGGAGGGGATCTAACGCCACCAAACGCTTCTGGAAAAAACCTAGAGTGAAAAAAGGAATTAGAGAATTAAACATTTCTTCAGCCAGCATAAGACAGTCTACACCAATGTCACCAAAGTCTTCATTTCTGCTGCAGAATTCGGCTAAAGCACAGCTTCGTGATCACAGCTCACTGTAATCCCAATCTCCTGGGCTCAGGCAAGCCTCCCAGCTCAGCCTCCCACGTCGCCGGGACTACCAGTGGGCATCAGCATGGCCGGTTAAGTTTTTCATTTTTTGTAGAGACGGAGTCTTGCCATTTTGCCCTGGCTGCTCGTGAGCTTCTGGCTTCAAGTGATCCTCTTGCCTCGGCCCCCCCAAAGTGCTGGGATTACAGGTGTCAGCCACTGCCCCTGGCCCAGTCATTCTATTTTAGCTGTTTCAGGGACTGCCGTGCTGCTTCCCACGGTGGCTGACCATTTCACCCTCCCAGCAGCAGCATTCAGGGGTCCATCCTAGCCACAGCCTTGCCAGCACTTGTGATTTTCTGTTTTGGTGACAGCCATCCCGACGTGTGCGTGTTGTGAGAACTGTGACGTGTGTAGAAGTGTGAAGAGTAGAGTGTGGCCGCCCAGCCCCTCCCGTCAGGAAACACGTGAAAGTCTCAGCCTTTTTCAGGACCCACGTTCCATTCGCATTCTTTTTTCATGTGCCATTTTTGAATGCAAGCTGCAGACATTTGCACACTGGCCCTAAATACATCAGTCAGCAAACTTCCAGGATCGAGGACACTCCCCATGTTGCCACAATGACATCATCGCCTTCGGAAAACATGGAGCCTCCCCCTCACGTTCGGATGCCCCCAGGTTCTCTCACTGGGCTCCTCTCTGGAATCGTGCCCAGCTCGTTCAAGAGCGGTGCTGAATTTGCTGAGAGGATGTGCTGTCCCCGGGTTTGATCACCTTCCCAGCGTCTGTTATAACCACTTATCCCTCCCTCCCCTCCCTGGCTTTGTGACAAGCTGGACGTTAAATCTTAGGGCAGCCGCTCTTCACCTGGGGACTTTGTCCCAGGAGGTGTTGGCCAGCTCTCTTGGGCCTGGACGAGGGGCAGTGGGAGCCAGCGGAGGGGTCAGGTGCTCGCCCAGCTCTCCTGCTCCCCCGAGTCCCTGCTGCCTCTGTGTGCCTCTCCTGTCACCCTCAGAGTAAAGGTCACTTCCCAGAGGGCCTCCGGCACTCGGGACACCTCTCACCCTCCCGGCCTGCTCGTTCCTGGACCCCGGGTTTTCCCCGGTCTGCCCTGCCCGGGCCCCCTCAGGTTCACGCCCAGGACCCCAGGCCTGGCACCCTTGGGTGTGGCTGCACACCTGAGGGCAGAGGGCTTGGGTAGGGGGTGAGGGAGGCTGCAACTTTGGCTTTGCTGCCTCACTGTCTCTGTGGGAGAGGCCCTGTGGCAGCCTGAGAGCCGAGGCCTCAGTGGTACTTCCTGGGAGTGCAGCCCCCAGGCTCCCACACCCACAGAGGGGTTGGAGCAGGAGTCAGGGTCGCTGGCCCCAGCCTCGGGAGCGCCACAGGGCACAGGCTTGGCCCGGCCACAGCCTGGAGCTGACCTTTCCTCGGTGACTTGTGGTCGGGACTTTCCAGGACAGGCTCTTTGCCACAGAGAAGGTTCCTGGGGAAACCCCGGGTGTGAGAAAGTGGAGCGGCCCAGGTCCATACCCTAGAAGAGCCACCAGGAGCCGGGGGGCGCCTCCCACCCTCCAGCCCTCTGCCTTCAGCCCCCTGGCCATGTCTGAGCACCTCTGCCCCAGGGCCTTTGCAGAGACCATTCTGCCTGGAAGGCTCCAGCTGCTTCTCCTCCGCGCTTGCTTAAGGCTTCACTGCCCGCACACACTTGTACCAGCTGCCTCCTGGTCTCTTTTCTCCCCCAGAACCTCAGCTCCAGGGGGCAGGGCCTCGCCCACGTGGTTCCTGCGGGGACCCAGGGCCTGGCACGAGCCGATGTCCCTTCTGTGCTTGTTGAGCCCAGGAGGTGGCAGAGGCTGCAGGGAGCCAAGATCGCGCCACCGCACTGCAGCCAAGTGACAGGGCAAGGCTCCGTCTCAGAAATAAATAAAGCAAAGTGACCAACAGCACAAACTTCTTCAGAGGAAGAGAGAGAGCAGAGACCAAGGCTGAGCCCTGGGGGACCCTGTGACCCCCCCCGAGGCCACCGGGCTGGGTCCCTACAGCGAACCCTGGCTCCTGCGCCTCTACATCTCCGACCAGGGACCAGGCCCCGCCAGCCAGGAGCCCGGGACACCTTGCGTTCTGGGACTGGACCTTCCTCTCCCCACAGCCTGTGTTCCCGCCTTGCCTGACGCTCCAGGCGGCCCCGCTCTGCTCTGGCATGTGCAGGCATCTGGTGTGCAGTCACCTTCGTCCCAAGCAAGGCCTAGAAATGGGGAAATCGAGGCAGCATAGAGAGCTGGGCCGGGCAGCCTTCTGTGCTGGTGCACTGCAGTGTGATGGGGCTGCCGGGTCGTGTGGGTGGCCTGTCCCTGATGGTGAGTTCATGGGGTGGCACTCAGCCTCGGCATGTGTGGCCTGTTCCGTGGCCCACCCACCCCCAGAGACATCTGTGTGTGGCCTGTTCCGTGGCCTGCCCACCCCCCAGAGACGTCTGTGTGTGGCCTGTGCTACCAGAAAGGAGTCCGATCCAGACCCCGAGAGAGGGTTGTCAGACCTCACACAGTAAGGAACTCGGGGGAGTCCAGACAGCCAATAGAAAGTGTATTCATAAAGTAAGGGAATAAAGACCCGCTGCTCCAGAGGCAGAGCCGGGGCGCCCCTGAATGTGCTCATGGTTACTTTGGTTATTTCGTGATTATATGCTAAGCAAGGAGTGGGTTATTCATGAATTTTCTGGGAAAGGGGTGATCAGTTCCCGGAACTGAGGCTTCCTCCCTGCTTTAGAGCATGTAGGGTAACTTTCAGACATTGCCATGGCATTTGCAAGCTGTCACAGCACTGGTGGGAGTGTCTTGTAGCATCGAATGTGTTGGAATTAGTGCCTAGTGAGCCTCAAGGACAACCAGAGTCCCGCTCACCGCCATCCTGGTTTTGATGGGGTTTGGCCGGCTTCTTCACTACAACCTGTGTGTCAGCAAGGTATCTGTGACTTCTGTCTGGTGCCAACCTTCTGTGTGGTAACTAAGAATGCCTTAACCTCCTGGGAATGCGGCCCAGCAGGTCCCAGCCTCAATCTCCCCTATTCAGGACAGAGTCGCCTGGTTCAAACCCTCTGACCATTGGACAAGTTGGTGACAGCCAGGATGGCGTGAGGTGGACATGTGACAGGCACCGTGTGGCCACGAGAATCTCAGGAGGAAGAAATCCCCTTCTGAGATAAAGCACCCTGAGAGCCGGCGGGAAGGAGTGGGGACTCCGCTGGGACTTTCCAGGGAAGTAGCCAGGGACTTGCCCTGAGTTTAGTTTCTCCAGGTTGGAGCTGTCCCCAGGCTGCCCTGGCTGGCAGGAGGAAGTGAGCAGCTCCTGCAGAACCTCCGGCTGGCACAGAGCCCGGGGGCGGGGGAGCCCTCCTTGCCAGGAGAAGCCGTCTGGTGCAGAGGACAGCACTGACCTGACCAGTGGGCTGGTCTCCAGCTGTGACAGCCGTGGCCCCCACTTCGGGCCAGAGTCCAGCAGGCACTGCGGCAGAAAAGGAGGCAGAGCCAGGGGCACAAGCTGCCTCCAGGTGGCGGAGCCCCACGAGTCGGGATGCAGGGGCTGGACTCAGGCTGTCAGTCCCAGAATCTGGGCCCATCACCATCCTGCCAACCCAGTCTCACTAACTGGGCAGCCGGGGGCGCCCTCGCAGCCTGCCAGGGACACCACACTCAGCACGCACCACTTTGGCTGCAGGACCCCGTCCTCACTGGCTGTGGCAGGGGACTGGTGAGCCGTCCTTGTGGATGGGACTCCCCCTAGGGTGCTGAAGGACCGTCCTGGGGGCTGGGGAACTGCTGGAGGTAGCAGCTGGGGTCAGGAGACCCCTGCAAGCATGGTGAAGGGGAGAGGGTCAGGGCTTCGTTGGGGGGAACGCCGCGGACCAGACGATGGAATCCTCAGCCACCACCTCCACCCCTGGCAGACCCCACCTTCTGCCGGGACGCAGCCCTGGACAGGGCCATTGAGTTGCTACCCCCCAGCTGTCCCCACCCACTGGGGACCTCAGCCTGCCCTGCTGCCCTGCTGCCAGCCAGCCTCTGTCCACACAGGGTACCCAGCATGGGAAAACATGTGCAGGTTCCCATGATGACATGGCAGGATTCCTGGAGTGTGTTTACATGTGTTTGTTAGGTCATTCATTGTGACCTCTGCCATGTTAATGGAAACATCTTTTAAAGACTGGGAAGAGCTGGGTGCCATGGCTCATGCCTGTAATCCCAGCACTTTGGGAGGCCAAGGTGGGTGAATTACCTGAGGCCAGGAGTTCAAGACCAGCTTGGCCAACATGGTGAAACTCCATCTGTACTAAAAATACAAAAATTGGCAGGCGTGGTGTGGCTCATGCCTATAATCCCAGCACTTTGGGAGGCCGAGACAGGCAGATCATGAGGTCAGGAGTTCAAGACCAGACTGGCCAACATGGTGAAACCCTGTCTGTACTAAAAAACACAAAAATTAGCTGGGCATGGTGGCTCATGCCTGTAATCCCAGCTACTTGGGAGGCTGAGGTAGGAGAATTGCTTGAACTGGGACCCAGGAGGCGGAGGTTGCAGTGAGCCGAGAGGGGGTCACTGCACTCCAGCCTGGGCTACAGAGCAAGAGTCCATCTCAAAAATAATTAATTAATTAAAAATAAAAATACAAATACAAAAATTAGCTGGGCGTGGTGGTGGGCACCTGTAATCCCAGCTGCTGAAGAGGCCGAGGCAGGAGAATCCCTTGAACCCGGGAAACAGAGGTTGCAGTGAGCCAAGATTGTGCCACTGCACTCCAGCCTGGGCAACAAGAGCGAGACTCCATATCAAAAAAAAAAAAAAAAAGACTGGGAGGACAAGTGGTCTTTTTCTTTTCTTAAATAGAGACGAGGTCTTACTATGTTGCCCAGGCTGATCTCAAACTCCTGGCCTGAAGCGATCCTCCCGCCTTGACGCCCCCGTGTGCTGGGATTGTAGCATGAGCCACTGTGCCCAGCCTAAATTCTTCTCCTGTACTTGCTGCTTTTCCCAAAATGTGCACACACTGATGTTAGAATCAGAAAGTGTCACTCCTGGGACAGTAGTGGGAAGGTGTGTGCCACAGCCACAGGTGTCCATGGGGTAGAGTCTCACAGTAACAGACACGTGCTAACGTGGGTACCGGAGCCTGCACACCGGGCACTGCCCATCCTTCCCCAGTTCCCAGACCAGCCATGCCAGGGATCCAGAGTCCCCTCCCATGCATGTGACAAGGACAGGGGAGGCCTCCTGAGTCCTTACCAGCAGGTTGGGCACACTGTTGAGTTGTCTTCGGAACCCTCGAAAGCACATGCCCAGGCCTGTGGGTCTGGACCACGATCCCTGGACACGGTTCTGAATGCCGACATCCTGAAAGGTCAAAATCCCAAAACTATAATTCTGGAAAAGCAATTTGAAAATATTCTGTAGCCAGGCATGGTGGCTCATGCCTGTAATCCCAGCACTTTGGGAGGCTGAGGCAGGTGGATCACCTGAGGTCAAGTGTTCGAGACCAGCCTGGCCAACATGGTGAAACCCTGTCTCTACTAAAAATACAAAAATTAGCTGGGCATGGCGGCGAGCACCTGTAATCCCAGCTACTCAGAGGGCGGAGGAGGAGAATCACTGGAACCTGGGAGGCGGAGGTTGCAGTGAGCCGAGATGGCGCCATTGTACTCCAGCCTGGGCAACAAGAGCAAAACCCTGTCTAAACAAAGAAACAAACAGAAAACCAATTTTGTGAAAGAAATGTATTTATTTACTTTTTTCATGGGGTTTATTTTATTTGAGAAGCAGAAAAACACGACAGAACCCTTCATAGGCCACTTTACCTGATAAAGTTGAGATCATAACATTTTCTCAGCCGCAGACACATGGGTGTGCTCACTCACGTGTATGAGTCACACGCGATGAACCATTCACAAAGAAATCGGCCAAAACACCAAAATGTTAGATTTTGATTTTTCAAGAGTCGAGGATTTGGGGAGCTGGTGTTGGGGATCAGGTCTTTCAGGATTCTGGCCAGCACCAACTCACCACATGACACCAGTGCAGAATGGAGGCCCAGGCTGCACAGGGGCCGGACTCCGGCCAGCTCTGTCTGTCTGTGTCAGAGCCCAGGTCCCTCGCGGGGGCCTTGGCCTTCATCCAGGTTTCCTGCAAAACTTCAGTAAGGATGCCAGGGATCAAGGACGGCAGGCCTGAAGCAGGCAGGCAGAGGTGGGAGCTGGTTAGCGACATCTCCGGCTATCGTGATGAGCAGAAAGAAGGTTCTAGACAAGCGACTTGACGAGATCAGGAGGAACCGAAACCACCCCCCCGCCACTTCCCCTGCGCCAGCTGGTTCTGGGAAAGGGGAAATGCAGGTGGCGGCTGTGTGGGGCCGTGGCCCGCCCCCGCCTCCCTGTCCCTCGGACGTCCAGACTTCCGAGGCCTGGCTCTCTGCAGGGCTGCCATTGCTCTGTGTGTGTGTGTGTGTGTGTGTGTGTGTGTGTGTGTGTGTGTGTGT
>NW_022436948.1:2353311-2390162 GCF_009761245.1 Sapajus apella | reverse complement strand
TGTGTGTGTGTGTGTGTGTGTGTGTGTGTGTGTGTGTGTGTGTGTGTGATTCAGGGGGGAGCCTGCGTCTCAGAGACTGTCCCAGGAGGGAGGCATTTTCTTTCTTTTTTTTTTTTGAGAGAGTCTTGCTCTATCACCCAGGCTGGAGTACAGTGGCGTGATCTCTGCTCACTGCAACCTCCACCTCCTGGGTTCAAGCAATTCTCATGCCTCCGCCTCCTGAATACGTGGGACTACAGGCACCCACCACCATGCCCAGCTAATTTTTGTATTTTTAGTGGAGCTGGGGTTTCAACCACGTTGGCCAGGCCGGTGTCGAACTCCTGGCCTTAAGTGATCCTCCCGCCTTGTTCTCCTAAAGTGCTGGGATTACAGGTATGAGCCACCGCACCCGGCCGGCATTTTGATCTGGACCCTGCTATGAGGTCCAGCAAATCAGATGTGACCTGGTGACAGGTGCTGAGAAGGTCCGGGGACCACAGGTTCTTACAGGTTTCTGCCTGGGACCCCCAAATCTCCCTACCAATACCCTCAGCCCAGCCAAAGACAGGCCTAGTACAAACCAAGGGCGGCGCCAAAGTCCAGGACCACGAGGCCAGGAATGCCCCAGGGCAGGTGGTCTGTGGCACGGAGTCTCGGGGCAGAAGCAGGGCAGAGCCACCTTCCTGCCTCCCCTGCCAGGCCGAGTGCCTCTGGACCTGAGAAAGGTCAGCCTCAACTTCCTCCCTGTGGCCGCAGTTGGCTGCTGGGGGAATATTCTCCTGACCTGAATCCCAAGCCCTGGGTGTGGAGTTTCCCTGGACTGGGAGAAAGTAAACACCAAGGGACTTGCCAGGCGGAAATGGGCAAGCCCAGGTGGCCTGCGCAGAGCTGAGTGTCCCTCAGGAAGTTCTGCAGCTCCTTGCCTCTGGAAGACCAAGGGCAGCCTTCCCCAGGGCTGCAGCCTCATGGCTCCCCTCCCATCACGGCCGGGCCTTTAGTTGGGGGTGAGTGTCCCACAGGCGAGGGGGCTTAAGCTACGGGAATGCACTGTCTCGCTGTGCTGGAGGCTGGAAGCCGAGGTCAGCCTTTCAGGGCCGCGGTTGCCCCTGGTCCTCCTTGTCCTCCTTGCCTGGCTGCTGGTGTCATGGCACTCCCTGGGGTTCCTTGGCTTGTGGGAGCATCACGCCAGCGCCGCCTCTGTCATGAGGCTGTCTCCCCTTCTCTTCTCGAAGGACACCGCTAGGGCAAGAGCCTCTGCTCCAGGATGATCCCAACCCATTCTTTACTAATCACAGCTGCGAGGATCTATTTCCAGACAAATCGCCTTCCTGGGTTCCAGGGGACCTGAATTTGGGAGGCACTGTCCCCCAGCAGGGCTGTGGTGTCGTCAGTCCTCTGGTACCCTCTTGCTCACGTTCTCCAGGCCTCTGCCCTTGTCAACACCTGGGCATGGTGTTCAGGTGTCCTTCCTGCCCTGACATGCGTCGCACTTAGCTGAGTGGGGGCTTAGACCACCCACCTGTACTCCTCCCGGGGCCGGCCAGTCGCACCCCCTGCAGCTGCAAGGTTTTGGGGCATTGCTGTAGGCCCCTGGGGCCTTTCTGAATCCATCTGCAAGCTGGAGCTGAGACTGGGAGCTGAGATGTGGAGCTGAGATGTGGAGCAGGGGCTGAGGCTGGGAGCTGAGGCTGAGGCTGAGGCTGAGGCTGGGAGCTGAGGCTGAGGCCACTGGAACTGAGGCCAGGAGCTGGGGCTGAGGCTGGGAGCAGGTGTTGAGGCCACCTGGAGCTTGGGAGCTGGGCTGAGAGGCCAGGGAGGAGAGCCTTGCCACCACCCCGCCTCCTGTTCCAGCACTCTGGCCAGTCCCTGTGTTCGTTTTCTGTTTTCTACTTACCAGAAACTCGCAGCTTGAAACAGCACCAGCTCAGTGCACATTCCTGGTGGGAGCGTGAAATGGCGCGGCTGCCGTGGAAATGGTCTGGCGATTCCTGGAAAAGCTAAACAGTTGCCATAGCACCCTGCAGTTCCACACCTGGGGACGCTCAGCCAGAAACGAGCACACAGGTTCACACAAAACCTCAGACATGAGCGTTCACAGCAGGTTATTCACGGTAGCCAAAAGGTGACAACAACCCAACTGTCTGTGGGCTGAGGAGCAGATGGATAGGCTGTGGTGCACGCAACATGGAATATGTGCAGCCAGAAAAAGAGCGGAGCTCCCGGACACATTGCGCATGGGCTAGCCTCAGAACCAGGAGGCTAAACCAGGCGTGGTGGCTCACGCCTGTAATCCCAGCACTTTGGGAGGTCAAGGTGGGCGGATCACAACACCAGGAGTTCGAGACCAGCCTGGCCACTATGGTGAAACCCCGTCTCTACTAAAAATACAAAAATTAGCTGGTCATGGTGGTGTGCACCTGTTGCCCCAGCTACCCAGGAGACTGAGGCAGGAGAATGGCTTGAACTAGGGAAGTAGAGATTGCTGTGAGCTGAGATCACACCACTGTACTCTAGCCTGGGTGACAGAGACTCAGTCTCAAAAAAAAAAAAAGCAAAGAAACAGGACGCTAAGTGACTGCACTATGTGAAAAACTTGCACTGATGTAAAGTGTCTGGAGTAGGCAGACCCCGGAGACAGAGAGGATTTGTGGCTTCCAGGGCCTGAGGGCAGAGGGAACGGGACCAGCTGCCGATGGGTCTCCCTTTGGGAGGGTGAACGAGCTCCGGAGCTTGACCAAGGCGGTGTTTGCACAACAGTGTGACTGCACGGGATGCTGCTGCATTGGACTCTTTAAAATAGTTCCGGTGGTCAGTGGTATGTTATGTGTGTTTTACCACCATACGAATAAGCAAATGGACAAGCCTGTACCATCTTTTGGCTCACACCTGCAGGTCAGGAGCCGGGCCGGATCCCTGGGGGGCCTCACCTGGGGCTCAGGCCTCCTCGAGGGTTGGTTGGTTCAGAATCCAAGTCCTTGTGGGTGTGGAACTAGGGTCCCCGTTTTCTTGCAGCTGTTGGCGAGAGACTGCCCTCAGCGCCTAGGGCTTGCTCTCGGGTCCCTGCCTGGTGGCTCCTGGTGGCCCCTCCATCTTCAAGCAACAGTGGCCCGTGAGTACCCGCCTGAGTGGCTCTCTCTGGCCATCCCTTCTGCACCTGCCAGAGGAAACTCTTCTGAAGTGTTAGTGTGAGCTGGGCGAGGTGGCTCATGCCTGTAATTCCAGCACTTTGGAAGGCCGAGGCGGGTGGATCACGAGGTCAGGAGTTCGAGACCAGCCTGGCCAACATGGTGAAATGGCATCTCTAATAAAAACACAAAAATTAGCCAGTGTGGTGGCATGTACCTGTAATCCCAGCTACTCAGGAGGCTGAGTCAGGAGAATCTCTTGAACCCAGGAGGCAGAGTTTGCAGTGAGGCAAAACTGCGCCATTGCACTCCAGCCTGGGTGACAGAGTGAGATTCCATCTCAAAAAAAAAAAAAGCGTTGGTGTGATGAGGTCGGGTCTAGGGGCGCCTGCCGGTTCTAAGGTCAGCTGGTTGGTGATCTGCACCGCGCCTTCAGAATCCCTCTGCCACACAGCACAGCGAAGTCCTGGGGGTAACACTGGGGACAGAGACCATGGGCGACCTCCAAGCTCTGCTTATGATAGTCCCTTTGACAGAGTTGAGTCCACCTGCGGCTTCTCCGAGCGACTGTGCACAGGCACCCTTGGGGTACCTAGGGTCAGGACACCCGTGGTGGCTCATTGGGTCTGGGAAGGGCCAGGATTCCAGTGCCCAGGCTCCCGTCCAGGTCCACACCATGCCCCAATGGACGCCCTCCAGCCCCTCTCTGAGCCTGGAGCCTTGGGATGTGCTTGATGGTGTCCAGATCAGAGTCGCCCCCTCCACGCCTGGTCCTGATGTCACTGGGTGCATTGTAGCCCACACAATCTCTCTTGGACTCCCCTTCATGCGGTGGTGCGGGCAGCGTGTTCTCTAAGGGTGAGGACAGGGCCAAGCAGGGGGCTGCTCCAAGGAGCCAGTGGGGCCGTGGTTCCCCAGCTGCCCCACCCTCCCCTGAGAGCCGACGACAACCAGCCGGCCAGCCCGAGAAGAGCCAGGCCCCTCATGGTCTGCTCAGCTGCAGAACTGGAGGTCCCTCCTGGTGGCCCCTGCCTGCTGGCTCTGCCAGAGCCACTCGATGGAACTTCTCAGCATAGTCCTGTTGCACAAACACCTGTCTCTGCTTTTTTCATTTTTTTCTTTAACCATATCGGCTGTATCATACAAGCACTCAGGATCTTGGTTGCAATGAGTGGAAACCAGTGCTAAACAACTTTCACAAAGGTCTCTGGGGCTCTGGGGCTCTGGGGCTCTGGGGCTCTGGGAACCAGCCAGAAGGCTGGAGAATGAGGGCAGGATGCAGGTAGGTCCAGGGAGGCCAAGAAGGCAGTTTGGCTGTAAGGCAGCTGCTGGCATGGCCCAGACTGTTCCTGCTTCGGGGCCACTTGCCCCAGACCCAAGCCCTGCCAGGGAATGTCTGGTGGCCAAACTCCAGCCATGTGGCTCCCTCTTTTCAGAGGTGAACTCAGTCTTCACTGATAAGGTTAAGGTTCCCGGTGAATCCTGCAGCTTGAACGTCTATCCTCATGAATCCAAGCTGAGCCTGCAGGGCTCCCAGCCCCAGGCCTCCATGGAGAGGAGATGAGCCGGCCCTGCTGAGCCCTGCCCAGACTGCATGTGTGTGAGTTAAAGAAACAGCTATTACTGTTTAAAGCCATCCAGTTTGGGCTGGTTTGTTACATAGAAATGGATCACCCAGGCTGGGTGTGGTGGCTCGTGCCTGTAATGCCAGCACTTTGGGAGGCTGAGGCGGGCAGATCACCTGAGGTCAGGAGTTCAAGACCAGCCTGGCCAACATGGTGAAACACCAACTCTGCCAAAAACTATAAAAAATTAGCCAGTTTGGTGATGTGCACCTGTAGTCCCAGCTACTCAGGAGGCTGAGGCAGGAGAATCAGTTGAACTTGGAGGTGGAGGTTGCAGTGAGCTGAGATCGAGGCACTGCACTCCAGTCTGGGTGACAAAGCAAGACCCTGTCTCACACAAAAAAAGAAAAAAGAAAAGAAAAGGATCATTTACCACAAATGGACCTTCAGGCTGCAGGGACTGTGTGTCCATCTCACTGGCTGGGGTCTCCTTTTTTATCCTCAAGGGACTCCCATGTGTTCCAGTGCCCTGGCACTGAAGACCCGCTGGGTTGCAGGTCCTCGTGCCTCTCTTGGACTCACGCCCTAGGAATGTCCCCACCCAACCCCCGCCGTAGCCTGGATGGACGGGAGTGAGTTCTGCTGACTTCCCGCCGGGGCCATCTTGTCTTCGGCTGCGTTTGGGCTTATGACCCAGGATGTGATTCACACACTGACGTGAAGAGAGCGACCTCCCAAACAGAGAACGGAGTGGGCCCTGGAGGGGCCGTGGCACCGGGCCACTGCAGGACCATGGGCAGCGGCGAGGCGCAAAGCCTCAGACTGGGCGTGGTTCCCAGAGAAGCCTACCTTTTCAAAGCATGATTCAATCAAAAGGCCTTTTGTGGAGCCCAAACTAGAAGTCTCTGGGTTCCGTCTCTGTGCCTCAGTTTTCTCATCTGGAGCATGAGGATGGGACCGTTGTGGGGTGTGGACGTGGGGTCCCAGAAGGCGTGCGAGGGCTGTGTTTGGGCAGCTGCCTGGACCCAAGGAGGCCTTGGTGAGCATTCATGAGCGAATGCCTCCACCGCCTCCTGGGTCCCACTCCCTCGTGTGTGGGCCAGCGTGTTGTCATCCTCTCCGCAGTGAGGAAACTGAGGCCCAGCCCAGTGGCAGAGCGGGCCCAGCAGTCTGGGCAGCCCGGCTCCAGAGTGGGGCAGGGAATTGACTCCCTTTGTGCTCAGGGTGACTGTACCAGTGCCTATGGTGATGGGTGGGCCAGGGCCGGCTCACGGGGGTCTGCCTTGCCCTCTGGCAACACATCGCACTTCTATCCTGGCATGTGGGTTTCGTTACTAACAGCTTCAACAAACCGCCTTTCATGACACCCGAGACAGCCACGCGGCTCCCTTGCCCTGCCCTGATGGGACTCACAGCAGCTCGGGGGCTGGAGGGAGGTCCAGAAGCCCCTCCTGCTCAGTGAGACTGGAGAGAGGCAGCCGGGGAAGGAGGCCAGGCGGGCCCGCTGGGGTGCCTCTCAGTCTCCACACGCTTGAGAACTTTCCAGAGTGACTGGCGTCTCCCACGGCTTTCTCTGGAATGAGTAAGGCTGAGAATGTGACGTTCCTAAGGGTTACGGATGCTCACTGTTGCATACACAAACAGCTGGTCATTCCGGCATGGGGCAGCTTTCCTTTGGAAAAAGAATGACCCAAATTCCTGTTTTCTAAAACTTAAGCCATTCTGCCAAATTTCAACATCCTAATTTTAAACCAGCGGTAGAACCTCAATCCTGAACTCTATCTTGGCCTCACGACAAGATCCCCAAAGAGCCATTGTCCCTGATAAGATGGAGGTTTTAAGTTTTAGTGATTGTCCTTTTTGCGTTTCTTAGATTTTATTCACAGCACCCTCTTGGACTCGATCCTAGCTCAAGCCATCTCCACGGCCCCGGCCGCCACTGCCTGCCTGTGCTTCCTGTTCATGGGTCTTTGTTGGGAGGCACCTCTTGTCTGCCTCATATAATTTATTTTGAGTTGTTTTTTCAGGAAAGAAACGTTCTTGGTACAATTTCTGGCCTCCATGTTGCTGAGAATATTTTCTTCTGCTCCCTGGACTGGTGCCACTGGTCTCCCCACAGGGACCCGGCTGGGCAGAGTCTGGGTTTGCAGCTGTGAGTCTCTGTCCATCGCCCTGGGGTCTCCTGGCGTTGGCACAGGACACCACTGACACACTTGGTTTCTCTGTGCTTGTCTGGTGTTTTGTGCGTGAAGTGGAAAATTTCCACCAGATTCATTTTCGTTAATTTTGTGTGTCCCCATAAGCTGTTTGATTAAATAGATTCAGATCTGCCTTCGTTTCAAGAATTTGGTTCTCTTACCTCTGCTATGGCTGCGCCAGGCGGTTGCTCAAGTGTCTATCTGGAAGGTTGCTCCTGCACCCGGCGGGTGTCTGGTTTCCACCCTCAATGTCTGCTTTCTCTCCTAATCTCTGCCTTCCTCTTCCCTGGGGCATGGGGCACCGGGCGTGGGGCTGCCACCACTGCCTGGGTCTCGGCCTCCTGGCCCGCTCTGTGCCACGGGTGCTGTTCTTTTCCCTCCCAGTGTCCTTGACAGCTGCCGCTGGCTCTCTGTCCCCAAGATCACCTCCTCACCCCTGCCCTCGGCTACTTCATGCCCGTCCATCAGCTTCTATTCCATCCCTGTCTGTTTTGTCTGACATCTCAGCACCCAGTGCCTGAGCTTCATTTCCTGAATTCCAGCGAGTGGAAATAGCAGCCTAAATGTCTTATTTCTTCAGGAAGTGTTTTTAATCCATAGGTTCTGTTTGAATACCGTGTTTTCCTGGTTTGATAAAACAGCATTTTAACAGCTCTGCTAGCTTTCCTTTTCATCCTCTTGGATAATCAGAGTGTGATTGGGCCTGGGCTTTCCCCATGGAACAGGGAGAGTGGGTTTTTCCAGCCTCTCCCCCTTTTCACTTTGCTGTGTTTAAGTTCCTGCTTGCTCTTTCGGCAGAGGGTATTTGCCAACTTGGTTTTGCAGCTGCCTGTGGGGGCTGGGGGGGAAGGAGCCCCGGGAAACCCCATGGGGGACTTTGTGGCTTTTACTCCACGGTGAAGCTGTGTGTGTGGCCCCCGCCCTGCCCTTTGTGTACAGGCTGTGTCCTCGATCCTGTTGGGGTCACCACCTGAGACCTGGGTCGCCACCTGCGGAAGTCTGGCCTGCAGACCCTGACTCAACGACTATGGACGAATGAAGGCGCGCTCACACCATTACAGTGATTCAAGTGGGCTATGGATGGTCGGCGGCGGCTTTCAGAGGGCGAAATGCAACCGATCGACCCAGACCCTCTGTACGTCACACTTTTTTAAATTGTAGATTCTGGGCTACATGTACAGATCATGCAAGATTGTTGCATGGATGCATTCATGGCAAGGTGGTTTGCTGCCTCCATCCCCCCATCACCTATACCTGACATTTCTCCCCACGTTATCCCTCACCCACCCTCCCTCCCACTGTCCCTCCCCTAGCCTCCCCAACAGACCCCAGTGTGTAGTGCTCCCATCCCTGTGTCCATGTGTTCTCATTGTTCAACACCTGCCTATGAGTGAGAACATGCGGTGTCTGATTTTCTGTTCTTGTGTCAGTTTGCTGAGAATGATGGTTTCCAGGTTCATCCATGTCCCTACAAAGGACACGAACTCATTGTTTTTGATGGCTGCATAATATTCCATGGTGTATATGTGCCGCATTTTCCCTGTCCAGTCTATCATCAGTGGGCATTTGGGTTGGTTCCAGGTCTTTGCTATTGTAAACAGTGCTGCAATGAACTTACATGTGCATGAGTCTTTATAATAAAATGATTTATAGTCCTTTGGGTATACAGTAATGGGATTGCTGGGTCAAATGGAATTTCTATTTCTAGGTTCTTGAGAAATCGCCACACTGTCTTCCACAATGGTTGAACTAATTTACACTCCCACCAACAGTGTAAAAGTGTTCCTATTTCTCCACATCCTCTCCAGCATCTGTTGTCTCCAGATTTTTAATGATCAACATTCTAACTGGCATGAGATGGTACCTCAATGTGGTTTTGATTTGCATTTCTCTAACGACCAGTGATGAAGAGCATTTTTTCATATGTTTGTTGGCCTCATGTATGTCTTCTTTTGAAAAGTGTCTGTTCATATCCTTCGCCCACTTTTTGATGGATTTTTTTTTCTTGTAAATCTGTTTTAGTTCTTTGTAGAATCTGGATATTGCCCCTGTTTGCCAAGATTTTACAGCAGAGGTTCTAAGATAACACACTTGTGGATAATTAACATGGTTAAGAGAATGGTTTTACGACTGGTAAAGCTTTACGTTGGGGGGGCCCAGAGTCAATTTATTAACAGGTAATTCCCCTTTGACCTTCCTGGGAGAGGGCCATCCAGCACAAAATTAACGTGAGTAAACAATTACAGTGTAGACAAATGGGTGTAGGGTGAGGTGAACAGACTGAACTGGGAAGGCCTTTGACCATCTGTCTCTCCCTGACTTAGTGGACTGCCTTCGGCCTGCCCCAGTAGAACCTTTTGGCCTTTCAGAAGGTCTGAGGCTATCATCTGTAACTTTCTGTAATACTTTGCCAGCCACCCTGAGTTAATAGCAGTGACACGCTCCCCATGTGCTGGCCTTGGCCTTGGCCCCAAGTCATCCTGGCCCCTACCCAGGCTTCCAGCCCCTGCCCACAGCTGCCCCCTCCAGGGGAGGCCACTGGCCAGGTCAGGGAAGGCTCTTGCTACCTGGAGAGAGGGTGCCCTGGCCAGGAACTGTCCCACAGCTTCCTGTGGTCCCTGTGTCCCTCGAGCCCTCAGGGACCTGCCGGCCCTCGTCACTCAGCCTTCATGTTAGGGGTGTGGGTCCCGGAGCCCCCTCCCTTCCTTGGTTACTCACCTCCATACCAGTGTCCAATAAGCCCTACCAGCAGTACCCCAGGGGTGTGGGAGGGCTTCTGCTCCACCTGCTGTGTCTGTCGGGGGCCTTTGGAGAAAGTGTTTTACCCAAAGAGGCGAGTCCTGTGACGCTGGAGCCTTGCCCTCATTGCTGTCAGCCCCCAGCGCCCTGTGCAAAGGCTGCTCATCCCAGCCTCTGAGCCCTGAAGACAGTGGAGGGCGGCCTGAGACACAGGACCCTCTCCTACCAACTCCTGGCGCCAACGCCAGGCTGGCCAGCAGCTGGGACAGCACGATGGCTGCAGATGGGGAGGGTGGTGCTGGAGATGGGGTGTGCCGGCCATCTTTTGGGGGTGGTGGAGAGCCCCACACCCTGCTTACAGTGATGTATCAGGCAGTGGCCCACGGTGCCTGCTGCTTCCCCACACGACCTTGGCCTCTCTTCTGCCAGCTCCTGCCTGCCCCGAGATGCCAAACCCCAGAAACCCCCAGAGCTGCCCTCACCGCCTGTGCCCCCAGGCGCCCACCCTCGGGGCTGGGCCTCTGCAGGAGGACAAGCCCATGCGGGCCTCAAGTAGCCAGACCTCTGTGGCCACCATAGGTCCTCCGCACTGTGTGGGGCCGTGAGGACGGAGCTTCCTGCCCCTGGGGCCTACTCTGCTCCCACTGCTTGGACCTGGAGGAGCCGCGTCCTTGCAGACACGCACGATGAATGCTGAATGCGGCGTGGTAAGCCAGACCCAGGATGGCCGTCTTTGGCTGCTGTGTGTGAAGTGCTATAAACACGGGGTACAAGTATCTGTTTGAGTCTCTGCTTTCAGTGCTTTTGGGTGTAGACCCAGCAGTGGGCTACACAGAATTACCTGGATCCCGTGGTAATTCTGTTTTGTATTGTTTTCCATGGCAGTTGTACCAGCAGTGCCCGAGGGCTCCAGCCTCTCCACACCCTTGCCGAGGCTTGTTTTTGTTCTAAGATGACCATCCTAAGTACCTCATTGTGTTGCGATTTGCATTGCCCTAATGATCAGTGATGTGCAGCATCTCTTTGTGTGTTTATTCGTCATTTTTATTTCAATCTGGAGAAATTTCCACTCAAGTCCTCTGCTCATTTAAAAAAAAAAATCATATTATTGGCTGGGCATGGTGGTTCATGCCTGTAATCTCAGCACTTTGGGAGGCCGAGGCAGGAGGATTGTTTGAATTCAGGAGTTCAAGACCAGCCTGGGCAACATAGCAAGATCCTATCTCTATATTAAAATACAATAATAATCATGGCTGGGTGCAGTGGCTTATGCCTGTAATGCCAACACTTTGGAAGGCTGAGGCAGGCAGATAATTTAAGGCCAAAAGTTTGAGACCAGTCTGGCCAACATGGCGAAACCCTGTCTCTACTAAAAATTAGCCAGGCGTGATGGTGTGCACCTGTGGTCCCAGCTGCTTGGAAGGTTGAGGCATGAGAATCACTTGAACCCAGAAGGCAGAGGTTGCAGTGAGCCAAGGTTGTGCCACTGCCCACCAGCCTTGGTGACAGAGTGAGACTCTGCCTTAAAAAGAAAAGTAAAAATCAAATAATCATATTTTGCATAATTGTCCCGTATCAGATATACAATTTGCACGTATCTTATCCCATTTCATGGTTGTGTTTTCACTATTCAGAGTGTCTTTGGTGCACAGATGGTTTAAATTTAATGTATTTTTTTTTTCTATTGTTGCTTGTACGTTTGGTGTCATAGACCAGAAATCACTGCCAAATGCAACATTGTCAAGCTTTTCCCCTGGGTTTTTTTCTGAGAATTCTATAGTTTCTCCTGTTACATTTGTGTCGTCGGTCTTTTCTGAGTTAGTTTTGGTAAATGGTGTGAGGTAGGGGTCCAGCACCATTCTCTTGAATGTGGAGATGGTGATGCGCTTTTCTGAGAAGTGGTTAACGAGGATTTTTCTCTGCAGATGGTTCTGTGTTCTTGTTTTGCTTTGCCTCTGGCTATAAACTACTGGCAGAGCAGACTGTGGACATGAGATCAAATGAAAGTTTTAGTTAAGGCCATTTGTTTAATCTGGCTTGGATTTGCAAGTAAACACACTTAGAGACAGACCCAAACATCTGAAACCACTTGATGAATGTAGTCTATGAACAACAGAAATTCCATACACAGATGGAAATCTGACCCTTGGAAAGTTCTCTTATGTGCTGCTTTGTCCTCAGCTCCTAGCAGGCTCAATACTGACTTGAAAAATGAATGGATCCTGTGAATCCTGCATTGTTGCTGCTCATGGATTCCACTCATTCCTAGTGGTTTAGAGGCTACCCAGCCAGCTCCTTCTGCCTGGCCTTCCTCTGCCTGTCTGTGTGTCCAGGCAGCAACACCATTCTCCCTCCTGTCTTCTGGAGATGGTGGCCTTGAGCCCTGGTGTCACATGGGCATATGTCTCTGTGTTCATCATTCAGGTGAGGGGCCTCTCACCTGCTGGCCTTGGGACGTGGCTTGCTGTGTGGGCCTGGGAGCCTCCCTCTGTCCATTGACTCGGGCCATGCTTATGCCCTATGCTCACATGTGAGGGTATCTGCGGCACATGTGTGACGTGGCCTGTGCAGGGCTCTCAGCTGCCTTTCCTGTCTTCTGTCACCCAAGCCTAGGCAATTCTCCACTGTGTTGGGACATAGGGCTCCAACAACAGGGTTCTTATTTCTCCATAGCTTGTGAAGCTTAGTTTGGCTGTATATGAAATTCTGGGTTGGAAATTCTTTTCTTCCCTTCTCCCTCCCCCTCCCCCTCCTCCTCCCCCTCCCTCTTCTTCTTTCTCCCTTCTTTCTCTTTCTCCTTCCTTCCGTTTTTCCTTCTCTCTTTCTCTCTTTCTCTCTTTTTCTTTCTTTCTGAGTTTCACTCTTGTTACCCAGGCTGGAGTGCAATGGCATGATCTTGGCTCACGGAAACTTCCCCCTCCCAGTTTCAAGCACTTCTGCTTCAGCCTCCTGAGTAGCTGGGACTACAGGTGTGTGCCACCACACCTGGCTAATTTTGTATTTTTAGTAGAGATGGGGTTTCTCTATGTTGGCCAAGCTGGTCTGGAACTCCCGACCTCAGGTGATCCACCTGCCTTGGCCTCCCAAAGTGCAGGGATTACAGGTGTGAGCCACTGCACCCAGCCTGGAAATTATTTTCTTTAAGAATGCTGAATATTGGCCCCCAGTCTCTTCTGGCTTGTGGAGTTTCTGCTGAGAGGACCACCATTAGTCTGATTCCATTGCTGCTCCATCAGTGGCACAGAGACTCCCATGTCCTTGGCACACACTGGCCCCAGGGGACCCAGTCAAGGTGGCGCTGGGTGTGGGATGGCGTGGGCTGTGTATACCCAGGTAGAGTTGAGTCTGGCCCACACTGGGCACCTACAAATCAGGAGGGGCCCACCAACCTGGTACTTACACATCAGGGGTCCCCAACTCCCGAGCCTCAGACCACTACTGGTCTGTGGCCTGTTAGGAAAGAGCTACACGGCAGGAGGGCGGGGGGGCAGTGAGCATTCCAGCCTGAGGGCCACCTCCTGCCAGATCAGCGGCCGTGTTAGAGTCTCAGGAGCGCAGGCGGCGGATTTTGATTGTATGCTCCTTATGAGAATCTAATGCCTGATGAGCTGAGACAGAACAGTTTCATCCCAAAACCATCCTCCCACTTACATCCATGGAAAAGTTGTCTTCATGGAATTGTTTCTGGTGTCCAAAAGGTTGGGGAGTGCGGTTGTAGAGCACACAGGAAGCTCTGTGACTTGGGGCACCAGGGCAGAGACCAGGGGCGATGGCGTAGTTTCAAAAGGCTGCATGCCCTGCGTCCTTCCTCCCTCAGGATGGGTGTGATGGGCTGGAAAGTTGGATGGGACTTCCCAGCACTGTCCCAGGTCCTCTTCTGCAGGGCCTCGGGCTGCTCCTGGGCCAAGAGACCGCCACCTGGCCAGTCCCCCCAGACCCCAAGGGTGAGATTTCCCGCCTGGGCACGTGCTGGGGGCTGGTCCCAGCTGGGCTGCCCAGTCAGCTTTCCCTGCCCGCTCTGATGGCGAGTCAGTCTGGGTCTCACTTGTGACTGCAAGTGGCTTCAGGATACAGGACACACAGTTCGCACCTTGGGGATTTGCGCTCTGGGCTGGAAACTCCCTCCTCGTCCGCCATCTGGATGGGAGGACCCGGAGCACCTAGAGGTGGAGTCACACTTGGAAGGAGCCTGGGTCCCTGCGTCACTGTGTGTAGCAGGCTCCGTAGGCTGGCTGACAACTAAAGTTGCCTAGGGTGAAACCACGTGGATTTCATTGCCATGAGGGCTTTCCTGAGGACGAGGGATCAGCTCAGGCCCCATCGGATGAGCCTGGAGGCTGGCAGAGGGAGGCTGAAACAAACCTGAGCCTCACTCAACAGGTGTCTGTCCAGCTCCACTCGGACCCCACACCACTGTCAGAGTGATTCCAGCAATCTGACAGTGTTACCCTCCTTGAGCCTCTTGGTGGACCGGACTGCCCACAGATGAGGTTTGGGTGCGGAAGCAGAGCCGGGCGCCGCTGAGGTCGAAATGTCCTCCATGACACGATCCAAATGGCCCTCTTACTCTTTTAAGTAGCAAAATAAATACCAGCGTCAAGGCTCTGGATGGAGACCACTTCACTTGCTCACATATTTCTGCAAGCTGTTTACTAGGATACTGCTTAAAGAATTACTTCTTGTTTTGATTTGGCTCTTCTTAAACATGGTCTTGTTAGGTGAGGTTTCGTAACCAGCACACAACTGGGGCTGCTGCTTGGCTGTCCCTGTCTTTGGTGCCCGGCCCCACAGCAGCCCCCAGTCCTTCTCAGGCCTCCCAGCTCTGCCTCTTCCACATGCCTGGCCGTGCCCTCTCTCCGCATACAACCCAGCCCTCCAGATGCTGGGGTTCCCATGCCCCACACACATTTTGAGAAACTCCGTGCCCCCCAACACATTTTTGTTTTTTGAGACGGAGTTTCGCTCTTGTTACCCAGGCCGAATTGCAATAGCACGATCTCGGCTGACCGAAACCTCTGCCTCCTGGGTTCAAGCAATTCTCCTGCCTCAGCCTCCCGAGTAGCTGAAACTACAGGCGCACACCACCATGCCCAGCTAATTTTTGTATTTTTAGTAGAGAAGGGGTTTTGCCATGTTGACCAGGATGGCCTGGATCTCTTGACCTTGTGATCCACCCACCTCGGCCTCCCAAAGTGCTGGGGCCACCAACACATTTTTAAGTCAACCACTGTGGAAATAAAGACCCCCCAAACCAAAGCTGTGTGTGCGGAGCTGGCCGTGGTCGGGCCAGCACTGGCATCTATGTTTGGAGAGACACAAAGGGAGGCCGGGAGGGGATGCCTTGGAGCTGGCGAGCGGAGGAGGCACAGGTGTGCCGGGGAGGCCGGGGTCAGACAGCAGGCTTCCTGGGAGACTGGTGAGGGCCGCACCGTGGCTTTCCCTGGTTGGTCTTAAGTTTAAAGTGAAGCCAGGTGCGGTGGCTCACACCTGTAATCCTAGCACTTTGGGAGGCTAAGGCGGGTGGATCACTTGAGGCCAGGAGCTTGAGGCCAGCCTGGCCAACATGGTGAAAACCCATCTCTAATTAAAATACCCAAAAATAGCCATTCGTGTTGCCGGGCACCTGTAATCCCAGCTACTCGGGAGGCTGAGGCCAGAGGAGCTGAGGCAGGAGAATCACTTGAACCCGGGAGGTGGAGGCTGCAGTGAGCCAAAATCACGACCCTGCACTCCAGCCTGGGCAACAGAGCAAGATTCTGTATCAAAAAAAAAAAAAGAAAGAAAGAAAAAGAAAAGAAGAGAAAAGAAAAACATGGGGGCCACAATTAGGGAAGGTAATTAATTAATTAATTACATTTGTCATTTGATTTATTAATCCAGTCCCAGCTGCTTGGGGCTGATGGTAACAGGAGCTACTGCTTAGCTTCCGGGATGCTCTCTGGAGATAGCAGTGTCTCTTCCTACGAGGTCACGGATCACATGACTGCGCTCCAGCCTGGATGACAGAGCAAGATCCTGTCTCAATCCATCCATCCATCCATCCATCCCTCACTCAGTGTAAAAGAACAAAACCCTAAGAAATCTAAAGAGCTTACAACAAAAAGACGCTCTGTATTCCCTGCTCCTCCTCGGGCTGGGGCTGCCCCCGAGATGGCCACATCTAACCTTTCTGCTGTGCCTCTGAGGGGTCCCCTCTGCTCTCTTTTTGTTTATTTGAAAGGCGTCCGTGTTTTGCTTGAGAGCCTGCTGTGAGCCCAGAGTCTATTTGTGCAGGCTGGACGCCACATCCTCACCCCCAGGGCCTGTGGTATGGAGCCTCACACTGGAAAAGGGACTTGGCTGATGGGATTAAATAAAGGACCAGGGCTGGGCGTGTTGGCTCACGCCTGTAATCCCAGCCCTTTGGGAGGCTGAGGTGGGTGGATCACCTGAGGTCGGGAGTTCGAGACCAGCCTGGCCAACATGGAGAAACCCCATCTCTATTAAAAATACAAAATTAGTCAGGTGTGGTGGCCAGTGCCTGTAATCCCAGCTACTCGGGAGGCTGAGGCAGGAGAATCGCTTGAACCCGGGAGGTGGAGGTTGTGGTGAGCAGAGATCGCACCATTGCACTCCAGCCTGGGCAACAAGAGCAAGACTCCATCTCAAAAATAATAATAAAATAAAAATAAATGAAGGAGCTGGCCATGAAGGTGCAAGCCTGGATTAGCTGGGTGGGACCCAGGTCACCACAGGGTCCTTAGGAGAGGAAGCCAGGGTCAGAAGGGAGGAGAGGCTGCTGACTTTGAAGCTGGAGATGGGCCTGAGCCAAAGGGACAGCCGAGCTCAGATGTGGGGAGAGGGACACCGATGCTCCCCTAGCGCCTCCAGGAGGAGTGGGGTCCAGCCGACACCTGGATGGGAGCTTCTGACCTCCAGGGCTGCAGGAGAAGGAAGGTGTGTTCCTGAAGCCACTGGGGGGTCAGCTACCGCAGCCTCTGGAGCCACAGCGATCATCACAATGCCCATAAAACATGTCTCCGCTGCGTAACGACAGATCGTTGTGTGCTGGTTACAAAACCTCGCCTAACAAGACCATGTTTAAGAAGAGCCAAATCAAAACAAGAAGTAATTCTTTAAGCAGTATCCTAGTAAACAGCTTGCAGAAATATGTGAGCAAATGAAGTGGTCTCCATCCAGAGCCTTGACGCTGGTATTTATTTTGCTACTTAGAAGAGTGAGAGGGACATTTGGATCGTGTCACGGAGGACGTTTCGACATCAGTCTCCCTGCTGGCAGCCGCGTTGGTCCACGCTGTGCAGCTGGGCTCCAGGCTGCTTCCCACGGACAGGGTGATACTTGGGAAAGAGGCTGAGAGCTGGGTCTGGGCGGCTGGGCTGGGATCTGCACCGGTGGGGAGGAGAAGCCCATGGCCCTGGAGTTCAGGGGTTCCCAGAAGAGGAAGCTCAAGCCACGCTGGGTGCTTTGCAGCCTGTCTGAGCCAGGCTGGTGGGGAGCCCAGCTCGGGGACAAGGACGACGCATCGGCTCACAAGGACTGTACCCACTGAACTTCCAGGACAAGGAGGGCTCACCTTCCCAAACCCATCAGTGCTTGCCACGGGGCCAGTGCCTGGCTCACAGCCGGGAGGGGCTTCACGAGCACCCACTCACAGCCACGCTGCTGGCCGGATGGAGCCAGGAAAACCAAAGCTACACCCTTTTTTTTTTTTTCCTTTCAGATCACAAGATTCCCTTGGAGTGTGGTTCTTTGTGGCTCTTCGTGATGTGTTTCAATTGTTATCATTCTTGCTGCTTCCTCCTAGGAAACAAGAGTAAACCACGATGGCCGTAAAGCAAATATTAAAATGTCGCATGTACTCTTGGGACAGACGTTGTCTTGAGCAATGGCCTTTCTGACCCTGACCCGTGCCCATGCACATCCTGAGCTTGACTGAGAGCTAAAGACCCCTGCCAGAAGGCGGATGGCCCCAGCCTGCCAGCCCCCGCCCTGCCCAGGGACTCCAGGAGCCACGAGCAGACGCACTCTTACGTATCTATTTATTTTGTTTGTTTTATTTACTTATTTTTGAGAGGGAGTGTCGCTCTGTCGCCCAGGCTGGAGTGCAGTGGCGCAATCTCGGCTCACTGCAACCTCCGCCTCCCAGGTTCTCCTGCCTCAGCCTCCCGAGTAGCAGGGATTACAGGCATGTGCCACCACACCCAGTTAATTTTTGTATTTTTACTAGAGACGGGGTTTCACCATGTTGGTCAGGCTGGTCTCAACGCCTCACCTTATGATCTGCCCACCTTGGCCTCCCAAAGTGCTGGGATTAGAGGTGTGAGCCACTGCACCTGCAAGATATGTATTTTTAATTGAGTCTAATCATGATTGTTGAGCCATCTTTCATTTTGTTTTTGTAACTTGCCTCTGCCAAGAAGAAGCCATGAGCTGGCTTTCATGGAATGGGCGCTCTTGCTGGCCACATAGAAACAAAACCTGGCTGTGTGCCTCATCCACTCACAGAAGTGGCGTCAACACCTTATTTATGATCTGGGACATTCAATGCCGTCTTACAAAAAATTCATACAATACACAGTCTCACACACACACACACACACACAAACACACACACACACACACACACAATCAAAAGAGCAAAAATAAAGGCCGAGCGCGGTGGCTCAAGCCTGTAATCCCAGCACTTTGGGAGGCCGAGGCGAGTGGATCACGAGGTCAAGAGATCGAGACCATCCTGGTCAACATGGTGAAACCCCGTCTCTACTAAAAATACAAAAAATTAGCTGGGCATGGTGGCGCGTGCCTGTAGTCCCAGCTACTCAGGAGGCTGACGCAGGAGAATTACCTGAACCCAGGAGGGGGGGGTTGCGGGGAGCCGGGGACGCGCCATTGCCCCCCAGCCCGGGTAAAAAGAGCGAAACTCCCTCTCTCAAAAAAAAAAAAAAAAAAAGAGCAAAAATAGGTGCAAGAAAGATCCCACTTCTAGCATAAACTTTTAGAACGAACTTTCCATTAGCAAAAGTGGTCTTGTCTGAAAACGTACTGAGCACCCTAAGATCCCGTGCAAACAGAGCTCTGGTTATGTAGTGTGTCATCAATCATGAGACACTTTGTTAGACGCTCCCGTGGGATCTGAGCCCTTTCTGGGGGGACTTCTCCTCTCCGTTGGTAATAAAGATAGAATTGGGAATTTGGCCGGGCGCGGTGGCTCAAGCCTGTAATTGCAGCGCTTTGGGAGGCCGAGGCGGGTGGATCATGAGGTCAAGAGATCAAGACCATCCTGGTCAACACGGTGAAACCCCGTCTCTACTAAAAATACAAAAAATTAGCTGGGCATGGTGGCACGTGCCTGTAATCCCAGCTACTCAGGAGGCTGAGGCAGGAGAATTGCCTGAACCCAGGAGGCGGAAGTTGCGGTGAGCCGAGAACACGCCATTGCCCTCCAGCCTGGGTAACAAGAGTGAAACTCCGTCTCAAAAAAAAAAAAAGAATTGGGAATTTCAACTGCCAGCAATTTTGCCCACTTACGGCATTTATGGAGAATTTCGGTCCCGGTGTTTATGCACACAGCTTTTGACCTTTCAGATTTGGTGGTGATGGGTTGGTGACCATTAGTCCTAAAGTGGTGGCTTTCACTCAGGGGCGATTTTACCCTGCAGGTGATCCTGGCAGTGCCTGGAGACATATGTTGTTGTCATGCCTCAGGGCAGGGGTGCCACAGGCACCGGGCAGTGGAGGCCATGGGCACTGTTGAGTACCCTCACCGCCCAGGACGGCCCCAGGCAAAGATGCCCTGGTGCTGAGAGCAGAGCCCTGTTCTAAGGGATGGGCGGCTGGGGCCTGGCTGGAGGGTCTGAATGGCATTCTGGGCTGGTCCCCCAGGGCCCCATCTGCTGGGTCACCAGCCCACGTGGACCTGCAGGATATGTGTCCTTCTCTGCTGTTGAGATTGCATCAGCACAACACCCACAGCCACGACACGGGGACACACGCCTCAGTGACGCCAGAGTCAGAAGCTGGAGCGGTGGAGCCGGGCTTCCTCTTTCAGGCCTGGGGAAGCTCCTTTCTTGGGAGGCCCAGCTTCAGTCTCGTCTGTGGCTTCCTGGTGGGAGGGTGCATGCCTTGAAGGATGTTTGTCCGAGATGGTCAACATCCTCCTCGGGGGGACACAGGGGACCAGTTCCACGTGCGCTGTGGAGGCCTCGGATGCCTACGCAAGCTTGTCACTCACAGCCAGACCTGCCAGTCAGGGAGCAGGCAGGTTGTCCTGCGCCAAACCGCAGACGAGCTGATCCGGTCAGGCAGTGTGGGTGTGGACCTCTCGGCCAGCCTGTTAACAGCACACACGGCTTTGCTGCCCGTAGAATGCAGGGCCTCCCATGAGTGGCATCTCTACCCCTGTGGCTGAAACCCTGCCCTAGAGGCAGGCCCCAGTGAGACGCCCCTCATGGCACCCACCTGGCAGCGGACCACCCTCAGGTCCTCCAGCTCATCGTGCCCACACGGGACCCAGGTGTTCTGTCCTGGGGTAGTGGCTCAGGTTTGGTTTGAAGCCATATATTCAACTCCCAGAGTCACAGAAACATCCAAGGAAGAAAACAGGATCCGTTTACAGATGTTTTAGCTCATTCGTAGTTTAATCAAGAGAACTTGGTGTTTCTTCCTCAAATTTTCTAGAATTGGCCTTCTCATAACTCACCACCTAGGGCAGAGCCTTGGCGAAGGCTTCCACAGGCAAGCGTCTGCATCAGTGCTCCGAGGTCTGCTGAGGGCATGTTTCTCTCTGCAGCCCGGCACCAGTCTCGAGGCCATGGGCTCCAACAGTGTCACCTCCTGGAAACTTCCCCTCACCTGCGGTCCCAGAGGCACGCGGGCCTGGTGAAAGGGCCCCGGCCTGCTGCCGGGGATGGCTCATTCATCTGCTCTGGCCCCCGAGGTACCAGGAGGGCTGGTGAGCAGCCCGTCTCATTCTGAGACGCACCAAGTTGCTGGGGCAGGCACCTGGTATACAGTAGTTCCACGCATGGCAAGGTCATGAGCAAGAGCCACAAGTGATGAATTCAGGCCGTCCACTGTGGTGATCCTGGGAAGGCTGATTCTGTATGAAAGGATTGGCCTTACACTGTGGCTGTTCAAAGAAATAATTCCTGGATCGCTGTCTGCGCCCTGAGTTTACCCCAATCGCGATTCCTCCCGGGGGCCATGTCTTGGATCACTGTCTGCGCCTGCGTTTACTCCAAATGCGATACCTCCAGGGGACCACGTCCTGGATTGCTATCTGCACCCTGAGTTTACCCCAAACGCAATTCCTCCCGGGGGTCACGGCTCTGCCTTGGACACAGGCACAGAAGAGGGACCGACAATGAGCCCAGGGTGGAGGTCTCTAGGTGGCCCGTCACGGCCCTACAACTCGAAGAAAACTCACGGTCCCGGATGCCCTGGAAGGCACTTGGATTTACTGCAGGGACCCCTGAGAGGCAGCCACTGCAGGACCCCTTCTGCCATCCCGCCAAGGGCTCAGGGACTGGGGAGGGGACATTGCAGCACAGGGGAAAGTGGCGTGCACAGGCAGCTTCTCGGTTTATCATTTTACAATTTACCCATCGGCTTTCTGCAACACATGGTTACATTTTAATTCTTTTACAAACATTTCCTCCCCCATCCTCTCAGTGTCATGACTTTTCTTTTGGAAACGGAGCTCACTCTGTTGCCCAGGCTGGAGTGCAGTGGCACAATCTCAGCTCACTGCAACCTCCGCCTCCCTCATTCAAGCAATCCTCCTGCCTCAGCCTCCCATGTAGCTGGGATTACAGGCATGCACCACCACGCCCATTTTTGTATTTACAGTAGAGATGGGGTTTCACCATGTTGGCCAGGCTGGTCTTGAACTCCTGACCTCAGGTGATCCTCCTACCTCAGGCTCGCAAAGTGCTGGGATTACCTGTGTGAGCCACCTGGTCCAGCCAATTTCTGTTGTTTTAAGGTTTCCCCTCCCCCTCCCCCACTGCCCTTGTCTTCAGTGCGTGACACTTTCTTGTGGCAGCTATGGGAAGCTAATACCCCTGACATGATGGATGGTGGGGAAACAGGATGTTATCGAAACAGTGCAGGAGAAAACAGGCATGGCCAGGACACCTGGTTGTGGTGGCTCATGCTTGGAACCCCGGCACTTTAGGAGGAGGCTGAGGTGGGCGGATCACTTGAGCCCAAGAGATGGAATTTGCAGTGAGCTGTGATGGCACCAATGTACTCCAGCCTGGGTGACAGAGTGAGACCCTGTCTCTAAAAAATAAATAAATAAGGCTGGGTACCATGGCTCGTGCCTGTGATCCCAGCACTTTGGGAGGCCAAGGTGGGCGGATCACGAGGTCAAGAGACCAAGACCATCCCAGCCAACATGGTGAAACCGTCTCTACTGAAAATCCGGCGTGGTGGCATGCGCCTGTGGTCCCAGCTACTCGAGAGGCTGAGGCGTAAGAATCGCTTGAACACAGGAGGCGGAGGTTGCAGTGAGACAAAATTGCACCACTGCACTCCAGCCTGGGCGACAGAGCGAGACTGTCTCAAACAAACAAGCCAGAAATTTATTATTCTGCAGTTGCTGTGGACGTCCAGCCTCTGGAAGTGTGAGGTACGTGTGTGTCGTGTAGGTTGCCCAGGCTGTGGAATTGTGGTATAGTGGCCTGTGCGGCTAAGACACCTGCCTGTAGGCCAGGACTATCGCTCCACAGCCCAGCTTCCAAGCCTGGCAGAGCAGGGGCTTGGCACAAAGACCCCGGCAGGGCTGAGGCTGTGCTGGAATCCACCCAGAGGGTTCCTACCCCTTGGGCTGTCCACCGGGTCCCCTTTCTGTTCTGATCAAGCTGGACAAAACATTGTGTGGGCCACAGTACAGGGGGCCAATGTAAGTTGGAATCATCAGATGTTAGGAAATACCGGGGAAGAAGAGAAAGCGATGCTTTTGGGAGACCTGGGCACATGCTCGAGGCAGCCGGCAGGCAGCTCTCTGTGGGCAAGGCCGACTGAGCAGGCGGAGATCCCACACAGACATCTGCTTCCTCCACCCCATCCACGTGTGGCAGGGCCGTCCGGCTCCCCTCACTTCCTGTCTGTCTTGGTGGCCTCAGGCCGTGGGCTGTGATGCCAGCTAAGCTGAGTGGGTGGCCAAGGATCTGAGCTGTGCCATGCCCAGCCTGGGTCTGTCCCGAGCTCTCCTGCGTCCCCGTCTGCTCCTCCTGTGACCTCTCAGTTGACTATCACCACTGCACCAGCATCTCTCCCCATGGCAGGTGCAGAAACAGCCTCCTTCTCCCAGCCCGCCCTGCTGCCTGTGTTTGGAGGCCTGCAATTCCCTTCTCACAGGAGACGAAGCAGCCACATCCTGTTGGGGCCCAGAGAGGTGCTGAGGCAGCCCCGGCCCCTTCTTTCCTAGAACCCTGCCTGGGAGTGGCTTTCCTGAACTAAGAACTGTCCTTGTCTCTCGGTCTGTGGGCACTGAGCATGCAGTAGGCGCTCAGTAAATGCTTGCAGGCTGATGGCCAGAGACATTCGCCCTCATCTTGGTGAGCTCGGTGGCCAAGGGGGGGCTGGGCTGGGCCCAGCTGTGCGTGGGGGCGGCGCTGGTCTGCTTTGCTGGGAGCCACGGATATGGGAGGAACACGGCCCCATCTGGACGGTCAGAGTGCGAACTCAAAGCGTCCTTCTCCGGGAAGCGAATCCCAGCGGCCCTGATCCTTGGGGCTTGCTGAGTTTTCCCTGTGTGCTGGTTTCCTGCAAATCCTTCGGCTGTCCTCAGAGGTCCAGTCAGCTTCTGCCCGCAGGCTCTGGGGAGCAGAACAGGAGTCCCACAGCAGGGGAGCCCCAGGCCCACCCTGACCAACCATCTGGAGCCCCGCAGCAGAGGCTCTGGGTCCGCTTCTGCAGACCCTGGGGAGGGGCAGGAGGCTCAGGGTGGGCCTCCAGCTGTAGCCAGCTGCCGGGTTCTTCCTGCCCCTGCACAGACACGGCGCTGAGACCAAGGCGCTGCTGCAAAGAGTTTCACAGACACCAGGCTGGTGCGCCGTGTGGGAGACGGTGCTGTTACTCAGATCCACTCCCCCAGAGCTCGCAGGCTCCGATTTTTCACGGGTAGTTTAGCAGGTCAGGGAGTCTGCTTCTGGGTGGGGCCACAGGACTGGTTTGTGGTGGGCAGGGGTTTGTGAGTCCAAGTCCAGGTGGAGCCATCATCAGAAATGCAAAAACCTGAAAACACACCTCAAAAGGCCGATCTTAGGGTCTACAATAGTGGTGTCATCTGCTGGAGTCATGGGGGAAGTTGTGGCCTCCGGAATAATGGCTGTTAGAATTTTTGCAAAGGCAGTCTCACAGGGACGAGGCCATGCCAGGGCTGCACCTGCACCCCCACATCAGCTCAGCAGAGGCCTGGTGTCCCTGCTGCCCAGGGCTGACACTCAATGGCACCCCATGCAGAGCAGTTATAGGAGGGGGCTCTGTAGGGAGGGTGCCCCTGGGCCGGGTGAGCCAGCCCAGAGCCAGGCCCGAAACTGCCGCGGGCTCTGCCCAGGGCAACCAACGCTGTTTATTTCATGTCCCCACCCCATGGGCCCTCTCTCCAGGGCTGTTCTGCCTGACCCCGCTGCCCCATCCAGCTGCCTTCCACGACAAGCAGCTGGCCTCCGGCCCCCATGGCCCCACCCCTCTGGTCTCCCTGAGGACCCCTATTTCCTGCAGGCTTCTGGCAATGGGCTGCTCACTCCCTCCCCCTCCTCCTCATTCCTCTGCCAACTGTGAGGCGTGGAGGAGGGGCCTGCCCTGTGCTGGGCTCTGTGACTCAGACACTTCCCCAGCCAGGCCCAAGGGCTGGGTGCGTGGCTGGCAGGTCTGCACTTGAGGTGAATGGTGGGCACCCTCGACCACCCGCAGGTGTTGTCTGCTGAGTACGTGGGGTGCAGTTCTAGCGCCTAGCAGGGCAGGCGCCCTTCTAGGCGCTAGAACTGAGGGTGGGACAGGACAGGGTCTCAGCTCACGCAGTGTGGCAGCCATGGGTGCTGGCCGTGTCGGGGGGTCTCTCTGAGCAGAGCCCGATGGAAGTGAGGAGGGCGTGTGTTATGGGAGCGTTCGGAGAGGGAGCCCTGGGTGCAGACAGCCCTGCAAGCTCCAGCGCCCATGGGAGAGATGGAGGGAGGGAGAGGGAAGGGGACAGGGCTGTAGGGTTGCCTGCTCTTAGGGTGGGAGTGACGTCTGCAGCGTTGGTGTTGAAGGGAAGACCAGGGGAGAGGGAGGCAGGAGGCCTAGGAGGGAAAGGGAAGAGCTCTGGGTGGCAGAGTGGGCTCTTGGCATCGCTGGGTCCCAGGCTCCACCCCACGTGCCACCTCCCCCCACCCCCCTGCCTGCACCTGGAGGCCTCCCTACTCCTGCCTCCCTCACTTGGCTCCGCTGTGCTCCAGACCCCTCCCCGCGGAGTCCCCAGGCCCCAGACTCCTCCTGCCCAAACAGCACTGACCAGGCCCCCAGGGCCTGTGCCCGCAGCCCCCAGGGACCAGTGGGTATAAAAACACACGGTGGCCACTCTGGGGACCTAGGAGCAGGTTTGGAGCACGCAGCAGAGCCTGAAGGAGGACTGGGCCCCGCAGTGGGAGCCATGACCCTTCTGCGTTTTCTGATTTTGGCCCCACAGTGCTTTTGAGCGATTTTCCAGTCTGTAAATTACAGATAACAGCAGTGCAGGTAACTCCCGCTCACAGCCGCGTGTAGTGGGGCTGCCAGTGACCGCCAACAGCTATGTGTGAGCCCCAACCCTCATGCCTATGCATGGGCTTATTTGGAAATAGGGTGTTTTCAGATGTGTCATTACATTAAGGCTTTTTTTTTTTTAGACAGAGTTTCCCTCTTGTTGCCCAGGCTGGAGTGCAGTGGTGCCACCTCAACTCACTGCAACCTCTACCTCCCGGGTTCAAGTGATTCTTCTGCCTCAGCCTCCTGAATAGCTGGGATTGCAGGCACCTGCCACCACGCCCAGCTAATTTTTGTACTTTTAGTAGAGACAGGGTTTCTCTCTGTTGGCCAGGCTGATCTCACACTCCTGACCTCAGGCAACCTACCTGCCTTTGCCCTTCCAAAGTATTGGGATTACAGGCCTGAGCCACCTCGCTCCCTTAAATTAGGCTCTTGAGATGAGGTCATCCTGGGTTATATGGAAGGACCCTCAGTCCGACGTCTGGCACCCATGTGGAAGGAGCCAGAGGGAGATTTGGGGCCTGCAGAGGCAAACCACGGGGGTAATGGAGTCAGAGACTGGAGCTTGGCAGGCTTGATGCGGGGACAGCAGGCTGACCGCCAGGCCTGGGGGCTGAGGCTGGACCGGATTCTCCCTGAGCTCCCAGAAGGAGCCAGTCCTGCCACGCCTCGATGCTGGACTCTGGCCTCCAGAGCTGTGCAAGGACAAGCGCCTGCTGTTTCTAGACCTGCCTGTGGTCCGCTGTTCAGCAGCCTGACGGCCAGGACAGCATGCAGACGGCCTCTGCCTGGGGCTGCCACAGGCTCCCACCGCCCGCCCGCAGGCTGGAGAGCCAGTCCTCATGAGTGAAGGGTCCCCGAGTACACAGGTGCCTCTGCCACCTCACCTTTGGCCTGGCTGCCACATCTCACCGGTTTCTGCGCTAACGAGTTGAAGGAAATCTTGAACAGGTGTTCACTTTCTATCTGTATCAAAGTCTATTTGATTTATTGTTGACACCTTTGAGCATGACTAGCTTAGCGATTGTGAAACAGAAACTTCTAGATACAAAATCAGTCTCCTGGCTGTGACCCAATCACCTGCTCAGTTTTGGTTACCTGTGATTAGGAACGCCCTGGGGGAGAAGGTTTCCCTTCCCCCACCGGCCCCGCTCAGCAGCTCTAAAACCGAAAGGAACAGGCTGTAAGCAGCTCTGTTCAGCCCGAGGCCACGCATGTGTGCCCCTCCGGGAGACACGCACCAGCAAATCAGGAAGTTGTGGTGACAGCCATCCAGTCCCAGGAGGCTGACTGGGGGTGCACGGGCCACTTTTCTAATGTGGGTGGGCCTGTGTCCCCTGCAGGAATGTGGCCGCCACGAAGCTTGTCAGCCAGTGGTCAGCCCCAGCCCCACTCCAGGTCCCTTGGGCCCTGCTGAGCAGGCGGCGGCTGGTGGCGCCCAAACCGGTTCCTCTCACGCCAGCGCCTTCCACCTCCCCACTCCCATCTGCGGCCCCCCAGCCCAGGTTACTGACGTCGATCATGGCAATCGCTATTCCAGAGGTGTACGCAGTGGGTGGGGCCGGGAATCGCCCACCATGCCTCACTCACCATCCACCCAGGTCACCTGAGCCTGCCCGGGCCCCTGAGACACCCAGGCTGGACCACCTGGCCACTTCTGCTCAGGGCCTAGCACCCCTGAGGCTGTGGAGAGGTCACGTCTGACTGCGTTTCTGGTTGGCTGCCCAGGCGTGGGCACCTGGTCGCTTCCGGCTTCCTCTGCCAGCTGAACCACACACCTGCTCTGTCCCAGGCTTTCTGGAGGGGCTTTCCAAAGTGAGACCACTGGGGGCCTAGGAACGGAGGACACATGGGGAAGGTGGGCTAGCAGCCCCAGGCTGAGGGTAGGCCGCCACTCTGCAGAGTTCGTTCATTCATTTGCCCCTTCATTCATTTATTCGTCCCCACCACGCTCTTGGGCATCAGGGAAACAGGTGTACCTGGCCCACATGCAGAAGAGCCACCACTGGGCACGACTGGGGGACTCAGAGCCCAGGGAGCAGGCGGTGATTTGCACGCAGTCATTGTCCGGGGACACAACTTCACCTGGGCCAGAGCTTCTCACCCCAGGCCATTTTAAACCCCAGGGGACACTTGACAAAGTCCAGAGGCATTTTGGGTAGTCACTTTCCAGCCCTGGCCACAGTGGGGATGAGTCTATGTCTGTGTCCATCTGGCCACTCTCTTCGGCCATCCCACTCCCGGGGGCAGCTGCTCAGCCCTTCCTGCCCTCACTTTGTCACCCGGCCTGTCCTAGCTCTGCACAGTTGTTGTGGTTGGAAGGAGCCACCAAGGAGAAGGATGTGAATGTGCATGTTCAGAGAAGCAGGCCCTGTGACACCTCCCTCAGTGTCTTGCCTCTGTCCCCAGGAAGAGCCCAGGCCTGGTGATTCATCTGGGCCTCAGGGCCAGGAGAGACTGAGCCTCCTGCAGAGGCGGTGAGATCCTATCACAGCGGAAGGGAAAGGGCTGGAGCCTCAGGGAGGCTTCGCTGGGGAGCCAGGGATGGAGGGGGCTGAGGCTCATGGGAGCTGCAAGGGCACAGAAGGGGAGGGCATTCTAGGGCGGGTGGATGGACACCTGGGTGGGCAAGAAAAGGTCCTCCCAGAGGGCCAGGGAGGTAGCAGCGAGCCCTGACTGATTGCATGAGCTTGACTGGCTGCCTTGTCCTCTAGCTCGTGGGCTGTGTGGGTTTTGGGTGGGGCCCCATGACATAGCCATGTTGCTGGAAGGTGAGTGAGGCTGAGGGAAGAAGAAGGCCCAACCTTGGAGGGCAGGCAGAGGCAGCTGGTAAGGACCTGCATTACCTGTTGAGGTGACAGTGGGGGACATATGGCAAGGAAGGAGGCCCTGGATCCTCAGGATAGGGATAGTGGGTATAAGGGTGACAGCTAATGGATGTCCACATGCACGAATGCCCACCTGCACAAATGCCCACCTGCAGGGGTGCCCACCTGCATGGATGTCCACCTGCATGGATGCCCACCTGCACGGATATTCACCTGCACGGATGCCCACCTGCACAGATGTCCACCTGCACGAATGCCCACCTGCACAGATGCCCACCTGCACGGATGCCCACCTGCACAATTATCCACCTGAACAGCCCTCTGGTGCCCTCCTCCTGCTCGCACATGTTCAGATCCCCCCAGTCCTACAGATGGTTGTTTCTCATGGGGTCATTCTGGGCATGTTATTCTAAAACTCACTTTTTCACATCTCCACTTCAGAAGAGAAAGGTCTAGCTTGTTTCTTTGCTATAGAGCAGGGCCTGAGTGAGGTCAGGACCACAAAGCAGACCCTATGGGCGATGGTCAGGACACAGAGAAGGACCCCTCAGGGTCTGGAAGAGGGTTTCCCAAGCTCCTGAGTGAGAGGCTTGGGCTGCCTCCCTCTACCCTTCACAGAAAAATGGGCAATCGTCTCAGAGTCACCCATGCCACCACTCACACCAGCAGCAATTCAGCCGCAGCCCTCCGGCAGGCAAGCCCTGGGAACACTAGGAATCTGAGACCCTGTCCCTTCTGACAGTGGGGTGTGGCGACATGAGAGGAGACTGGGCATCTCCCTTTTGCTCATGAAAGTCACAGAGGGGACCTGGGACCCCAGGCTCCTGGCGATACCAGCATCCCACACAGCACCTTTCTGGGACACTCCCCACCAACACGGCCTGCCCAAGGAATCAAGAGCCTGTGTAGAGGAGTCAGCTGGGCGTGGCAGGGAGCCCCAGGGAACAATCGTGGGCTGCTGGCAGATGAGCCACGTGCCCCACAGCACGGACCCTCACCCGTGTGGCTGGGGGAGCCCTCTTTGGGAGTAGGCGCAGGTTCCAGGCAAAATGACACAGACCAATCCAGGAACAGACCAAGCAAAAGTGATGAGCATTCTCCAGGTTCAGGGAACGTTTCGCCAATGGGGAGAACTGCTGGCCCTCCAGACCCGAGGGCTCCACATCCCTGGAGGCAATCAACCCAGATGCAAAGCATTTGAAAAAGAAAAGAAATTTAAAAACGCAACAATAAAAAAGAATGCAAATAAAACATACAATATAGCTATTGACACGGCGTTTGTGTTGTGCTGGGTATGAGTGATCTAGTGATGGCTTACAGGACCCAGGAGGATGTGCGCAGGGGCTCAGCAGACACAGCGCTGTTTTATTCTGGGGACTCAGCGTCTGCCGAGCTCTGTACGCGCAGGGGTCCTGGGACTAATCCTTGGAGGATACCAAGGGACAAACAGATGTTATTATTTAATTTAATTTAATTTAATTTTTAGAGAAGTTTTTCTATATTGCCCAGGGTGGTCTCAGACTCCTGGGCTCAAGTGATCCTCCTGCCTTTGCCTTCTGAGTAACTAGGACTATAGGCATGAGCCACCATGCCTGACTTATGTTAATTTTAAAAAGTAGTCCACCAGGCTGGGCGCGGTGGCTCAAGCCTGTAATCCCAGCACTTTGGGAGGCCGAGGCGGGTGGATCACGAGGTCAAGAGATCAAGACCATCCTGGTCAACATGGTGAAACCCTGTCTCTACCAAAAATACAAAACATTAGCTGGGCATGGTGGTGCGTGCCTGTAATCCCAGCTACTCAGGAGGCTGAGGCAGGAGAATTGCCTGAACCCAGGAGGCGGAGGTTGCGGTGAGCCGAGATCGCGCCATTGCACTCCAGCCTGGGTATCATGAGTGAAACTCCGTCACAAAAAAAAAAAAAAAAAACATACAAAAAGTAGTCCACCAACCTGAAGAAAAGTCCACTGTCTTTCACCTTTGGAAGTTCCTACCCACCATGGGCAAGATTTCTGCATGGACAGGCCCTGATCCCCCAACCTTTCTCCAGAGCCCCTTCCTCAGCTGGCCTCCCCCAGCCACTGTGGAAGAACATTCTAGGTTTCTCCCACAGCTCCAGGCCCACCCCTTGGGGAGATGGCTGGTGACTTACTTGTGTCTGTCTCTCCAGCTAGGTATGGTGCCACAGCAGGGGATGTGAACACTGCAGTCCACACATTCTCAGCACCCAGGACAGGGGCGAACAAAAGGATGGATGGATGGATACATGGATGGAGGCAGAAATGGATGGAAGGAGGGATGGAGGGAGGAAGGGAGGGAGGAAGGAATGCAGGGATACAGGGATGGAGGATGGACAGATGCAGGGTTGGATGGAGGGAGGGATGGAGGGAGGGACGGATGGATGGAGAGATGGAGGGATGGATGGGTGGGGGATGGATGGATGGAGGGAGAGATAAATGGATGGATGGAAGGAAGGATGGATGAAGGGAGGGATGGGTGGAAGGGTGGTAGGAATGGGCAGATAGAGGATGATGGATGGAGGGTGGGTGGGATACACAGGAGGGAGGAATGTGTGGAGGGTTGGATGGATAGATGGATGGAAGGAAGGAGAGAGGGAGGGATGGATGGAAAGGAGAGATGCTGGATGAAGGAATGGAGGGAGGGAGGGAGGGGAATAAACAGGAGGGAAGGATGGATGAATGGAGAGATGGAGGGATGGATGGGTGGGTGGTTAGATGAAGGAAAGGAGGGATTGAAGGAGGGAAGGATGGGTGGATGGAAGGAAGGATGAGGACACAAGGTAATAGGTTTGACAAATGTCACCTCCTCAGAAACCTCTGTAACTCATAGAGTTTAAGGAGTCCCCTGTTTGACCCTCTCCTGGAACCCAGGCCACTCCGACACTGATTTCCCTGCCTTCTGCATGGCTTGCCCTCCGTCGCCAGTTCCTGGAGCAGGTCCCACTGCCAGCTCGGCCCTTCTGGGCAGGAACAGATGAATGCAGAATGAAGGGATGGATGCCGGTGAATGAATGTGGGATGAGTGAAGACTGAGGGAATGTGAGATGAATGAGTGAGTGAATGTGGGATGAATGAGTGAATGTGGGATTAATGAATGAGTAAATGTAGAATGATGAATGAGTGAGTGAATGTGGGATGAATGAATGAATGCAAAGCCCACCAGCGCTTCAGCAGAATAGTTTCACTGGAAAGAAGATGTCCTAGACCCTGAACCCCACAAAGCCAACCTTGGGGCTTCGGCGGACAGTGTTAAAAATAGCGACCGTTAAAAAAATTTTTTTAACAAACGAATGGAAACTCCCTTTATCAAAAGGAGTCACTGTCATTCAATTCACAAAAGTTATGTTTTCAGGAGCTGAGGGCCGTTTCTTGAAAAATAACGCACCTTTCTGGGGACTTCCCTGGGGAGAGCCTGGGAGTGAGGCCAACTGCTCTGGAAAGCTGAGGCTGACATGGGGGTCTGTGTCCGGGGTGGGGCCTTTGGAAAGCAGCTCCCCAGCAGTCACTAAAGAAGACACTGACAGTTCATTCATGATTTTTGCAAATAAACTATGGCCCCACATAAAAAATTGTTATTTAAGGAAAATGCCCTTGGCCAATTTGTCCTGGGGATTTTTCGAACAAAATAGCATTTGTCAGGGTGGAAATTCTCAATAGGAAATGCAAAGATCCAGATAAACAAATAACTTGGGCTGGGCACGGGGGCTCACGCCTGTAATCCCAGCACTTTGGGAGGCCAAGGCAGGCGGATCACCTGAGGTCAGGAGTTCGAGACCAGCCTGGCCAACGTGGAGAAACCCTGTCTCTACTAAAAAATACAAAAAAATTAGCCGGGTGTGGTGGTGGACATCTGTAATCCCAGCTACTCGGGAGGCTGAGGCAGGAGAATCGCTTGAATCGATGAGGCAGAGATTGCAGTGAGCTGAGATTGCGCCACTGCACTCCAGCCTGAGCGACAGAGTGAGACTGCATCTCAAATAATAATTAATAATAATAATTTTGAGAAGGCGTGGGCTCAGGGCTGGCCATCGGAGACCAAGGAGTGGTGGTGTGTGGCCAAGCAGGCGCCCTCAACAAAACACACCCAAGCCCAGCCTGATTTTAGCGTTCCCCATTTCTGTGGTGTAAATACTCCACTCCCGCTGTGGCCATTTGTAAGCTCCCAGCTGGTTCTCAAGTAACTGCAAAACTCTAGAATATTTAGTGCTGGTTTCCACGCCTGGGGCCCTGGGCTGGACCAAGGTGAAACCTGGGGACCTCAGGCTCCAGCAAGTGCAGAGTTGGCCCCGGGAGTGATTGCACCTCACAGCTTGCTCCCTGGTTCCCAGATTGTCTCCCCTCACCCGCTCTGGTTGTGACCGAGGTGGCATCACAATCCCTGGTCAGACCATCCCGTCCCCCAGGGCCTCTGGCTTCTGACGGTGTCTGTCAACATAAGCCTGCTGCCCCGAGGTCACCATTGGTCACTGTTCCTTTGGCCCCGAGCACATCACACTGTTTCTTCTGAGTATAAGCTGGCTGCATGTTAGACGAACCTGAGTCCCATTTGAACCAGAGCGACTCCATCTTGAATAGGCACTGGGTGAGATGAGGCTGAGACCTACTGAGCTGCATTCCCAGGAGGTTAGGCATTCGAAGTCACAGGATGAGGCAGGAGGTCCGCACAAGGTACAGGTCACAAAGACCTTGCTGACAAAACAGCTTGTGATAAAGAAGACGGATAAAACCCACCAAAACCAAGATGGCCACAAGGGTGGCCTCTGGTCAACCTCACTGCTCTTTAAACGCTGATGATAATGTATTCGCTGCTAAGAGGCACTCTTGCCAGAGCCATGCCAGTTTACAAATGCCATGGCAACATCAGGAAGTTACCCTATATGGTCTAAAAAGGGGAGGATGGCCAGGCGTGGTGGCTCACGCCTGTAATCCCAGCACTTTGGGAGGCTGAGGTGGGCAGATCACTTGAGGCCAGGAGTTCGAGACCAGCATGGTCAACGTGGCAAAACCCCATCACTGCTAAAAATACAAAAATTAGCCAGGTGTGGTCGTGTACATCTGTAATCCCAGCTACTCAGGAGGCTGAGACATGAGAATTGTTTGAACCCAGGATGCAGAGGTTGCAGTGAGCTGAGATCATACCGCTGCACTCCAGCCTGGGCAACAAAGTGAGACTCTGTCTCAGAAAAGAAGGATGGAAGGAAGGAAGAAAGGAGGGAAGGAAGAAAGGAAGGAAGGGAGGGAGGGAGGGAGGGAGGTAGATTTTTAAGGAAGGGGTCTGGAATGCAGGAGAGGCAAGGGCTAGGAGCCCAGGCGACCTGCTCCGATGGCTTCTTTTGAGTGACTGCGCCATCTGTCACAGTGGGTAGCTGGTCAGACATGGGCAGGGCAGGAGAGGGCTCTCCCAACCAGGAATGTCAGGTGACCACCAGTGTTGGCTGGGTGGCTGTTAACTGTCTCTCTAAAATAGTAATTGGTCAGCTGGGCATGGTGGCTCATGGCTGTAATCTCAGCACTGTGGGAGGCCAAGGCGGGTAGATCGCCTGATGTCAGGAGTTCAAGACCAGCCGGCCAACATGGTGAAACCCTGTCTCCACTAAACATACAAAAAAATTAGCTGAGTGTGGTGGTGGGCACCTGTAATCCCAGCTACTTGGGAGGCTGAGGCAGGAGAATCACTCGAACTTGGGAGGCGGAAGTTGCAGTGAGATTGCAGCCTGGGCAACAAGAGCAAAACCGTCTCAAAATAATAATAAAAAATAATTATTTAAAAAATAATTGGTCACAGGCAACACCAGGACAAGGCAGTCTCCCAACAGATAGGAAAATCCCAAAGCTGGTGATCAGCAGCTTCCCCCTAAGACCTCAGGAGTTGGGTGAGTGGTTCGAGCATGTGTATTCAGAGGCAGAACTGTGGAGCGTAAGTGGTCTAAGGCCTCGCAGCGGCATTTGACAGGTAAGGGAAGAGCGCTTCAGGTAAGCAGGCGCACAACTCCAGTAAGCACAGCGCACGCTCCTCCCAAGCGCTGACCGGCCACTGCAGGTGCGGGCCGCCGGCCCCGAGGGAAGAATCAGGGGAGAAGGCGTGCCAGACCTGGAGGCGGGCCAACAGATGGAACCCCAAGCTGAAGGTCCAACGGCACACTTGTCCTTCAAGTCACCCGCTTCCTAGTGTACATTCCTTCCTGTCATTCCTGTTCTAAAGCTTTTTAATAAAAGTCACTCCTGCTCTAAAGCTTTTTATTTATTTATTTGTTTTAGAGAGAGGGTCTTGCTATGTTGCCCAGGCTGGAGTGCAGTGGCAATTCACAGGCGCAATCCCACTACTTACCAGCACAGGAGTTTTGACCTGCTCCATTTCCAATCTAGGCCAGTTCTCCCCTCCTTAGGCAACCTGGTGGACCCCACTCCCAGGAGGTCACCATATTGATGCCAAACTTAGTGCGGACACCCGATCAGCATAGTGTACTACAGCCCAGAACTCCTGGGCTCAAGCGACCCTCTAGCTTCAGCCTCCCAAGTAGCCGGGACTGCAGGCACGCACCACCGCACCTGGCTCTAAAGCTTTTTAATAAACGTCACTCCTACTCTAAAACTTGCCTGGGCCTCTCCTTCTGCCTTATGCCCCTCGGCCAAATTCTTTCTCCTGAGGAGGCAAGAACTGAGGTTGCTGCAGACCTGTAAGGATTAGCTGCTCACGTTTTGGTGCTATGTCACGTAGATAACTTCCTCCACGAACACATCTGCTGAAGGAACCGGCACCATCCTGGGCCCACGAAGATGACAGATCAACCACAGTCAACCTTGCAGTCAGTCTCCAGCTGGGAGTGAGCCCCAGCCTTGAAGTAACGGCCTGCTGAGGAGGGAATTCCGGAGGCGCCTGGTTCAGGTTAGGATCTGGCCCCCAAAGCGTCTAAGGAAACAGATGACCAGCTAAGTGAGCACGGTGTGCACCTAACAAGCATCCAGGTCAACAAGTGTGCACAGGGCCAGAGCTTCCGTGGGAGTGGGAAGGCAGCTGCTCATAGCGTGCGCCCAGGCTGGACTTCAAGATGAAAGGAAGCATCTGTGGTTTGCTCAAAGCCATGAGACGGGAGAAAGGAGGAAAGAAAAACAGGTTAAAATGCAGTTTGAAACTACGGGCTCGGTGACTTAACGAGGCCTGTGTGGCCCCACGGGAGGAGGTGTTTCAGGCTTCTCTGGGTAGACAAGCAGGGGTCACTTCAGTTGGCTGGGGACTTTGGGTTTTATCTTTGGTTTACACTGGCCTGGGATGGAACTTTGCTAAAAGCCTCTGGGCAGTTCTAATGTGACCTGGGTGTGTACGAGTGACTTTAGTCATCCAGGGCAGGTAGGTGCCTGGAGCCAAGACACGGAAAGAGGCCAGAAGGTGGAGTCAGAAGATGGGGTGATTAGGGGCGTGGTGGGGGCAGGTCAGTCGCCCGGGGCTTCAGGGAGCTTCCTGGGCTCTGGAAGGGTCACATGCTCACCCTCCCCTGCATATGGTGTTATTAACGGTGTCATTGGGAGCGTGCGCTGAGCTGACTTTGCCGTGCCATGCAAATACTCGCAGGCGGCACTGCTGTCAGGAAGATGGAGGCTGGGCCGGGAGGCTTGTTTTCAAGGCCGTGGGTGTCAAACACACAAAATGCAGAGCAGAACAGACTCGGCCGAGCGGACGAGGGGACCTTGTCTTCTCCACCCCGCCTCCATCGTCTTCCCAACTGAAGTCAGAGGCGGGGAGATGGAAAGCCCTGGGCCAAACAGGTCATCCCAGGCCCCGGTTTAGTACAATCTCTCCAGTGTGTCTTGGTGGAGGAAACCAGCCCAATCTCTTTCCTATAAAGTGAGACAGAGCTTGGCCTGAGTGCGGAGTGAGTGAGGCGTTGGAAGCCAACTGTTCTGGGGCTCTGGCTTGTTCAGAATCAGTTACAGGCCATTGAAAAGCAGGCTGTGTATTTATTCCACTGCATCCTGTGGCAGCCATTGTCTGTGTCTAAGCTCCCACCCAGGTCCCCCACCTGCCCTGCACACCTGCTGAGGGTGAGAGCCTGTGTCCCCGGCAGGCACGGGGGAGCAGTGTCTTCCCAGGCCCTCGAGTGCCAGGCCGTGTGGGCAGCCCCAGGGCACCGTCTTCTACAGGACCTTATTAAGGGTTGGGAGAGGACCTTCCTTATGAAGAGGGTCTTACCTGCGTGTGGACCCTCTGCCAGCTCTTTGGAATCCCCAGGGCTGTCAGGAGGGAGCCTGAATGGCTCACAACAAAACTGCGCCTGTCCTTTTACTGTTTGCAAAACACCATCCCAAAAGTCAACTCCATCTGACGTGGCCTCAGGCAAAAGGATTCTGTTTTACCTTAGGCCACGTGGGATGGAGTTGCCCCAGCTGGCAGACAGGACCTTTATCCCCAGTGAGACAAGAGGGTTCCCCTCTGTGGACTCCCCACCACTGTGCCCTAAGATTGGTGCTGTGTGCACAGCCCAGGCAGAGGAGCCAGGAGAGATGCCAGCAGGCAGGGGGCTGTTGCCCTAGGAGCACATTCCAACATCTGGAAACATCTCCCACTGCAGCTGCAGGAAGCACCTGGAAGAGGAGAGGAAGATGAAGAGGAGGAGGAAGAAGAAGAAGAAGAAGAAGAGAAGGAGATGGAGGAGGAGGAGAGGGA
>NW_022436948.1:2325474-2348311 GCF_009761245.1 Sapajus apella | reverse complement strand
GTGGCAGGCTCCTGTAATCCCAGCTACTTGGGAGGCTGAGGCAGGAACTGCTTGAGCCCAGGAGTGAGCCACTGTGCCCAGCTGGCGTGAAATCTTAATCCATGCCTTTTCTACCTGGGCCAAGGTGGACCGCTGACCACCTTCAGCCTGGACGAAGCCTGGCCCTCCTCAGGTCGCCAGGCTTTGCCGGTGCTCCTGGCCTGTGTGGGGCCTGCTGAGGACAGCAGGAGTGCATTGTGTCGGGGACTGAGCAGGACTTGCGGCCTGGGCCTTTGAGCCTGGTGACACCTGTGTGGTCCGACGCCAGTTCCTTCCACGTAGTGCCCCTGTGTTTGCAGCTGGTCTCTCCGTGGTAGCCGCTTCTCCATGGAAGTTCTGCCCTTTGAAGACTCCAACCCCCTCCCTTGCAGCTGCGGCTGTCCCACCAGTGGGCCTATCCTTAGTGGGGTGCTGAATGTACCCTGAAGGATGTCACCCAGCGAAAAGGGTCGGGGCACACGGAAGGTCCAGAGGAAGGGGGTGTGGAGTGGCCTGGAGCTGCGGCCCCTCCCCGCTGCGGCCAGGCCCGCCAGGAGGAAGCCCTGTCGCTTGCAGGCTCTAAGGCTAATGAGGCCAAACCAAGTCCTAATGCCGAGAGGCTGGGTGGGGAGGAGGGGCGGTGGTGTGCACAGGCATCTGAGGTCCCAGGCTGCACGTGAGGGCGTCGTGCAAAGGCATCAAGGTCCCTGGCTGCTGCGGCACGGAGAGGCCCCCCCACCCCAAAGGGCTCCTCAGGTGCTGGAGCTCGCTCCCTGCATAGCCAGCTGCAGCCCGGGGACGGATGGAGGAGAAGCTGCAGGCCTGGGGAACTCAGGCGGTGAGGCCCAGAAGGACATGGCCAAGTCCATTTGGGGGGAACTGGGAGGACAGTATGGGGAGTGGGGGCGACAGTGGGGAGTGGGGGGGACAGCAGGGAGAGTGGGGGGAGGGCAGTGCAGGGAGGACAGTGGAAGAGGGAGGCATGGGTGACAGTTGGGAGAGGACAGTGGGGAGGGAGACGGGAGAGCAGTCCAGCCTGCCCTGGCAGGGGCCTGGGGAGAGAAGGCCCCGCCTTTTTGTGCCCAGGGTCTGGGCCTGCCTGGGGCTGGCTGGTTAAGAGTCTGCACACCCCCAGTTCTGGAGCTCCTCAATGTCGTTCTTGCAAGGTGAGCCCATACTCCGCTGGCGCAATGCAGGGAGCTCAGGGGTACTCCCTGGGAAAAGTGTTCTGTGCCCTGGGGTTCAAGGCAGAACCCCTCTCCCAAGCTCAGGCTGCACCTCTGGTCACTGAAGACAAGAAGATGCAGAAAGGAGACCTCTGGGTTCTTGGTCCCCCTTCCCCACCACACCCCTGCAGCATGGGCAAGGCTTGGTGGCCTTCTTGGAGGCGCCTGGGCCTGGACAGCTATTCCAAAGCCACAACCACCCTCCCCACGTGGGTCCCTCAGTCTTCAGAGCATCCAAGCTGCAGAGCCCAGTAGACAGAACCCAGTTCCAGCGCCTCACTTTACAGAGGGGAAACTGAGGCACAGGCACAGCGCTACCTGGCTCGGGGTCCAGCAGGCAGCCATCTCCCTTGTCTCCCGCCCTAGGGATGGACCACCCCATCTGCCAGCCTTGATTGGAGCCTGGCTGGTGGGTGTTTACTGCACACCTACTATGTGCAGGGTGGTGTGGGGAGTGAGAGTTTCCCCCTCCTGTTCCACAGACCAGCAAGGTTCCCCTGAGCCCAGGGGTAGCGGGACCTTTGTCTGGAGGTGGGTGCAGGGAGGACAGGGTCTCTGAGGGGAGACGGTGGGCTGTGGACTTGTGAGTGGGCGCTTCTCTGTGGCGGCCCTCCTGTGCCCAGTACGATGCTAACAGCATTGCGGCTTCCACCTGAGGGAGCCCAGGAATAGCCCCCAGCTCTGACAGCCCCAAATGCTTCCAGACCTGGCCCCATGTCCCCTGGGAGTCAGAACAGCCAGGTGTAGGGCAGGGGCCCCCGAGCAGGAGTGGCCCCTGTTCCTGCCCAGACCGCAGACAGCTGAGCTGGCCATGCCCAAGACTCCCTGCACCCACCGAAGCCACAGGACACAGGCACGGTTTGCCCCTTACCCTCTCTCTTAAGTTGGGTTTCTGGAGGTGGCTGCCAGGACACTGGCATCCAGCCTGTCCGCAGTGTAGGAGAAAGGGGAAGCTGACGTCTTGGGCTGAGAGGGGCAGCGTTACAGGGTGGTCTTATAGACACGACATGCAGGCTTCGGAGGGGCTGTGGGGACCAGCAGGGTGGTAAGACATGGGCACCCACCCACAGAGGGCATGGCCTTGGACGTACAGTGGCGACAGCAGCCTCCAAAGTGTCTCCCGAACCCCGGGCATGAGGGGCAGAAGCTTCTGGGGCCCCTGGGGCAGCTGCAGCCTTCCTGCCTGTCCCCTGGTGAAGGAAAACCACCTCCAATGGGAAAAGCTGGAGCCAGACTCTGTCTCCCTTCGGGGCTGTCCCCGGCCTGCCTGTGAAGTCACCAGGCCCAGGGCATCTCCTGAGCCACCTGAGTGGTGATGCATGACCCTCAGTCCTGGGGCTTAGGACCCCTGGGTGTCCCTGCAAGTCCATCCTGGAGTCACTTCTCAGTCACTGCAAATGGGACCACACCCCACTTTCCAACGCCCCAACTTTCCACACCCAAGCAGCTCGTTGTCCCTGCCAATCAATGCCCGCTGACAACAATTATTCTTTTACAAACACCACACATCTTCTAATGCTTGCATGTTAAAAGTGCGAGTGGAGCCCTGGTCACCTTCACTTAAAGGTCCGGGTGAGGACTTTTTTTGTAGAAAAACAATTGCTTGTAACAAGTACTGGAACTGCACTGTGACCATGAGTCCTCACTCCTCGTTTTGTTCTAAGTCTGAGAAGTGCAGCCCTCACACGCTGTCAGTTCCAAGTGATGGGAGCTGTAACAGCCCCGACTGATCCCGGGAATATCAGGTGACTCTGGGAAGGGAGGAGGAGGGGCATTGGCCCACAGCCCCGGAGCTGACACTGCATCCTGAGGGTCAGGCCAGGCGTCCATCCCATCTCCCTGGGGCGAGTGCACCCCAGGCCACCTGGCAGCATCCTTTCCAGCCCTCCTGGAGACAGTCAGCCACTGATTCATTCCAGGGACCAGCATGGAAGGCGCTGGGTCGGATCAGGGCCCAGGGTGGCACCCCTCAGCACTGGCCCACCCCGTCTCCGGTCCCCCTCGGGACTGTTGGTCTCTGAGGAGCCTGGTGCTGGGGTCAGAGGTCTTCATCAGGACCCTGAGACCCTCCGGGTTGAGCAAGGTAGGGCTGCTGAGGGTGGTGGAGGTGGGGGGAGCCACCCAGTGCTTTGGGGATCACAGCTGCAGTGGGAAGGGGGATCACGACCACCAGGTGACGCCCCCTCCATGCACCTAACTGCTGCTCAGGACTCTGGGGACCACGTTGCCAGGGCCGTGCCTGCTGGACATGGGCGCTTCCAGCCCTGCTGGGCTGTGTCCTTCTCGCTGCAGGCCCCAGGCAGAGCCCCGGCAGCCCCTGCTACTGGCCTAACACGGCCCTGGCACAGCCTTTCTTCTGGCAAACTCCACCTGTGCCTCTTCTGAAGGTGGCTCAGCTTTTCACCAGAACAGCCAAGGGCCAGTGTTCCTCCCAAGGAGTGTGGCAGAGGCCAGCGATGCCCTCCAGGGCTCCTTGGTGTGGACGGCTGCCGATGCTGGTGGACATGCACCGGCGTGGGTCCTGTGGCCTCCGGGCGGAAGGCAGGTCGGGAACGTACAGGGCAGAAGAGGTCCTACACCTGGGCCTCCTGCTAACACCCTCAAGAGACCCCAGCAGAACAGAGGCTTTCCTGGAAGAGGGGATGCCCAGTCCTCCTTTTCAACCAAATACCTTTCCTTCAGTCTCACAGTCCCGCATTTCATGGGAAGGCATGTGTCCCCAGTGGGTCTGGGTGCTGGGAAGAGCCTGGTGCCGAATCCTGCCTGCTCCGAGTGGAGGGGAGCCCATCACCAGGCCCTTCTTGTGAGTGACTGCCAGTGACAATGGTGAGCGCACTCACTTGGGGACATTTGCTTTTGGTGTGGATGACATTTCTGGGCGGTGAGCTTGGGCAAACATGGCCTTGGAAGGGAAGCGAAGAGAGAGGAACGTGAAACACCCCTTTCCCTTCTGCAGGCACATGTTGGTTTTCTCAGGACTCAACTTGGTGGAAACAAACGGTTTAGAGCTTTGGAGACAGCCACCTGCACAGGGCACCTCGTCTGGCTCTGGTGGGAACAGGCTGGCCATGTTTTTAGCAAGCTGTGTTCCAGCGTGATCTGGAACGGGCTGACCTGACCTTGGAAGTGTGTCTTCTGCAGTCGGGTCCGCAGGTGACCCACGGTGGCTTCGCACTCCATGAGCCCACCATCCCGGGGAAGCCGCTTCTCGTGGGTGAAAAACGGGGCTCAGAGGGGGTTCCGAACCATGGTGGGGAGCCCAGCTGTCCTGCCTGCGAAGCCCAGTGTCCCTTGCAGCCAGAGGCACCTGCCAGCTGCGTGACCATGTGTGGACATTTTCCCCAAATTGGGACAGGAATCTGAATCTGTGTTGCTCTCGGGACTGTGGGGGACACACCTCTCCCCGGGGACAGAGAGCTGCCTGAGCTGCAGGAGCGGCTGGTGCAGAGAGAAGCTGGCAGTGCCTGCACCCGCTCTGGACACCCCGTGGGGGCTGGGCGCCAGGGAGGACAGGGCTCCAGCACGTGTGTCTCTGCTCCTGTGCATGCCAGGAAAATCCCACTGCAGTGCGGGAAAGCGCACACTAGGATGCCAGCCCATGCCAAGGGAAGGCTGCAGGAAATGCTGTGCACGCCACCGGGGCTTCCCTTTGTCTCCGGGGCAACAGTGGTTCAAGGCAAAGGACTTCTGCCTTTTGAAAAGTTTTTGAAAATCTGAAAGATAGTCATCAGCCAAACCTCCCTTGGGCCCCCCAGAACCTGCTGCTTCCCACAGCAAACTCACCAGTGAGCTCTGGCTCCGGCCTCGCAGCCCAGACACCTGGGGGACAAACCGAAAGGGTCAGGGCAGCAGCGGTGGGGGTGTCCCTAAAGCTCCTGGTGCTCCTGAGCTCTCGGCAGCCCCCAAAACACCCAGCTCGGAAGACTCCCAGAGGCCCCAGCTCTAGGCAGGGAAAGGACTGACAGCTGACGGGCTCCCAGGCCACATGGCTTTTGAGGAAGATCCTCTGTAAGGGGAAGTGCCTGGGAAGCACTTCAGATGCTGTGACCTGGCTCTGGGGCCCTTCCACAGCCTAGCCAGCCCCATGGAAGATGTTTCCGGGAGAGCCAGGGGCAGCCCACAGGAGCTGCCTCTACTCCGTGGCCACCATGCCTGCATTCCAGTGATCGCCACCCTTGAGGGGGTCTGGACGAGCCCCCCACCCGGCCATCACCACGGCCAGTGTCCAGGACTTCCTGCTCCACGGCATTCTGCTGCTGTGTCTTACGTGGCTGAAACACAGACCTCCGGACTCTGTCTCGGAGCGGGCCGGAGTCACGGACCCACAGCATGGGGGTGCTCCAGGCAGCCTCAGAGGCTCCCCTGGAAATGGACACCACCCCGGCCTTGACACGCAGAAGCCACCCTTCCCTCCCGCCCTGCGGGGCCGGCTTCGCAGCGCCTTTCTGGCTTGGCTGTGTCAGGAATGTCAGAGATGCAGGGTTTGAAATCCACTTCGTGGGAGAGTTTGGGTTGCTCAGGCTCATGCATGTTAATGCTGCCACAGCGAAGTTTCAAGCGAAATCAGTATCAGTGAGGGACGTGAAAGCAGGCAAATGTTCGCACCAACAGAACAAACATTAACGTCCCCAACACGGGTCCATCTCTACCTGCATAGCTGCGGCGGGGCCTTCTGCACCTGCACACCCACGTTGCCAGGCCTGCCGCCAGGGCCACAAGCAGGCATGGGACAGCCAGGACACTCCACACCGCCACGTTCTTCTCCTCGGGGGTACTGTCTGTGTTCTTTGTGATTTTGTCTCTGTCTCCGATGTCATTTCCTGCAAGAAAGAGGAAAATAATCCGACTTAAAGAATCTTGGGGCTGGGCATGGTGGCGCATGCCTGTAATCCCAGCACTTTGGGAGGCCGAGGTGGGTGGATCACGAGGTCAAGAGTTTGGGACCAGCCTGGCCAACATGGTGAAACTCCATCTCTACTAAAAATACAAAAATCAGCTAGGCGTGGGGGCACATGCATGTCTGTAGCCCCAGCTACTCGGGAGGCTGAGGCAGGAGAATCACTTAAACCTGGGAGACAGAGGTTACAGTGAGCTGAGATTGTGCCACTGCACTCCAGCCTGGGCAACACAGCAAGACTCCTATCTCAAAAAAAAAAAATTCTTGGAGAAAAAGGGTCTTTCTTTTTCAACCTTGAGTAGATAGTACTGCAGGGAAGTATTTCCCTGACATGATTTTGAGGTTTTAAAATAACAGGCTGATGAGAGGAGGGTTTTCTCTTGCAGAGGGGCTTCATTTCCTGGAGGGGTCTTGTTCCTCCTGTCCTACCTGGGAGAGGTAATGACCCCGACCACAGCCAGAGGACCACAGGGCTGGGTGTGGCAGGAAGCACAAGTCCTTCCTGGATTTTTTTTTTTTTTTTTTTTTTGAGACAGAGTTTTGCTCTTGTCACCCAGGCTGGAATGCAATGGCACGATCTCGGCTCAACACAACCTCCGCCTCCCGGGTTCAAGCGATTCTCCTGCCTCCACCTCCTGAGTAGCTGGGAATACAGGCGTGCGCCACCACGCCTGGCTAATTTTGTATTTTTAGTAGAGATGGGGTTTCTCCATGTTGGTCTGGCTGGTCTTGAACTGCTGACCTCAGGTGATCTGCCTGCCTCGGCCTCCCAAAGTGCTGGGATTACAGGCATGAGCTACCTCACGCTGCTGGATTTTTAAAAATCAAGGTGAAAGTCACCGAACATAAAATTAACCATTTTATTTTATTTACTTAGTTTTTGAGACAGGATCTTGCTCTGTTGCCCAGGCTGGAGTGCAGTGGTACAAACCTGACTCACTGCAGCCTCGACCTTCTGGGCTCAATTAATCCTTTCACCTCAGCCTACCAAGTAGCTGGGACTGCAGGCGGGCACCACCGGGCCTGGCTAACTTTTTTTTTTTTTTTTTTATAGAGATGAGATCTCACTATGTTGCCCTGGTTGGTCTCAGGGCTTAAGTGATCCTCTTGCCTCAGCCTCCTAAGTAGCTACAGGTGTGCATCACGTGCCCAGCCACTTTATGCTTTTTTTTTTTGAGATGGAGTCTCGCTCTCTTGCCCAGGCTGGAGTGCAGTGGTGGGATCTCGGCTCACTGCAGCCTCTGCTTCCCAGGTTCCAGTGATTCTCCTGCCTCAGCCTCCCGGGTAGCTGGGATTACAGGCACGCACCACCGTGCCCAGCTAATTTTTGTATTTTTAGTAGAGACAGGTTTTCATCATGTTGTGCAGGCTGGTCTCAAACTCCTGACCTCAGGTGATCCACCTGCCTCAGCCTCCCAAAGTGCTAGGACTACAGGCAGGAGCCACCATGCCCCGCCCAAAATGAGCCATTTTAAAGCGAACAATTCAGGGTGCCTCTGCAATCATAACCACCACCTAATTCCAGCACCCGTTTTATTACCCCCAAAAGGCAACCTCGTGGCCACGTGCAGCCTTTCCCTGTCCTCCGCTGTCCTGGGGCAGTTCATCAGGGAGCATGGTTGTGTCCAGTTCAGATGGACTGTGAGCCTGTGTGTCAGCAGCGAGAAGGGCCAGATCCAAACATGGGGGTCCCGGAATAGCCGGGACCTCTTATTTTTCTCTTAAATTTTGTTCTCATTTAGTACTTTATAGCACTCCTTCAAATTTCACGTTTAAAATGCTAGTTTGGATATGGTGGCTCATGCCTGTAATCCCAGCACTTCGGGAGGCTGAGGCAGGAGCATCACTTGTGTCCAGGAGTTTGAGACCAGCCTGGGCAACAGTGAGACCCCATTTCTACAGAGAATCAAAACTTAGCCAGGCGAGGTGGCACGTGCCTGTGGTCCCAGATACTCAGGAGGCTGAGGTAGGAGAACTGCTGTCCTCCCACACCTGGAAGCCTCTAGTTTGCTTTCTGTCTCTGCAGCTTGCCCTATTCTGGAGACGTTGTATAAATGGAGTCCCACAGGCTTGTCCTCAGGTGTCTGGCTCTGTCACTGGCATAATGGCCTTGAGGTTCTCCACGCCGCAGCGTGCGGCAGGCTGATTCTCCCTGCACACACGGCTCATGTTTGGTGCATCCGTCCATCCTCGAGGGACACTCCAGTGGTTTCCTGGTTTCCTGCCGTGAACACTCATGGGCAGGCATTTGTTTGAATCCTTGTTTTGAATCCTCTTGGCTATATCCCTAGGAGAGAACGCTGGGTCCTACAGTACTTCCATGCTTAGCTTTTCTTTTTTTTTGAGGAGTTTCACTCTGGAGTGCAGTGGTGTGATCTCGGCTCACCGCAACCTCCACCTCCCTGGTTCAAGTGATTCTCCTGCCTCAGCCTCCCGAGTAGCTGGGATGACAGGTGTGCCCCACCACACCTGGGTAATTTTGTATTTTTAGTAGAGATGGAGTTTCTCCATGTTGGCCAGGCTGGTCTTGAACTCCTCACCTCAAGTGATCCGTCTGCCTCAGCCTCCCAAAGTGCTGGGATTACAGGTGTGAGCCACCTCAGCCGGCCCACGCTTAGCTCTTCAAGGAACTGCTGTGTTGTTCTCTTGGCAGCCGTACCCTTCTGCCTTTCCACTGCCAGGCACAGAGACAGCAATGCCTCTGGGCTCTGTGTCCAGTGCCTTTGCCCCTCAGAGAGCCCCTCACAGGCAAACAAGCTGCGGCAACCCCCTAGGAGCTTGTTCTGAATGCCCGGCATGTCTCCACGCACACCTGAGAGATCACCTGGGCAATGCTCAACCCTGAACCTCTGAAGCTCTTACACTGCCCCGAGGCCTGGTGCCTGCCCCGAGCTCCAGGTCCAATGGGTCTGGGCACGGGGGCTTTCACAGGCTGCCCAGATGACCCCACTGTGTGACCAGCCTTGAGACAATGTCCCGGGAGAACCTTCTGCTACCCCTTGGGCCGCTCTGGGGGGCGTATGCGGCTGGAAGGCACTTATCAGAGGCTGCTCTGGGGGCAGCCCTCATCCTGCTGCACACAGCTCACAGACTCTGAACGTGAGTCACAGGGCCTAAGCCCCAATTTCAAGAAGGAGAACATCTGGCTCTGCAGGGGATCCTGGCGGTCAGGGTGGACTTCCAGGGTGTGCACCTCGGCAGGCTTTCAGGGTTGAGCTCAGAAACGCCGGCAGCTGGTGTGATGCCTGTAGTCACTGTCTGGAATTCTCAAAGCTTCCGAAACAAGGAGCCCTGCATTCTTCTTCTTTTTTTGAGATGAAGTCTTGCTCTGTTGCCCAGGTTGGAGTGCAATGCTGTGATCTCAGCTCACTGCAACCTCTGCCTCCCGGGTTCAAGCAGTTCTCTGCCTCAGCCTCCTAAGTTGCTGGGATGACAGGCACCCACTACCATGTCCAGCTAATTTTTGTATTTTTAGTAGAGACAGGGTTTCACCATGTTGACCAGGCTGGTCTTGAACTTCTGACCTCATGATCCACCTGCTTTGCTCTCCGAAAGTGCTGGGACTACAGGCATGAGTCACCGCACCTGGCCAAGCCCTGCATTCTTGCTTTGCATGGGGCTGCATGGTGAGTCTTGCTGGCAGCCCCTTTCCTGCAGCCAGCAGGGCCCCAGGCCCCCTCCTTGGTCATCTCCTGCCTCCTCTTTCTGCCTCTCATCCTGACACAGGAGACGGGGACACAAATGGGGCAGGCCTGTGGCCTTGACGAAGACGTCCCCGCCTGCACCCCTTCCACAGGGAGGAGCTAAGCCAGCAGCCATGCCCAGTGGGATTCCTGGGTCTGGGGGCTTCAGTCTTCCCAAGAGGCAGGGAGCTTGGGTGGGGGCTGCTTAGGGGTGGGCTTCCATCCTGGACTGCTGCTGCCTAGTCCTGTGGCTTCTGAAGTGTTTCCAGCCTCAGAGTTCAGCCCTCAGCTGTAAAGCAGGTTCAGTGAAACTGACTCTGGGCGAAGGAAACTGAGCCATGTGCACTGGCCCGGCGCCGTTCCTGTTCCCAGACACCGTGGTGGTCCTCACTGCGCGACGTGTGTCTCTCTCCTCCTCTCCCTTTCACCATCTTTCAGTGTCCTGCTGCGTCCGTCGAAGGGACTGTCTGTCTCCTGCCTCAGAGGGTCTCCCAAGCCAGCCCTGGCCCCACCGTCTTGGGCACAGGCCAGCACACAGACCCTGGGAGCTTACCTGTCTGGCTGTCCACAGTCAGGTTCTGCTGCAGAAGCGCGTTCTCTATGCAGCAGCCGATGTTCACGCTGGGGGTCGCCGCGATCCTCAGCACGCTGACCACATTGTACAAGCCCCGCGTGTTCAACACGATGGTGTCATTCTGCAGAGCCTGGTCCAGCAGGCTGCCGTCCGTCTTGTTGATCCAGTACACTCTGGGCTGGGGGTAGCCGTTCACGGACATACACGTGAAAATGAGCTCATCCTGGGAGGGGCTGTGGGGCGCGCTGACGATCGGCACGCTGAAGTTTGCTGCGGGGGAGGGAGACAGGTGGTAAGAGATGCCAGGCCCTGCCGGTCAAGAAACAGGGTACACAGTGCCAAGGCTGGGTCACTGGGGAGGCAGCCCACTGTGGCCCGACATGGCCAGGGCCGAGGCTGTGGTCTGAGCAGCCGGCTCGGCCCTGTCCCCCAAGGCAGTCCCAGTGGCCAGGGACCGCTGAGCCTGGCGGGCAGTGACTGGCACCCACAGACCCCCATTCCGTGGCTGGCGGCTGTTCCGGGACCCCCTTCTCTGGAGCTGGTTCATCTCGCTGCTGACACAGGGGCTGTCAGTCCATCTGAAATGGACACGGCTGTTCTCCCTGATGAAATGCCCAGAGCTCCTTGGTTGCCTCTAATTTTTCTCTTAAATTTGGTTCTCATTTAGTGCACTTCTTTCACATTTCACTGTTAAAACTCTAGTTTGGGCGTGGTGGCTCATGTCTGTGATCCCAGCAATTTGGGAGGGTAAGGCAGGAGGATCACTTGTGTCCAGGAGTTTGAGACCAGCCTGGGCAACATAGTGAGATCCCATTTCTACAAATAATCAAAAATTAGCCGAGCGTGGTGGCAGGTGCCTGTAGTCCCAAATACTCAGGAGGCTGAGGCAGGAGAACTGCTTGAGCTCAGGAGGTCGAGGCTGCAGCATGACCCTACTACTGCGCTCCAGCTTGGCCAACAGTGAGACCCTGTCGCAAAAAACAAACTCAAAAAAGGCAAAGACAGCAAGGCTAGGAGCTCTTCTGGGAAACCAAGCAGCCCAAGTCATGCATTAAGGATTTTTCAGCTGTTTAGTTTCCCTTGATGTTAGATAGAGGCCTGATAACACAGCTGAGAATTTTCTTCACTGAAAGAAACAGTGAATGAGCCAGGGAGGGGGTTTCAATTTTGTGAATACTCTTCCACGATGGGAGGCTGGGATGGACCCAGCTCTTTCTGCCTCAACGGTCCTACCTGCCACATGCAGTGTGACCACAACTTCCAAGACCGTCTGGAATCCCAGGGATTTACTCAGCACCACGCAGCGAAACTTCTGCTCGTCGTCGGGGGTGACATTGAACAAGCGCAGGGAGAAGTCGCCCTGCAGCATCCCGGCCGGTGACATCGCCGCCCGGTTCCTGTAGCGGCTGGCCACGGAGGAGGAGCTGTTCTGCGGGACGTGGTAAGCCACCACCGTGTCACTGATTTGCCAGTACACGTAAATGTCATTTAAATCGAAACGGCTTCCTTCGGGGGAAGCGCAGCTGAGCTCCACATCGCTGCCTACCATCGCCCTTACTTCTTTCTCCTGAGTATCTGCAACGACCCAAAAGGCAAAAATCTGTTTTCTGAGGCCGACGCCCAGGCCATGAAGCTACTGTCTGGGGCAGGCTTTGCGTTTCGAGCCTCAAATGCCAACTGTGGCTTAGAATTCATTAACAAGGCACGTGCAGGAATGCAGTGAAACTTGAAAAGCGTGGGTATTTCAGGTGAAGTCCAATGTCAATCTTTGGCTTTGATGACGCACTCCCGTTGAGTAAGGGGCTGGGCTGCCCGGGGAGGAGCAGCTGGATGGGCTCAGCATTGTTTTTGTTACTCAGAACTATTTTTACTACTTTTTGGGAGTCTATAATTGATGCAGATTAAAACATTCTTTAAAAATCAGGCATTTAAGGGAAAACAATTTCTCAAGAATTACATTATAATGCTGCTCCCTTCCATCAGGAAAGTTCTCATAAATGTAACAGACACAGGGCGGCTTTACCGTTTGCACAACCACATAAACGCCTGTGGGAAAATCTGTGTGCGTTGCCTGCCTCCAAAGCACTCTAGGCTGGAAGGCTTGGCAAGGCTTTGGGTCTGTGCTGTGGCGCCTCGCCCCTATTCCTGGCTCTTCTAGAGGCTGGTGGCTCTTAGGGCTCAGCAGGGCTGCTGCCCGGGACAGGGAGACCAGGGGACCCAGGAAGCCCTGGCTCAGAGGAACTGCATTCTGCCTGCAACAAACACAAAATCAAACAAGAACTCCAGAGTTTGCAGAAGTGTTTCCCTTTAAGGAAATGCGTCCATCTTGTGCAGCAACCTAGGTTAGGTACCAACTTTCTCCAAAGGGCCACTTGAGAAGCCAAAAGGAGCCTGGTGAGGCTGCTCCTGGTACCCTGCGGCCGGCAGTCCACATAGCCAGACGGCCCATCTCAGAGCTGGGTGCCCACACTGCTGGCAAAGCACCCCCTGAACTTACCGGCTCGAAGGCTGCTGAGGAGCAGGAAGAGCAGTCCAGGACTGAAAAAAACAACCGGAAACGCAGGTGAGGTGGGGCCGCAGGTGAGTTACCTGCATCTTCCAAATGGGAGCAGGCTGGTTTCCCAGGCAAGAGGCAGTTCTGTCCTTCACAGAAATGTGAAGATAGGAGACTGCCTGCATCTGTTCTCCACAGGAATTCGGGGTCTGGAGCCGGGACCACCACCCCCTGCCCAGCACCGCAAGTCCGAGGGGCTGGTAGCCTCTTGCCACTCTCTAGCTCTGGTGGTGACAAATTCCCAGAAACACTGTGATGCCAATGTGAGGATGAAGGAGAGCAAGGGATACCCCTGAGGCTGGTCTAGCCTTCCTGGGGACAAATTCCAAGAAATTGTAGGAAATCAGAGATAAAAAAGCTTTCAGGGCACATATAACAGGGGCTTCACTTAAAATGCTGGGGAGACGGAGAACATCAGGCGTGCCCATGACAGGGTGGGTCAGGTGAGTGACGGGGCAGCCCTGTGGGTAACGCAGATCATTTTGAAACAAAACCTGGGCTCCTCCTGTTTCAGATCCTGCTACAGCTGGTGCCCTGCCTCAGGCAGCAAATCCCACTCATGACTCCAGTGCTCCTGCCATCTTGCGTCGGGGAGCCTTGGCACCCTGCATGCTTCAGGCTCTCCACCTTCTCCCACCAGCCCCAGGATGCCTTCCCCAGGTGGAGGCCCTTCATGGCTTGCCCCAGTCCCCCAAACCATCAGTTTACGGGCCAAGCTCCCCACAGAGTGGGAGCCCCCGGAGCAGGGACACCTCCTTCTCTGATGTTGCTGTACTTCCAAGATCTGGGAGACATTCATCCCTCTTCTGTCTGGCCTCTGCCTCGGAAACCTTGGGGGCTTCCTAAGTGAAAGTCTGGTCTCGTGGGAACCTCCCAGTGGCCTGCCCCTGAGCTCTGGAGCCACAGAAACCCTGGCCCCACCCACGGTGGCCATCACCTGAGTCTGCATGGAGGCGTGCCTGTGCCAAGTGAACACACATGCACCAAAGTGAGCCCCAGGCCACCAGGGACTCTTGAAGCCCGCAGGCAGCCCTTCCTCTCTCCCATTCCCTGTTGGGGTTGCCATTCTGGCTGCAAGATGGTTGTGATGGCCTCCAGCAGGTCCCCTGCCTCCACCCAGGCCTCCTTGCCTCCAGCCTCAGCCCCTTCAGGTATCTCCCCAGGGCCACCTTCTAAACCACAGCTGTGAGAACCCCTCTGTGCCCCCATTTCTCTCCCACAGTGCCCAGCTCATAAGCCCCATTCTGTCTTTGGAGGCCTCCTCAGGACATTGGGGGGCTTTCTGGGCCGGAGGAGCTGCTCCAAGCTCTTTCTGGCTTATCCGGTCCCTGGGTGCTGCCCACCCAGCGGCACCTGTGTCCTCTCCTTGGGCCCTCAGCACCCCTTCCTCTCAACCCTGAGTTTGCCTCAAGACCCAGCACATTCAGGGTCACCTGTTTGAAGGTGCGAGTGGTGGAGAGCTAAGACATGGGAGGGCTGTGACAGTCACAGACTTTTAAGTGCTTTCTCTCTAGGGCAGGATCATAGTTGCATATATTTCTAATGAAGAGGGGTACTGAGCAGTGTGACCCAGGTGTGGGCCAGTTCTGGGCTATGTGGGAGGCACCCCTAGGGTCAGGGGCCTCACCGGTTCACCCAGGGGAGCACGGGCTGTGAACCCTAGGACCTGGTTGCTAAGAGCATATTTTCACAAAAAACCAGGAGGAAGCTGTCACTCCCGGTTTAGACAGCTCCACCTTCCCCAGTGCGGACCAGCTGCCTGGCTGCGGGGAATCCCACGTGTGTGGGGGAGGGCGTGTCGCCAGACCGTGAGCATCCGGCTGGCCTTAGAGAAAGCCAGGCCAGTCGCCTCCCTCCTTCACCCATCTCCTGGGAAATCAGTGGTGCCAGGGAGTGGAAGGGGCAGCGCCGGTACCCGGGCGTGCGAGGTGCACCCCCTTCCCTCCCTCCTTCCAGCGTTCGCAGTCCCCTTTCCCTAGCAGGGACCCCGCCACCGGTCCGCCCCCGCACGGCTGCGCGTCCTCCCGTGGGTCCCGGTGGCGGCCTCCGCAGCCCGCTGCTGTTCACGCCCCGCCGGCTGTCCCGGTGCCCCCATCGCCCGCTCTCCGGGTGCGCACTGCCCGCCCGGCGCCTCCAAGCGAGCTTCGCAGGCCCCACGTCAGGGCCGAGCTGGGGACGCGCGGACCGAGCCACCCCGCCCTTGATCGCGGCGCCGCGGCTCCTTCCCAGTCTCACCTGCTCAGGCGCATGGCGCTGGCGGAGATCTCGGGCCGCTGGAGACCTCGGGCCACGGAGAACCTGGGCCGCGGGAGGCCTCGGGGAGCGGCAACCTCGGGGCGCGGGAGATCGGATCTAACTGCCCTCCCGCTGCGCCCTAGCTCTGAGCGCCCAGCGCGCGGCGGGCGGGAGGCAGTCGTGTCCCCGCCCCGTCCCTGCCCCGCCCCCGGCCAGTCCCTGCCCCCGACCTGACTCCTCTTGCTACCGAGGCCGCGCCGGGACGCGGCGCGCGGGGCGCGGGGCGCGGAGGCTCCAGAAAGTTCAGCTCTGCCCAGGCGAGTGTGCCCGTCGGCCGGAGACGGGACAGAGGCAGGTCGAGCAGTCCGCCTGCACGCGGACCTGGAGGCCTTGGGTGCCCCGGGAAGCGCAGGGGTGGGAGGTGCCCGGGAGTAAGGTGGCTAGGGGTGCTGCGGGGCCCGCTCCGCCCGGAGGATCTCCAGGACTTGGGCTAGTGAACTCAGCTACTGCTGAGGAATGAATGATTGACGGAATGAATGATTGAATGAATGAATGCATGAATGGAAGGAGGGAGGGAAGGTAGGCGGGCTCTACTCTCTGGGCCAGCCCCAGCCCACCCCCACCTGGCCTGGCACCCTCAGCGGTCTAGAGGAACGGAGGGCGCTGGCTCAGCCTGTTTGCCTAACACTGGACTGAGGAGCCGCCGCCGGGAAACCAAGGCAGCCTGCGGCTCCGGCTCTGAGCTCGTCAGCCTTGGCAGTGGCGTCTGGCTCGGAGTCTGGGGCAGCGGGTCTGGGAAAGGCCGCGCCACGCAACCGAGGGTTGGACCCAGGGCCCCTGCTCCCCGCCCCCAACGGCCCCCAGCCCACGCTCTCTCTCCCTGATCCCCACAAGCCAGGTGACCCAAAGAGGCCGTGATTTCTGGTGGGGCCCCTCCCTGGCTTAGGGGTCTCGGTTGGGGTAAGGTGGGGCCCAGAGGGGACGTGACCCCCTTTCTGCAGAAGCGCCCCCAGAAGGGCCTGACTGAGGCTGCTGGACAGGGCAGCAGGGCACCCTCCTCCCGGCGCCCCAGTCTCTGGTCTGCTCCGACCCCCACCACCTCAGGGGCTCGGAGGAGGCCAGAGGCGCCGGGAGGCGGGGGCCCCAGACGGCACCCCGCAGGCTGTCATTCCTTCAGCCAAGAGGTAGAGAACGCTGTGGACAAAAGCTTAAAAAATACGGAAACCTCTCCCCGCGGAAAGCTAGTTTTTTGCGGAGCAGAGAGGCCAGGCACAAAACAAGAAGGCGGAAGAGATGGGCGGCGGGGCTCGGCGGGGGCGCCGGGGGCGGCGGGGGCGCCGGGGGCGGGCGAGCAGGAAGCACTGAAGCCCGGCGACTTCCCCCTTCCCGGCCAGGCTGAGAGATGGGGGTTGGAGGGTCTAAATGAGAGATGGTTGGTCAGGGGGCGCCTGCCCTCCGGCGGGAAGAGTTGAACAGGGCCCGCGGCGCGCAGGGCGTCAGCACACCAGTGAGGTCCGGCGCGCAACCCCGTCTGAGCGGGACTGTCTAGGGCGCGTCCCGTCCCTTGAGCCAGAAAACCCCTTTCAGCGCCAGCGTGGACGTGCGCTTCCCGGGACACGCTCAGGGGCACCGACTTGGACCCGCGAGGCTGGAGGGGTCGCGATGCTGGGGACCGAGGTTCCTCTCTTCGGGGCAAGTGGCTGCAGGGAGGGGACCGCGTCGCGCGGCAGGTGAGGAGGGCGCAGGTGCGCCGATCGGGCTGTGGGCCGCGCCACCTCCTTCCGGAGGCCCTCCCTAATTGACGGGCGGGGCTCCGCGCGCCTCTGCGCCTGCGGCTGAGGTCCCGGGCCACGCCGCCACCATTGGCGGAGCGCTCCACCCCCGGGCTCACCTGAATCCCCTCCACACTGCGGGGAGGGGGACGGCCCCTGGATACCGCGAGGGGATTGTGGGAGGATGGGGACTGGGTCCTGGGGGAGCAGAGCCTCCCAAATTAAGGTCTCCCAAGAGCGGGGCCACTCATCTGCGGCGGCGCCCCCAGTGCCGCCCAGGGGCGGTGGGAGAGGGGCCGAGGGGGCAGGTCCGGGCTCTGCTTCCCGGGCAGACGCCAGAGACTCCAGCCAAGTGCTGCAGGCAGGTCCTCCCGAGAGAGGGGATGAGGCGTGAAGGGCACAGCCAGGCAGGGGCCAGGAATGCAGCTGGGTCAGAAGGGGACACTGAGGGAGGCCGGGGCGGCCCAGGAACCTCAGAGACAACGGTAAGCGGCGGCTGGTTCACACCCTCTTCTGCTCCGAGCTGTGTGACCACAGCAGGTCAGCAGGTTCCTTCCTCCTGGGGCCTGCGTCCCGGTCCGTGACATATACACGAATGTGGGTTGTTGTAAGTGATCACGCAGCACACTGGCACATGGTTACCACACGCAGAGGGTTTCAGATGAAGAAACATAAAACCCCTTGGGAAGTCTCCCGTAGTCAAAGGAAGGTTTTAGTGTCCCGCCACCCGTGACTGTTTCTGGGGCAGGCAGGATGCGCTTTTGTTCTAGGAGTGTGGAGAGAAGGCCCTTTGGCAGTGTCCAGGGCGCACTGGGAGCCAAGCAGGAATTGTATTTGTGCAGCCTGGGGTTCAAGACTCTCTGGGTGTAAGTCATAGAAGCAGGAAGCGGCTGCCCTCTGCCCCTGGCCCCAGGGCACCCTGCTCTGCCGTTTGGAGGGTGTGGGAGTCTTCTGATCTCTGCCGCGGTGCGCCTCCAGGCCCCGGTCCCTTTGGGGTCTAGCACAACAACCCGCGTTTGACAGCACGGGCCTTGGCTGATGCTGGGAGCTCAACTCCTGGCCAAGGAAGATCTTTGCTCTTAGGGGATGCAGCATATGTTGTTTAACGAAAAGGATTCGTTCCTTCTGAGAAATGCGTCCTCGGGTGATTCTGTCCTTGTGTGAACATCATGGAATGCATGCACACCGACCGAGCCTGGTGGCACAGCCCACTACGCTGGGGCCGCGTGTCACGCCTGCTGCTCCTGGACCACAAGCCTGTGCAGCAGGTGACTGCACTGAATAGTGTAGGCAGCTGCGACTCACTGATATTTGTGTATCTAAACCCATCTAAACATAGAACAGGTGCAGTAAAAATACCGAATTGTGACCTTATGGGAGCACCGTCGCATCGTGTGTTGGCAACGTTATGTGGTGCACGACTGTAGGTTTGTTTCCTGTCTGCTCTGGAACTAATGACCACACGCTTGCTGGCTCAAAAACAACACAAAGCCTCTCTGGGCCCTGGAGGGCAGCAGCCCAAGGTCTGCCCGGTGGAGGTGCTAGGGGAGTGTCCCCTGCACCTCTCCTAGCTCCCAATGGCCTTGGGCGTCCCTGCCTTGTGTCTGTGGCACTCCTGCCTCTCCCTCGGTGGCCACGTGGCTCCTCTGTGTGGTCGAGCCTCACTTTGCCCCTCTCTTCAGAGTCCCTTTGGGGTAGAACCCACCTGGGTGACCTAGGGAGGCCTCCCACCCCAATTTAATCCAGCCAGCAAAGTTATTCCTTTGCCATATAGCATTCACAGGATCCGGGAATGGGGACCTGGGCATCTTTTGGGGGGTCGCTGTTCAGCTGAGCACGGGACCATGAGGCCGGTCCTATGTGTAAAACTAAAATACTTAGAGGGCTGGGCACAGCGGCTCACACCTGTAATCCCAACACTTAGGGAGGCCAAGGTGGGAGGATCACTTGAGCCCAGGATTTTGAGACCAGCCTGGGCAACAGAGCAAGACCCCATCTCTATAAATTTTAAAAAATGAGCCAGGCATGGTGGCATGCACCTGTGGTCCCAGCTACTCCAGAGGCTGAGGCTGGAGGACCACTGGAGCTCAGGAGTTGCAGGCTGCAGTACCTGTGGTTGTGCCACTGCAGTCCAGCCTGGGAGACGAGCTAGACCTTATCTCAAAAAATAAAGCCTTGAAATAAAATACATAGAGCATCTCAAGCTGGTGTGGACAGTTCTGAGGGTTGGGGAGAGAACAAACGAAGCAAAGTGCATTTTGAGGGGCAGAAAGCCCCTCGGCGCCCTGTGCCTTGCTTTAAAGCAGCACAACGGAAAGTGAGCATGAGTTGTGTTGGGCCCGGGACACTGGTTCCCTGTGTGGAGGCAGCCTGGGCCCAGCCCGCCCTGCTCAGAGCTCTCACCACTGGCCTGGCCTGTGGGCTCATGATAGCCTCAGCCCCCTTTGAGTGACAGCTTGAGCACAGCCTCCCCAGAGGGCTCATTTGCCCTTGCATGGCCTCACCTGCGCTCCCCTGTTTTCTGTGGCATCAGGAACCCCGGGTCATTATGGAGCTCGCTGCATTCATCCCTGGATGTGAGACCCGTGTTGTCAGAGTCCAGGACTGTCCAAACAGGTTCCAGCCATGTCAGTTCAAGTGAAGATGTCGACTCTACTTCAAGACGTATATTTTTAATCTTCAAAAGGTCCAATTTTAACCTTTCTTCTACAAGCATTTTACGTACCACTAATAGTCCCAGTGTAGACCCCAGAGGTCCCCTGCAGGATTCATTTCATGTGATTTGAGCCCAGCCTGAGGCAGAGCTTTCTGGTGGGCTGATCCTCGCTCAAACTCAAACTGCAGCGGGCCAGGAAGAGCCCTGCTTTCTGCAAGCAACACTACCCGGAGTACGGCCCAGGTGACACCCTTTGTGCGTGGACCTGTTCTTGGTCTCTGCAGCGTCGCCAGCAGGTCCCTCCTTTGCCCTCCAAGGCTGAGGTCCTGTACTTTCCAGGTTGTGTAATGCAGCTATGATCAGGGTGCATGGTTTTCCCTATGAAAGCAAACAGTGGCCGGGCATGGTGGCTCATGCCTGTAATCCCAGCACTTTGGGAGGCTGACACAAGTGGATCACTTGAGATCACGAGTTCAAGACCAGCCTGGCCAACACGGTGAAACCCCATCTCTACTGAAAATACAAAGATTAGCTGGGCGTGGTGGCACACACCTGTAATCCCAGCTAGTCAGGAGGCTGAGGCAGGAGAATCGCTTGAACCTGGTAGGCAGAGGTTGCAGGGAGCCGAGATTACACCACTGCACTCCAGCCTGGGTGGCAGAGCGAGACTCCATCTGAAAACAAAAAAAGAAAGAAAAAAAAAAAACAAGAAAGCAAACAGCGGTCTCGGTCTCGTGGGGAAGCCTCCGCCAATAAGTGCATCCCACGGGACCCAGCACAGGCGCTTCTCAGACGCCTCCCGCCCATTTCCCGCCTCCACCCCATGCCCTGCAGGATGACAGATGCTGTGCCTATACAGCGGCGGGGGCCTCGCCCTGTCCCTGAGCCGGGGTGATGGGAGAGAGACCCTGGGTCTCCAGAACCCTGCGGAGTGTGGGCCTGCAGTGACGCAAGAAGCCAGAGACAAGCAAAGGAAAGGAGAAGAGGAGAGGAAGACGGCGTCAGGAGAGCTGTGTTTGTTCTAGGAAGTCTTTTTTACTTTTCACAGTATAGTGACTCATTCATGAAGAGGAAGTGAGTTCTGTTGAAAAATACTTGAAATATTCTCTTAGGGGGAGAAAGCAGTTCTTCAGCAGCTTGGTGGGCCGCTGGGCGGGAAGCTTGGAGCTCTGTCGGTTCTGAGCCAGCCCGGACAATTCTTCTTCCGAAGGCAGGGCCGAGTGCCTGCTGCTGAGAGAAGGGGAGAGGGGAGGAGAGGGGAGGGGAGCTGTGAGCGGGCGCAGCGCCCAGGAGACTGGGCTGGGGACAAAGTGCTGTGGGGGTGAGGGGAACAGCCGGTAGGCGCCTAAGATTCCCAGGAGTCCCACCCCATTCTGGGAGCTTTTCTCCTGGAGGTGGAGTGAGCAGCAGGGGACCAGGTGGCTGCCCTGTTTCCTGCCTCACCGGCTGGAGAGGGGGGCAGCGGTGGGGGGTCTGATCCCCTGGGAAGCAGGCTGGGGGTGACAGGCAGGGTCCCCAAGGATCAGAGTCTTGGACTCTGAGAAATGAGTCCAGCTCCGTGTGAGGTTCCACTCAGTGTGAACGTCAAGCTCCAGGGCCCTCGCTAGAGGACGTCACCATCCCTGGGCAACACCCCCAAAGAGGAAAGGGCAAGACTCCGGGCAAAGGTTGGCCAAATCCTCACATTCCTGGGGAAGTCTATTCCAAAGGCCGCCCCCCTGGGTTCCCACGGCTGCCTGTGCTGGAAGCCCCAGCCCTGGGCGCAGGAGGGGAGGTGGGAAGAGGAAGGGGTACCCTGCCAGCCTGCTGTGTGAGGGGCCCTTGGGAAGAGGGGTTTTGGAGACTGGGCACTGACACCCCCTCTCACGCTCCCAGCCACCCCACTGGAGCCCAGGAACATTCCTTAGCTAATTTTTGGGTGAAGGCTGCGAGTGAAGTGTTAGTGTCCCCTCTTCCCGGCACCCTCCCTTGGGCAGTGGGGACTGTCTTTGACCATCCTGGGGGCGATGGTGGCCACCTCTGCAAAATGATTTCTCCTTTCAGTGAGGGGGTGTGTCTCAACGTCACTGAGGAGACACCCGGAGCATGGGAGGCAAACCCGTGGGAAGGTGCTGCCAGCTTCCTTCTGGGAACCATGTGACCCCAGGACAGGGCACAGGTGCATGCAGCCCTCGGAAGAGCACTGCAGGGCCTCGCTCAGAACGGGGGGCTGGGAAGAGGCAGCTGCCAGCCCACGGCCCAACCCTGCAGGGGCCCCAGGTGTGGCCATTAGAGCGGAGGGAGGCGCCGTTGGTGGAGCAGCCTTGCGACCCCTGGGTCCGCCATGTAACGACCCTGATGGGGCGCTGTCCTCTGGCTACTGCGTGGATGCACGTGGCTAAGGAGCCTCCGGGCCAGACAGCGGGTGAGGCGTGGCCTGTAGCGCACACAGGTGTTGCTGGGTCTGCCCCCACCTTCACCCCTGCTCACCCAGCCCCACAGAGCCTGGCGTGGCCCCCCAAGGAGTGATGTGGCAGGCAGCAGGCCTAGGGTTAGGGGGAGGTTGTAGGGAGGCATGCAGGTGAGAGGGCTTCTGAGGGAACCTTCTGACAAAGCTCTTCAGCTCAGCCCCACTCAAACTCAAATCCAGGAAAGGCCAGGCCAGCAGGGCCTGCGGGCACCACACCTTGGCAGGTGCCAGGCCACAGGATGATCATGGCGTGGTGGGGAGCTGGGAGAATGCCAGAACCGGAGAGGTGAGAGAAAGAAGTTTCCAGAACTCACTCCGGAAGAGATATGACTCAGCTGAGCCAGCAGGCGCTGGTTCCACAGGAATGCACGTGCACGCTGGGCACGCCAGGCAGGTGTGGGAGTGAAGGGATGGACGGGCAGTTGGCTGTGGGGTTCGAGGTCTGGGCCATTCGGAAAGGCTGCCAAGCGGGGAGGGCAGCTGGGAGAGACCATGGGGGTGGTGGGAAGGCGTGTGGGGCGGGGCCGTGTGCTTAAGGCACCAAAAGGTGGAGGGCGGCCCAGGAGTGTGCTGTGGGGGTGCAAACGTGTGGGTTGGTGTGAGACTGATGCATGTGTGCCTATATTTGTGTGAGTGAGCACATGTGAACATGTGTGGATGTACATGCCAGTCATGTCTGTGCTGTGCGAGCATGTGACAGTGTGAGTGAGCATATGTGTGTGGATGAGTGTGACCGTGGTGATGAATGTGTGTATGTGAGCCGTGTGTGTGCT
>NW_022436948.1:2322184-2325464 GCF_009761245.1 Sapajus apella | reverse complement strand
AGTGTGACCGTGGTGATGAATGTGTGTATGTGAGCCGTGTGTGTGCTATGTGAGCATGTGACAGTGCGACTGAGCATGTGTGTGTGGATGAGTGTGACTGGGGATGAATGTGTGTGTGCTGTGTGAGCGTGTGACAGTGTGACAGCATGTGTGTGTGTGGATGAGTGTGACTGGGGATGACTGTGTGTGAGCCATGTGTGTGCGGTGTGAGCATGTGACATTGTGCCTGAGCATGTGTGCGTCTGGATGAGTGTGACCGTGGGGATGACTGTGTGTGGGGGAATGACTGCATGAGCACGCAGGTGTGTGGATGAGCGTGTGAGTGAGTTGTGTGAGTGTGGCTGAGTGTGAGCACACATGAGGAGCCTGTGGGTGTGTGAGGGAGGTGGGGAGGCCACAGGGAGGGAAAGCCTGGAGGCTGCAGCTGATCCAGGGCCAGGCCGTGGAGGCACATGAGGGTTTCCAGGGGCTGGACCCCGAGAAGCTGAGAGCCAGCACTGGAGAAGGTCCCCAAGAGGAAAGGGGCGTCCTTGGGCTTTAGTGCCTCCAGGGTCTCAGGGTGCCCCTGAGGGCCGACCGTAGTCCCCACCAAGGCAGAGGTTGCTCTGGGCTTGGCTCTCCTGGACAGACAGTTTCCTTGGTGAACCCCACTTCTGGGTCCCCCTGGCCCTGAAAGGCTCCAGCTGCCCGGGAAATACCTCCTGATGGCTGGGATGTTGCTCCACACTCGGACAGCACTCTGCAGGACTCCGCCGCGGACATCCGGGATGGTGGCCTGCTCCATCTGGGGGTGGGAAGGGTGGCCGTGGGTCAGGGGACCTGGAAGGTGAGCGCTGCCCTCCCCCCCACAGGACCACTGGCCTCAGCTGCTAATGGCCCTGTGCGGTCGACCGACTTTCTAGCCTGACTGGGTGCTCTATGTCCCTGCCTTTTTCTTACACATCACCTTTGGAGAAGACAGCTGATGAATCGTTTTAAACCAACAGAACAGATTCTGTGGCAATAAGATACCAAATTACAGACAGGACCTCAGGCACGCCAGGCAAGGGTGGAGCCGTGTGCCCCACACCTAGAGGACGGACTCTGCCCTCACCACCGCCACAGCGGCTGCTTTTCCTCCAGCGGCTACACACGCACTGGCCCCCCGATGAGCAAGATTCAAACGCCTGCAGCTCATCCACCCGCAGACCCCGTTCCACTGCCGTGACCACAGCTCTGACTAGGCAGGAGACTGACTTCAGGAGTCTCCCCCTGATAAGGGACCCCCACCGTGGACCGGCTCTGGCCGGTTTAGAGGCTGCGCACTTGAGCGCCTTCGTGTTCCGAGAAGACCTCTGACGTTTAGGACCTCACTGCGACACGTTCACATGTGAAGGCTCCACCCCAGCACAAACACGGGCCACATGTTACACACGTTTGTTTAGTATGCGTGCAGCATGGGCCCTTTATGAATAGTCACCACTCCTCCATAACCCACTCAGCACGGAGCCCCTGCCCTGGCCACCCCTGCCCTTCCAAGCGCCTCCTCCTGGCTCTGGTCCTGGCAGCGGCTCTGGTCTTGGCAGAGGCCATGCTTCCCAGCCTGGGGAACAAGGCCTTGCAAGCTGTCCCCCCGTTAGAGAAACAGCCTCAGGCCGGGCGCGGTGGCTCAAGCCTGTAATCCCAGCACTTTGGGAGGCCGAGGCGGGTGGATCACGAGGTCAAGAGATCGAGACCATCCTGATCAACATGGTGAAACCCCGTCTCTACTAAAAATACAAAAAATTAGCTGGGCATGGTGGCTCGTGCCTGTAGCCCCAGCTGCTCGGGAGGCTGAGGCAGGAGAATTGCTGGAACCCAGGAGGCGGAGGTTGCGGTGAGCTGAGATCGCGCCATTGCACTCCAGCCTGGGTAACAAGAGTGAAACTCTGTCTCAAAAAAATAAAAAAAAAAAAAGAGAAACAGCCTCCTGTTTTGAAAGCACAGACCTTGTGATTCTCAGTTCGTGGAGTTTGGGAAACAGAGACGGATAGCACCGGAGTCAGAACAGACCCCGCTTCCCCGGACCCCAGCCTCTCCATGAGAATCCCAGCACCAAAAGACCCTGGACCCCTCCTGTACCCTTGACCCTGTCTGGACTCTCAACCTCACCCGTAACCTCAACCCCACCCAGACCCCAGCAAATCTCCAGCCCACAGGTGCTGCCCGCTCGTGGGCAGAGCCCTCGCTGGTTGCGGCCCCTCCGTGGAACCGAGAGCATAAGGAACGTCCCCCTCCTGAGCCTCGCACCTGTCTCCTGTGGCCGAGGTGTGGTGGTCCCTCCCCCACCCTGGAAGTATCTGGAACACCCAGCCTGTCCGTCCCAGAAGGATCCATCACTGAGCCCGAAAGTGGTTCCTCTGATAATTGGGATGCAGACGCATGAAGAAAGGCTGTTTATGTGAGTGTGTGGTGTGAGCTTGCGTGAGTGTGGTGTGCCTGTGAGGCAAGTGTGTGCACCTGTGAGTGTGCGTGGTGTGACGTGCACGTGTGTGTGCAGACTGCGGGGGCAGGGCGGAGGCCGAGTTCTGCAAGCACGGGAGAGGTGTGAGGTGGGACCACCCTCCAAGGCCATCCTGGAAGGAATGTGATGTCCCAGGCACCACAGCCCCTGCCTGGGCCGCATGGCAGCTCTCCTGAGTCCTTTGCCCACCTGGAAAGCGGGGGCCGCAGGGGGCCTGGCTCGGAGCCTGGCATGTAGGCTGAGCTCCACCCCAACAGCCCCTCCCTCACGTGGGCATGGGCCAGAGGGCAGGCCGCCTGGCCCCGCACCCACCTCCAGGAAGCGACACACGAGGTCTTGGTCCTCTTTGTTTAGCATCAGATGATCCACGAACATCCAGAAGAAGGGCCGGGGGCTGCCCGAGGGCCGTGCGTACTGCAGGAGCCGGTGGAACTGGAACAGGTACCAGGCTGGGGGGACAGGGTTGAGGGGTCTGGGGATGTTCAGGTGCATCTGGGCGGGGGCCTAAGGAGCCTGAGGCACGAGAGCAGGGCTGGGGGAATATGGGGGATGTGCCGGCCTGGGTCTGAGGGGCCCCCTGCCCCTGCGGCAGCTCCGCCCCTCCAGCAGCAATAGAGGCCTGCGGGCATGGGACTCGCTGTACCAGAGGCACAAGGACCCCCCCTCCCCGGCAGGCCGGGCATTGGGAAAAGACAGGCAACCCAAGTGAGCCAGGAGCTGACAGCAGAGTGCCTGCCCGGTGCAAATACCGCCTTCTGGAGGAAGCTCCAAAGGACACGTGGGCTGCACGGAGCCAGC
>NW_022436948.1:2225864-2321784 GCF_009761245.1 Sapajus apella | reverse complement strand
ATCTCGGCTCACCGCAACCTCCGCCTCCTGGGTTCAGGCAATTCTCCTGCCTCAGCCTCCTGAGTAGCTGGGATTACAGGCACGTGCCACCATGCCCAGCTAATTTTTTGTATTTTTAGTAGAGACGGGGTTTCACCATGTTGACCAGGATGGTCTCGATCTCTTGACCTCGTGATCCACCCGCCTCGGCCTCCCAAAGTGCTGGGATTACAAGCGTGGGCCACCGCGCCCGGCTAACAAAGCTGTTTTTTAAAAAATGCAGACACTTCGCAGTTTCTGCCCTGGCATGCGGTGGGGGAGAGGAGAGGAAACAGGGTTGGGGGCAGGCTGCTCGGGGAGCTGGAGCTGACCACAGGCCGTTTGTGAAGCATCATCACTCACCGGGAGGATGGTCACAGGCGTGGCCAGGGGCAGGTGTGGCACCATACAGGAGGTCGAACGGGCCCCATTCTTCCACCTGCAGGAGAGAGGGTGTGGGCACTGAGGCAGCAGGTGTCCCAGAGCGGACCCCGCTCAGCTGGCAGGACCTGCAGGCTGGGGCAAGCCACAGAGTGGAGCCCACGAGGGCAGAGCCACCCGCAGCCGCCCCCAGCCTCAGGGGCTGCCTCCCTGGAGCCCAGAGAAGACTGTGCTGTGAGTTTGGGGACTGAATTCTGCGCAGATTCCTTTCTAAGGAGCGTGGGGGAATCACGCCTCACAAACCACAAAAGCTTGTTAAATGGGTGGTTTTGACACGGTATACGGTGACTCTGTCATGGCATCACCCGACAGACAGCAGACCTCCTTAACTCAAGCATTCCTTTCTACTGACTCCAAGTTTTTAGGCAAAGCTTAACTCTTTCAACCAACTGCCAACTGAAGATCCCTAAACCCACCTATAACCCATAAGCCCTGCTCCAAGATATCCTACGTTTTGGGGCTAAACCAATGTGCACCTTCTATGTATTGATTATTTATTGATTTTTTTGACGTGCACCTTCTATGTATTATTTATTGATTTTTTTGAGATAGGGTCTCACTTTGTCACCCAGGCTGTGGTGCAATGGCGAGATCTCGGCTCACTGCAACCTCCACCTCCTGTGTTCAAGTAATCCTCCTGCCTCAGCCTCTGGAGTAGCTGGGACCGCAAGTGAGCACCGCCACACTGGCCAATGTTTTTGTATTTTTGGTAGAGATGAGGTTTCACTATGTTGCCCAGGCTGATCTTGAACGCCTGAGCTCAAAGTACTGGGATCACAGGCGTGAGACGCCACGCCAGACCTGTGTATGGATTTCTGATTCTATCTGTGATTCCCGTCTCTCTGAAATGTATAAAAACAAATTGTAACTGACTGCCTCAGGTGCACTTCTTCGGGACCTCTCGACTGTTTCCCGGACCATGGTTCAGAATAAACTTGTTTAAGTACTTTGGCAGAATTTGGTTTTTCTGTCTGTCATCACTTTGCCCTTGGAGAGCCAGTCCTGGGAGACCCAACACTGCAGACCACCCGAGGAGGCAAGTGACTCTGTCCTGTGTGAACACAGCAGGCAGTGCCCGCTCTCAGCGGGACAGCCTTCCCTGCTGCACAGAAAGAGCTCCTGCAGAGCACCCGTGACCAGGCTGCTCCATGGCTGAGCTGGAAGACAGATCACAGCCACCCCATAGTCCTGCCCGAATACAGACAAGACAGGGGTGCCCTTCAACCACGAAAGTGACCAAGGTGGGGGGCTGTGGGCAACGCTGGCTTCATAAACAGTGACGGCCCTCACCCTGCCTTTCTTCTTCAGAAAACATCAATGGCTGGGTGTGGTGGCTCATGCCTGTAATCCCAGCACTTTGGGAGGCCAAGGCAGGTGGATCACCTGAGGTCAGGAGTTCAAGACCAGCCTGGCCAATATAGTGAAACCCTGTCTCTCCTAAAAATACAAAAAATTAGCTGGCCGTGGTGTGCCTGTAATCCCAGCTACTCAGGAAGACTGAGGCAGGAGAATCGCTTGAACCCAGGAGGTGGAGGCTGCGGTGAGCTGAGATTGTGCCACTGCACTCCAGCCTGGGCAACAGAGAGAGAGACTCTGTCTCCTGACAGCACCAGAGTCCAGAATGGGCCCCGCTTCCCTGGACCCCCCTCAAATCATGTAACAGCCGGAATCCCGTTAGCCCCAGACTCCTCATGGTGCCTCTGCTGCTTCCTCCCGCGATGTAGCCAGTGGAGAAACCTGTTACCGGCAGGTTCTACGTGTGGGTCTCTGAGTGACAGCTTTACTGTGAAGAAAAGGCATGCAGGGTGTGGACAGCGGAGCTGATGGGGGCTGCTGGTGCCAGGCTGGCACCCCCAAAGACCCGCACACAGGGGGGTGCATGGGTTTCCCTAACAACAGCATGGGAAGGCTCCAGGGCAGCAGGGGCTCTGGCCTGCAGAGGGAACCCACAGCTGGAGCCCTGTCATCTTCCAGTGGCAGGAGGACGCCTTCAAACAGCAACTGGCTCTCCAGGTCAAGGCTCCGCCTCCTCATCTTAGAGGGTGGAGTGGGGTCCAGCCCTCCTTGTCGGACGGTGCCCCATCACAGGCAGTGGAAACTGGCCCCTTGGCTTTCAAGGCATTGGACAAGATGCTTGCCCAGCTGCCCTGCTCTGGCTCTGGCAGTGCTGGGACCACAACAGCCTGCTGCTCAGCCCTGCACTGCTGTCGGGAGGCTGACCGCTGCCAGACCCCGGACCTCAACAGCCTGCTGCTCAGCCCTGCACTGCTGTCGGGAGGCTGACCACTGCCAGACCATGCGCACCGGGCTGCCGAGAGGCCCGGGGGTTCGGGACTCCCCCCAGCCCTGCTGCCGCCTCCTTGCCCACCTCATCCTTGGCATTGCCTGAGGGATCCTGCACCCCTGCTCGCACGGCGGGCCTGAAGTGGGTATCGGTACTCACGTCCTTCCTCACTACGTCTGTGACATCATCCAAGTGCTTCAGTCGCCCCTGGTCAGAACCGCTTCCCAAAAAGCCCAGACTCATCAGCTCTGGATGGGGAGACCAGAAGGGCCAGCGGGTGAGTGTGGATTGTGCCACTACAGGGACTTGAAGGGCTGCTGGCCGATCAGAGGACCCTCTTACCGTTAAGGAGACAATTTTTTTTTTTTGAGATGGAGTTTTACTGTTGTTGCCCAGGCTGGAGTGCAGTGGCGTTATCTTGGCTCACCAAAACCTCCACCTCTGTGGTTCAAGTGGTTCTCCTGCCTCAGCCTCCCGAGTAGCTGGGATTACAGGCATGCGCCACTATGCCCGGCTAATTTTTGTAGTTTTAGTAGAGACAGGGTTTCACCATGTTGGCCAGGCTGGTCTTGAACTCCCAACCTTAGGTGATCTGCCCGCCTCAACCTCCCAAAGTTCTGGGATTACAGGCGTGAACCACTTTGCCTGGTTTAGGCAACGTAGCAAGTCATCATATCCACAAATTTTTTTTTTTTTTTTTTTGAGACAGAGTCTTGCTCTGTCACCAGGTGCCAGGCTGGAGTGCAGTGGCACAATCTTGGCTCACTGCAACCTCTGCCTCCTGGGTTCAAGCAATTCTCCTGCCTCAGCCTTCCAAGTAGCTGGGACTACAGGTATGTGCCACCACGCCTGGCTATTTTTTTTTGTTTATTTATAGAGATGGGTTTTCAACGTGTTGGTCAGGCTGGTCTCCAACTCCTGATCTCAAGTTGATCCGCCTGCCTCAGCGCCCCAAAGTGTTGGGATTATAGGCGTGAGCCACCAAGCCGGCCCGACTTTATCGTTTTGGTGATGTGGCAGGAGGACTTAGGACGGAGGTTTTGTCTCATGATGAGCTAAACAAGCAGACATCACCAAGTATTGATTTAAGAATGTCAAGAACTGAGGCCAGTGTGGTGGCTCACGCCTGTAATCCCAGCACTTTGGGAGGCAGAGGTGGGTGGATCACCTAAGGTCAGGAGTTCAAGGCCCTGGCCAACATGGTGAAACTCTGTCTCTGCTAAAAATACAAAAATTAGCCGGGCGTGGTGGTGCACACCTGTAGTCCCAGCTACTCTAGCTGAGGCAGAGGAATCATCACTTGAACTGGGGAGGTGGAGGTTGCAGCGAGCTGAGATTTCACCACTGCACTCTAGCCTGGTAACAGAGAGAGACTCCTCCCCCCCCCCAAAAAAAAGTCAATCACTGCATTAGAGCACCAGGCATTTTTGGAATGCTATGTCACCACTGGTTATGAATCCAGAGCGGTGGAGTCCACTCCACTGTGCAGCTGGTGTGAGCTACAGAGCCCTGGACCCACCTTGAAGGAAGCCCGGGCTTCCTCAGCTCCGCCTGGGCAGCAAGGCCTGGGGCAGGCTATGGGAGCTGTGGGATCAGGCTCCCAGTCAGCTGCACGGGGCAGATACACACCCCTGAGTGAGGCTGCTCTGAGACACTGTGGCATTAGCAGATGTCCCAGGGGGACCCATCCCTAACAGAGGTGGCCAGAGGTGAGGGAGTGTCTTCAGGGATTCTGCCTCGCTTGCAGGGCCAGAAGACAAGTGGGATTTCCAAAGGCGTCAGCACAGGCCCAGGGTGGAGGACACCAGCAGGCAGCCAGCCTGGGGACAGAGGTTTGGGTGGAGGAGGGTGTGGGGACCCCAGGAGTGGGTGGAGGATTAGGTGGAGGAGGATGTGGGGGCCCAGGTGTGGGTGGCCTTTGAGGCAGTCAGGTACGTGGAGGTTTAGGTGGAGGAGAATGTGGGGACCCGGGGGTGGGTGGAGGTTTAGGTGGAGAATGTGGGGACCCGGGGTGGGTGGAGGTTTAGGTGGAGGAGGATGTGGGGGCCCAGGTGTGGGTGGCCTTTGAGGCAGTCAGGTACGTGGAGGTTTAGGTGGAGGAGGATGTGGGGACCCGGGGTGGGTGGCCTGCGAGGCAGCCAGGTGTGTGGAGGTGTCTTCCCACGTGTCTTCGGAATGTCTCTGACTCACCTTTCTTGATGTCCCCAAAAAGGGCCAGCACCCGCACCGGCTGTCTCCTCCACACAGGCAGGGTTTCGAACATCTCAACGGGACTCTTCTATTTATTAAAACACCAAAACAGGACACTGTGCCGGCTATTTGGTTACAGAGCCCTTGCGTTACAATGAAAATGCTTCCCTGGATGAACGCTCACCCGAGACTCATCGGAGACGTACCTGCTGAAGCCCGACTGGGCCTGTCCTGACCCCCATTACCCTGTGAAGCGCCCACCCCCGCCCCAGCCTCGACCTCCGTCTCTGACCCCCAGCCGTCTCCAGCCAAGGGACAGTAGGTGTGAAAGGGTTTACTGATTTTTTTTTTTTTTGAGATGGAGTCTCGCTCTGTAGCCCAGGCTGGAGTGCTGTGGCACCATCTTGGCTCACTACAAACTCTGCCTCCCGGGTCCTGGTTCAAGCAATTCTCCTACGTCAGCCTCCCAAGTAGCTGGGATTACAGGCACGAGCCACCCAGCTAATTTTTGTATTTTTTAATAGAGACGGGGCTTCACCATGTTTGGGCAGTCTGGTTTTGAACTACTGACCTCATGATCTGCCCGCCTCGGCCTCCAAAGTGCTGGGATTACAGGTGTGAGCCGCTGTACCCGGCGATTTTATTTTTAAACAGAATTGCTGTCACCCAGGCTGGAGTGCAGTAGTGTGATCTCGGCTCACCGCAACCTCCACTCCTGGGTACGAGCGATTCTCCTGCCTCAGCCTCCCAAGTAGCTGGGATCATAGGCATGCACCACCATGCCCAGCTAACTTTTGTATTTTTAGTAGAGAGCGTTTCACCATGTTGGCCAAACTGGTCTTGGTCACCCAGGCAGCTTCAAGAGAGGCTTGGAGAAGAGATTCCCGAGGTCACAGCCACCCGGGGAGAGGTGAGCCTTGGGGGCAGGTGAGGCCCCGCAGCTGCTCCGCCCCTGTCAACCAGCCGGTCCAGGAGGGCAGCTGGCTCTGAGCTCACCTGCCCTGTTAAAGGGCCAGCCCCCCCAAGGCACAAAACTCGGGAGGCCTCGGCTTTCAGAGCTCTAGTCTCTATTCCTACAAAAATACCACCCCAGCTTCTTCTCCGAGAAAACATCGAATGTCAGATGACGCTGGTGCTGTGTGGTGGGGGGGACCTGGAGGTCCCAGAGGCCCTGGGATGGGGAACCGTGGAGGTTTCAGCAGTGGCATGGGGGCTGGGGTCGTGGCTGTGGACGGGGCCGGGGCTGAGGCCATGGAGCTTGAGGAGGGAAGGCTGAGGAAAAGGAGTGAACACCTGTCACCAAGCTGGGCTGCCTGGTCAAGGACAGGAAGATCAAGTCCCCAGAGGAGATGTACCTCTTCTCCCTGCTCATCAAAGAATCTGAGATCATTGACTTTTCTCTGGGGGCCTCTCTCAAGGACACAGTTTCTTCAAAACTGTGTCTCAAAAACACAGTCTTTGAGAGAGGTGCAGAAGCACACCCGTGCCGGCCAGCGCACCAGGTTCAAGGCCTTTGTTGCCATCAGGACTACACAATGGCCACATTCATCTGGGTGTTAAGTGCTCCAAGGAGGCGGCCACTGCCATCCGTGGGGCCATCACCCTGGCCAAGCTCCCCATCGTCCCCGTGCAGAGGCTACTGGGGGATGGGATCGGCAAGCCCCACACCGTCCCTTGCAGGTGACAGGCCACTGCGGATCTGTCTGGTGCACCTCATCCCCGCTTCCGGGGGTACTGCCATCGTCTTGGCGCCTGTGCCCAAGAAGCTGCTTATGTTGGCTGGTATCATGACGGCTACACCTCAGCCAGGGGCTACACTACCATCCTGGCAACTTCCCCAAGGCCACCTTTGATACCATCTCTAAGACCTCTGCCTGACCCCCACCTCTGGAAGGATACTGTATTCACCAAGTATCCCTAGTAGGAATTCACTGACCACCTCATCAGTGTGCACCAGAGTCTGCGTCCAGAGGACCCAGGCCCCAGCTGTGGCTACAACATCGTGTTTACATACAAGAAAATAAAGTTAATTAATCCTGAAAAAAAAATACCACCTCATCTGACCCTTTCCTTAGAATTGGGGCAGATTGAAGCCTGCTGGGCAGGAAGAGATGACTTCGCTCAACCTTCAGAATGTGAGCTGGAGGCCGGTGCAGTTTCATGCTTAGTTCAGGGGTGCCTTGCTCCCCGCTGGCTGCCTCACTGAGAGCCACACCCCTTCTAGAGGAGCTTCCTGTGGGTGGTGGGCAAACTTAAACAGACTGGGGTGTGGGGTCAGGTGCATTGGCTCATGCCTGGCATGCCAGCACTTTGGGAGACTGAGTCAGGTGGATCATGAGGTTGGGAGTTCGAGACCAGCCTGGCCAACATGGTGAAACCGCATCTCTACTAAAAGTACAAAATTAGCCGGGCATGGTGGCGCGTGCCTATAAGTCCAGCTACTCAGGAGGCTGAGGCAGGAGAATCACTTGAACCTGGGAGGCTGAGGTTGTGGTTAGCCGAGATGGTGCCATTGTATTCCAGCCTGGGCAACAAGAGCAAAACTCTGTCTCAAAAAAGCCAAAAAACCAAAAAACAAAACCAGACCAGTGGACTTGGCACAGTAGAAATGGTTCTCTTGCAGCTCAGGAGGCCAGAGGTCTGAAGTCACGGCATGCTGGCCGGCAGAGGAGATGAGCCCGGCCTCTCCCCCAGCTCCTGGGGCTGCTGGCACCATGGCTGGTGGATGCCTCACTCCAGTCTCTGCCTCCATTACCACGTGGCTGTCTTCCCTGTCTCCATGGCCCCAAATCTCTTATGGGGACACTAGTCGCAGCATTAGGGCCCACCCTAAGTCCGGAATGACCTCATTTCATGACCCTCAACTAAATCAATAGGGCAAAGGCCCTATTTCCAGATAAGATCTCAGGGGACACAGTTCCACCCTCTCAGCCTGGGCCCCCGGCTCCTCGGCTGGACTCTCAAGAAGGGCCCACATCTGGCTGGCATCGGCCAGGGCGTCTGCTCCTGGGGGCTGGACTTTGAGACATGCTGAGGACGTGCCAGCCACCCCCTCCTGGCCCTCTCCCACCTGCTACCAGAGCCTCGTTCCTAGGCTTGGAAGAAACAAAACTGCCATACCAAAGCCATTTACTCAAAGCCGCCACTGAGTGGGAGCTGCTGTCAGAGGAACCCGGAAAGAGTGTTTGCTGTGAAGCCTGCAGCAGTGCTGCCCGGGTGCGCTGGCATTCCACGGTCCTGCCCGCCCCGGGCATTCCACGGTCCTGCCCCCCGCGGGCTCCTTACCGACTCCTGGTCGTAAAAGGCCTTGAGGTGGCTGCGCCACTTCTTCCGGCGCTGGAGCAGCCCGCTGCGGGAGAAGGGCAGGCACAGGAAGCACACCCAGTTGCTCATGGCGTGCACCTTCCCCGAGGTCCCGGGGCCTACCAGGATATCCACACACTCGAAGCAGTAGCATCTAGGGTCAGACAGAAAACCACAGCGGCGGACATGACAGCCCGCGTGTACCAAGAATGGCAGAGGTGGGCCTGAGCCTTGCTTCGGAGGGAAAAGTCGTGCTGGAGCTCACTCTGGGAAGGCCAGGTGGTGGACCCGGCAAGGGGGACACGGTCCTTCCTAGGGACGCAGAGTGACAGGAGCCAAGCCGGGTGCAGAGGACAGGGAGGTAGGCTCATAGGCAATGGCAGATCTCAAGGAACCCCCTAAGTCACCTGTCTGCCCCCAAACTCTGGAGCCTGAGGAAACAGCATAGGGACTCCCAGCAAAACCAGCTGGGGGGAGAGAACTTGAGGTGGGGGGAGCTGTAAAAATGAAGATGGCCCAGGACAGAGGGGATGGGCTGGCGGATGGAGCCGGGGCTGGGGGGTAATGGCTGAGGGCTGAACATGTCCCCCGTCACCCTGGGTCATGACTGGCAGCCTGGGTGTGGGGTTTCCATGACTGCACAGTACTGAGGCGATACCAATACTGGCATGAAAAATCACAAGTGCCAGCTGCAGACACCCGACTCCCGTACGTCAGGGCTCTATGCCCAAGAGGAACACATCTCAGGCAGAAACCGGAAGCTTCCAGGGAAATCATCCCTTTGGGAGGAAAAGCTACCCACACTCCAGAATGAGTAGCTGAAAGGATGGATGTGTCCTCAGCTCCTGGCAGTGGCTCCTTCACCCTTCACCCCCCCACCGAGCAGGGCCCTGGCCTCACCGGGTGCAATCGGGGTTTTCGCAGATGAGCAGTGTGCCCCCGGAGGAGCAGATGGAGCAGTAGGATTGGTATCCGTCATCGTCGTACAGGAAGAGGGCGTCCAGGAACTTGTCCTTGGGAGGAGCGAAGCAAGGCGGGCTTGTGTCCTCCCTGCTCTGAGGCCGTGAGGGAGTCACACCCAGCCTCCCTGCCTACCTTACACGGGGCGCATATCCCTCCCTCAAACAGAGGGTGCTGCGTGTGAACCTGGAAGCTTCCGCAGCAGAGGCAGATCTCTAAAGGAAACAGTCAAAGTGCAGGGTGTTTTACGGTGACGTCAAATGCAGCAGAAGACTTAGGAATACATTCAGCCAAACAAGCGTGAGGCTTATACACTGAAAACTGCAAAACATGGTTAAAAGATATTAAGGAGGCCAGGCGCGGTGGCTCACGCCTGTAATCCCAGCACTTTGGGAGGCCGAGGCGGGTGGATCACGAGGTCAAGAGATCGAGACCATCCTGGTCAACATGGTGAAACCCCGTCTCTACTAAAAATACAAAAAATTAGCTGGGCATGGTGGCGCGTGCCTGTAATCCCAGCTACTCAGGAGGCTGAGGCAGGAGAATTGCCTGAACCCAGGAGGCGGAGGTTGCGGTGAGCCGAGATCGCGCCATTGCACTCCAGCCTGGGTAACAAGAGTGAAACTCCGTCTCAAAAAAAAAAAAGATATTAAGGAATACAAAAATTAGCCGGGCTGCTGGTGCGTGCCTGTAATCCCAGCTACTCAGGAGGCTGAGACAGGAGAATCATTTGAACCCAGGAGGCGGAGGCTGCAGTGAGCCGAGATTGCACCATTGCACCCCAGCCTGGGCAACAAGAGCAAAACTCCATCTCGAAAAAAGAAAGAAAGATGTTAAGGAAGACAGGCGTGGTACCTCAAACCTATAATCCCAGCACTTTGGGAGGCTGAGGCGAGCGAGGTCAGGAGTTTGAGACCAGCCTGGCCAACATGGAGAAACCCTGTCTTTAAAAAAAAAAAAAAGAAAGAAAGAAAGAAAGATGCTAAGGAAGATGGAACAAAATGGAAACCTATCCCATGTTCATGGATCAGAAGACTTAATATTGGCTGGGTGCAGCGGCTCACGTCTGTAATCCCAGCACTTTGGGAGGTTGGGGTGGGCAGATCACCTGAGTTCAGGACTTCAAGACCAGCCTGGCCAACATGGAGAAACCCCGTTACTACTGAAAATACAAAAATTAGCTGGGCATGGTGACGGGTGCCTGTACTTCCCACTACTCGGGAGGCTGAGGCAGGAGAATCACTTTAACCTGGGAGACGGAGGTTGCAGTGAGCCAAGATCATGCCTCTGCACTCCAGCCTGGGGGACAGAGTGAGACTCTGTCTCAAAAAAAAAAAAAAAAGAAAAAAGACTTAATGTTGTTAAAAGAGCATGAGTCCCCAAATGGATTTGCAGACCCCTCCCTAATTCCCATCTGGCTTTTTGGCAGGAGTTGACAGTCTGATCCTAAATCCATTTGGAAATTCGAGGGCTCCAGAAAAGGCAAACGCACGTGGAGACAAAGTCAAGGAGTGGCTGCCTAGAGCTACAGAGGGGAAACGGGAGCCGGGGTTCAGAGTGACCAGTACTAGATCGGGATTTTCTTCTGGGGGTGATGAAAATCTTCTAAAATTAGGTAGTGATGATGGTTGCTACCTCTGTAAATAAACTGAAATACTTCAAACTGTATGCTTTAAATGAAGCTTCAGGGGCCTTGGGAGGGGGAGAAGGGGTACAAGTGGCATAATGGGCCCTCTGGCTTCCCCGGGATCTCACTGTCTCTCAGGCTGGAGTGCCGTGGTGTTGGCATGGCTCACTGCAGCTTCCATGTCCCCAGCTCAGGCGATCCTCCCAACTCAGCCTCATGAGTAGCTGGGACTACGGGTTCATGTCACCATGCCTGGTTATTTTTTTCTTTTTTTATTGAGACAGAGTCTCACAACGTTGCCTAGGCTGGTCTCAAACTCCTGGGGCTCAAGTGATGCTCCCACCTTAGCCTCCCAAAGAGCTGGGATTAGAGGCGTGAGCCACTGTGCCGGCCTCTTTCACCGGGCTGTGGGTAAGCGTGCAAACACTCCACTCACCTTCTATGTTCCGCTGGTTCACCTTGACTTCATATGCAATAAGCTCTGGAAAAGAAGACAAGAAGTAGCCCCTTTCCTTCCTCCTCTGATCTCTTCATTTAAATACGGCCAGGAAGTGAGCATCACTCGTTCATTGTCCGAAGTCACAGGAGCCTGAGCACCTCTCCCACCCCTCCCCCACACCTTATCTTGGTGTGTTAAATGCCTGGCCTGGGGGAAGGCTGTGGGTGGGGAACCTCCTGCCCTTGCTGGGGGTATCTGAAAAATGCATGAACATTCCAGAAACCTGGAACTCCAGACCTTTTCCAGGCCTGGGGGCCGAATCCTACGAGACCGATCCAATAAGCAGATGAGCCCTCACCTCTGCCTGTGGCCGCGGGAACGGGGCTTGAGAGCTCACTGGATCCCACCAAGATCACATCCATGCTGGGCTCGGCCTCCAGGTCCAGGGCTGGGGTGGCTGCCATGGGGACGCCGCGCCGGGACACAGGACACGCAGACACAGAAGGGAAAAAGCCGTTGACACACCCCAGCACTGGAAGCAGCTTGCCAAGCAGACCCTGCCCCGCTCAGGCCACCTGCACCCCCAGTGACACCCACCTGCCCAACCAGGGACGAGGGGCAGGAAGGCCGAGGCCACTGCCAGCACTGAGAGGGGCTCGAGGGTCCCCTGTGGTGTGCACCCTGCCTGGCCCTGTCACCACCTGGAGGACGGGTGGTTCACTTCTCCCCAGAAAGGGGAGGGCAGGGGCCTCATGAGGATGGGGGCCAAGGGCCGCTGCAGCCCCTGATGTCCTTTGGCCCGGCCTTCGACCCCTCAGGGACACCCATCCTCCAGCCTCCCAGTGTCCCCCAGGCCAGCAGGGACCCCTGGGGATGGTCTTGGCCAGCCACACCCTCAAAGGCAAGATGGCCAGGGAAAGGGAGAAAGAGACTCACCGATTTCACAGGGCTGCTGCCAGGGCTCCGGGTAGAGGCAGCAGGCGGGTTCAAGGTTACAACCGTCCGGGTCTTCCAGGCGCCGGGTCCCAAGGGAGGAGCGGGCCATGGAACCAGGAATGGTGCAGGGAAAGAACCAGCTGGAACGATTCAGGCCCACGAGGGACAGAGGGGGTCAGAAGGCTCCTGGCTGTGGGGGTGAAGAAACTGGGCGTGTCTGCGGGGGCGGGGAAGGGCGGGGGCGGAGCAGCCTTCAGGGCCGGAGTGGAGTGGGAGGGGCCCGAAGCTGGAGGGTCGCTGGGGTGGGGAGCTGGGAAGTTCGCGGTGGGGAGGGAACCCTCAGGTAGGGTAGGTTAAGCACTCAGCGGGGCTGGGGAATTGGGGTACAGAGAATGGGGCCCTTCGGGTGGAGTGATGGGTGGGGTCTAGGGACCTTAGTGGGGGATGGGACTCAGGGGAGGGGTGGAGATGGGAGGATTGGGGATGGGGCTGATGAGGGGTGTTTCAGTAGGGGGCGCCCTTGGTGGAGGGTGGGGTGGCTGTGGGGTTGGGGCAGGGCGCTCAGGGGTGGGCTTGGGAAGGTCATGCGGGTGGGCTTCAGGGCAAAGGTGGGAAAGGGGTGAGGGTGGAGGTGCCCTGGGAGGCGGTGGGGCAGGGGTGATGTGCGGGTGGGTGGAGGGGTGGAGGCGGGGCCGGTGGAGGTGTGGGTGGATGAGGCCCAAGTGGAGATGCCCTGAGGGCAGGGTGGGCAGGTGGCTCATGGGGCTCAGGGAGCTGTGCCCAGGGATTAGGAAGGGAGTGGGGGTGGGGTGGATGGTGAGTTGGAGACGGGGCATTCAGGGGAGGTGGTCCTCTGGCAGGACGGGGGTGATGATAAGGTAGGGTGGGCGTTCAGGGGTGGGCTCAGTAGGGAAAGGAGCGGCGGGTGACAGCAGGAGTGGAGGTGTGATGAGGTTTCAGTGGAGGTGGCCTTTGGGGCAGGACAGGGGTGCAAATGGGGTGGGGATGGGCCTTAGGAAGCTCAGGGTCGGTCAGGATGGGAGGGGTGGGGGTAGATGGTGAGGAGGAGATGGGGGTGTTCAGGAGCTTGGTGTTTGGGAGGGGCTTGGGAGCTCAGCCTGGAGCCCCAGGGATGGGGGCAGCTGTGGGGAGATAAACAAAGAGGGAAGGGTGGGGTAAGGGGTGTTGGGTGGGGAATGTCAGGGCAGGTGGGGGGTTAGGGGCTGGGAGGGGTAGGTTCAGAGTGGGGGATGGAAGGTGGGGCAGGAAAGGGTGCAGGAGGACGGGGTGGGCAGAGGGGCACTGTGGGAGGTGTGGGTGGGTTGGAAGGGGGACTTTATTGGAGGGAAGTTGGGGGCTTCAGAGCAGAGGGCGGAGGACCGCTGGGCAGGGCTGGAGCCGCAGGGCTATTACGGTGGCGGGGGACAGTGGGAGAAGATCTGTGGGCGGGAGGTGACGCCCTGGAAGTGTGGGCTGGGCCTGGTGACTTCCTCTTGCAAGTACCTCATGAAGGGTCACCACACAGGAGCAGCCTGATGGCCCCTCAGCTGCTGGCCCAGGAACAGAGGCATCTCAGGGAGGCTCGCCAGCGGAGGCTGCCCAATGCCTGAGGCCTCCTCCCAGGAGGACACTGAGGGGCTGTGACATTGTAATATCCTGTGTCTCCAGAATGGAGAGGGCGTGTCTTGTGGTGGCTGATTCCAGGGTGTCTGCAGGTTCATTAGTGTAATCGCAGTGTCCACCGTGGCCTGAGGGCTGGGTGGGGGTTGGGGCCGGGACTAGCACCTCAAGGTTTGCAGAACTTCAAAGCTGTTTTAATGGTTTCTTTGGTTTTTTTAATGAAAAAAAGTGAAGGGAGAGAATGCTGATGAAGACAGTGAAATCACTTCCCTGTGATTGAGTAAAATGTTCTTGATTGCTTCTCCTTTTATTCCAAAGAGTTTTTTTTTTTTTTTTGAGACGGAGTTTCACTCTTGTTACCCAGGCTGGAGTGCAATGGCGCGATCTCGGCTCACCGCAACCTCCACCTCCTGGGTTCAGGCAATTCTCCTGCCTCAGCCTCCTGAGTAGCTGGGATTACAGGCACGCGCCACCATGCCCAGCTGATTTTTTGTATTTTTAGTAGAGACGGGGTTTCACTGTGTTGACCAGGATGGTCTCGATCTCTTGACCTCATGATCCACCCACCTCGGCCTCCCAAAGTGCTGGGATTACAGGCTTGAGCCACCGTGCCTGGCCCAAAAAGCTTTGTTTTTAAGGCACTCACTGGATTGAAAGTGATTAAAGGGAGCCGGCCCTCCCTCCCCTGACCCCAGCCCCATACCCAGCCTCCCCTGATCCCAGCCCCACACCCAGCCTCCCCTGCCCCTGTGGTGCTGTTCCCGCCTGCACAAGTGGAAAGCGGGGAACTCCTGGAAGGGTGGTTTTCTTTCTTTTTTTTTTTTTTGAGACAGGATCTTGTTCTGTCGCCAGGCAGGAGCACAGTGACAGGATCTCAGCTCACTGCAACCTCCGCCTCCGGGATTCAAGTGATTCTCCTGCGTCAGCCTCCTGAGTAGCTGGGATTACAGCCATGCACCACCACGCCCGGCTAATTTTTGTATTTTTAGTAGAGACAGGGTTTCACCATGTTGGCCAGGCTGGTCTCAAACTTCTGACCTCGAGTGATCGGGAAGGGCAGTTTTCTAAAGGTTTGAAGGGATGACCTCCTGGAAGGCGGGGAGCTCCCAGCCTTGGTGGAGCCTGCAGGAGGTTCTGTCCAGGGCGGGTGCCCCGGTGGAGGCCACCGGACAGGAAGCCCCTTGTGACCATCTGAGCCCCCGGTCCCTACGCACTACCTGCAGCTCAGCAGAGACCAGAGCGGCCTCAGCAGGGGAGAGGCCCAGCGCTCTGCAGATGGGCCCCAAAGAGCCAGCCTCTCATGGGAAGCCCTCGGGGGGCTCAATCCCTGAGGCCACCCCTGGCATCGGACCCTGTGTATGCCCACCAGCATGCAGGCCACAGGTGCTGGGCACTGGGGGACCTCTGGCCTCATTCTCCGATGCCCCAGGAAGCCTGGAGGCCACACACGTGGTGGTGTGTGCCTTAAAGCTCCCAAGCAGGGCCCCGGGGCTAGTGGAGCACAGTCCCCCTGTGTGGCTGCCCCTTCCTGGCACTCATGGGTGCATCTGGCACCTTCCTTCTGCATGACCTCCCATGCCCCCCACCCAGCCTGGAGGTTACCTGTGTGCTGGATTGATGGGGTGACCCACAGCTCACCCCACATTGATTTCCGATGCCATCGAGCCTAGGGGGTCTGGAAAGACCCTGTGACTCAACTTGGCTTTGGCCCCGGCCCAGCTGGACCCAGAGTGGTCATATACAGTGTGGGCCGTTAGGGTCAGGAAGAAAAGACAGGACGGCAGCCGCTGCTGTGGACGGCAGCCCTGGGGGCCTGGGGTGGTCACTGAAGCCTCACCCAGCCCAGCTGGCTGGTGCACTGGACCCCAGCAGGGGCTGTGGCTTCTCCCACCTTCCAGAAGGCACTGTCATGGGTGTGCTTGGGAACAGCGTGCGTGGTCAGATTGCTTGGGACACACTGCCTACTGCTCGTCTGCTTGGAGGGTCAAGATTTGCATCCCTGCGTAAAGTCTCTGAGAAGCACATAAGACAGACGCCCTTCATCAAGGGAAGCCTCTGTCTCTTCCGGAGCTGCCAATGCAAAGAGCCTTCCCCTGATGGTGCATTTCTAAATGGCACGTGAAACTGTGTCCGAAAACACCAGGTGGGAAACCACACTCCAGAAGTGAGAAGACCATGCTACTCAGCCTCTGTCCAGGAGCCCGTGATGGTGTGAGGACTGGTGCCGATGCCGGCTGGGGCTGGGGAGCCCCGGGGACGCCACGCAGTGCACTCTGCCCTCCAGCCCACGGCCTGGACCGAGGTTGTCTCACCTCCGCCTGATCAGTCTACAGGCAGCAGGAGCCAAAGCCGGCATCTGGGGACAGGCTTGGGGCCTTGGGCCACGGGGGGCTTCTGTGGGGCAGACCGAGGTGGTGATCTCGCAGGCGAAGGGACGTGGTGAACCCTCCACATTCAGTGGCCGCATCGAGTCACATGACCCACCCAGCTGTAGTGGGGTGGGGAGTGGTGGTATTCTGTGTTTGTGGGGTGAATGAATGAATGAACAAACCTTTTTTCTTCTCCCGAAGAGGAAGTGCCTCTGGAGTCAGAGGTGACGTGACCCTTGCATCGCCTGACCTAGAGAGGACATCGCCTGATCTGGAGAGGACTGCAGGGTGCCCCAGGGCCCAAGCTCCAAGACTTCTCCAGCACCACACCCAGGCCAGCGGCTCTTTGAACCTTGGACAAAGCTGACGCTTTAATGCTGAGAAAGACGCTGAGCACGGTGGCTCGTGCCTGTAATCCCAACACTTTGGAGGTTGAGACAGGTGCATCACCTGAGGTCAGAAGTTTGAGACTAGACTGACCAACATGGTGAAACCCTGTCTCTATTAAAAAATACAAAAATCAGCCAGGCATGGTGGCAGGCACTTGTAATCGCAGCTACTCGGGAGGCTGAAGCAGGAAAATCACTTTAACATGGAGATGGAGGTTGCAGTGAGCCAAGATCACACCATTACACTCCAGCCTGAGCAACAGAGCAAGACTCCATCTCAAAAAAAAAAAAAAAAAAAAAAAGAAAGAAAGAAAACAAAAGAAAAGAAATATACTGAGAAAGACAAGTCCAGTGCCCACAGCGAGGTCCTAGTGCTCTCCTGCAGACGTCAGCAACATCTCAGAGCAGACCTCAGACAAGGCCATTCCAGACAATAATAAAGCGAGTGAAAAATAAGACCACTTCCAAATCGCGGCTCCCACAGAAACGAGGTCCCTGGGCCACCCACGAACATGACCGCACATCCTCCTCTCCTGGCTGAAATAGATGCTTGCAGCCTCTTCCCGGCCCCTCTTTGGGGTTCACTGAGGCTTCCTGTTGAAGAACTGCCACCCTCCTTGCGGAGCCCAATCCAGAGCTGCGGCCACGAGCAGTCAGATCGCCAGGGACACGCTGTGGTCACAGTTCGCATCTTTGTGTTAGAGTCTCTTAGAATCTTGAAATACTACCTCTGCTTAATCCATTAAATTACCCACCATGGCCAGGTGAGGTGGCTCATGCCTGTAATCCCAGCACTTTGGGAGGTTGAGGCGGGCGGATCATGAGGTCAGGAGTTCGAGACCAGCCTGGCCACCATGGCGAAACTGCCATCTCTACTAAAAACACAAAAATTAGGGCCGGGGGCGGTGGCTCAAGCCTGTAATCCCAGGACTGTCGGAGGCTGAGGCGGGTGGATCACGAGGTCAAGAGATCGAGACCATCCTGGTCAACATGGTGAAACCCCGTCTCTACTAAAAATACAAAAAATTAGCTGGGCATGGTGGTGCGTGCCTGTAATCCCAGCGACTCAGGAGGCTGGGGCAGGAGAATTACCTGAACCCGGGAGGCGGAGGTTGCGGTGAGCCGAGATCGCGCCATTGCACTGAAGCCTGGGTAACGAGCAAAACTCCGTCTAAAAACAAAACAAAACAAAAAAAAAAACACACAAAAATTAGCCGGGTGTGGTGACAGGCACCTGTCATCCCAGCTACTCGGGAGGCTGAGGCAGGAGAATTGCCTGAACCCGGGAGGTGGAGGTTGCAGTGAGCAGAGACTACACCACTGCACTCCAGCCTGAGGGACAGAGCAAGACTCCGTCCCTTGACACCCCCAAAAAAAGTTACCCACCATTTCCCCCAAACCTACTAAGTAAAGGAAATATCCTTTATGGTACATTTATAAAAGCCAGGTATGAAATTATGTTTTGTCTGGAAAACGAATATGATTTGTGCATCCGTCACATATTTTCATAGCTCAGTATTCAAAAGCTGCAAAGTGGGAACAGTGAATGGTGCCAGATTGCAGCCCCCATGCTCTGGAGCTATGAAATAAACTCTCTTGCAAACCTTAAGTCTCTTTTCTCCATTCCTTTCATTTTCTTTGTGACCCTTGGTTGTCTCTTTCTTATAGATTTGAAAGCCTCTTTCTGTGTTAAAAACATTAACTCATATACTCCTTGTATATATAAGTCACAAATATTTTCTTCAGCTTATTAACCTGTTTTACCATTTTACAGCATTTTTCTATGCAAGCTTATTACACTATCATCAAGTTGGGTCTATGAGTGTTTTTTTTGGCTTGCATTCTTTCTAGCACACTTAAAAAGCTCCTCTTCACCCCAAGATGATATAAGCATGCACCTTTATTTCCTTTGGGTATTTTATTTCATTTTTTCCACGTCAACATTTCATGTCTTCATTGAAGTCATTTTATATGTTAATTCTAACTGGAATAGTTTTAGTGTTTGCCTTTCTACAAATGACTCTCCAGTTCTCCCAAGGTCACTGACTGAACACGCCCTCCATTTCCTGACGCATTCAGAGCCCTGTGTTAATCACCTGCATTCTCCGAGTGCCTGTGTGTCAGGCTTTGCATTTCACTCCAGAGGTGTGTCTCTTTCTGTGTCAGAGCCCCCCACTCCCGGCTGACTGCAGCCTTATGCTACATTTAAATGTCTGGTGCCACGTGACAGTCTTCAGAAGTGTCTTGTCCCATAGTCACTCACCTTCCAGAACATTAAATCAAGTTTTTTGAAAAATCCCACTGGTAATTTGATTGGAATGGTATTAGATTTATACAGTAATTAAGGAATAACTGACTTGTAAAAATACAGTTAAGAAGTCAAATCCACAGCCGGGCGAGGTGACTGACCCCTGTAATCCCAGCACTCTGGGAGGTCAAGGTGGGCGGATCACCTGAGGTCAGGAGTTCAAGATCAGCCTGACCAACATGGAGAAACCCTGTCTCTACTAAAAATACAAAATTAGCTGGGCATGGTGATGCATGCCTGTAATCTCAGCTACTTCGGAGGCTGCAGCAGGAGAATGGCTTGAACCCGGGAGGCGGAGGTTGCAGTGAGCAGAGATGACACCACTGTACTCCAGCCTGGGTGAAAAGAGGAAAACTCCATCTCAAAAAGAAAAAAAAAAGGGGTTAAATCCAGTCAGGGCATGGTGGCTCACGCCTGTAATCCCAGCACTTTGGGAGGCCAAGGCAGGTGGATCACGAGGTGAAGAGATCGAGACCATCCTGGTCAACATGGTGAAACCCCGTCTCTACTAAAAAATACAAAAAATCAGCCGGGCATGGTGGCGCTTGCCTGTAATCCCATCTACTCAGGAGGCTGAGGCAGGAGAATTGCCTGAACCCAGGAGGCAGAGGTTGCGGTGAGCCGAGATCGCGCCATTGCACTCCAGCCTGGGTAAAAAGAGTGAGCCTCCATCTCAAAAAAAAAAAAAAGAAAATGAGCCCTTGTAGCTGAGTGTAGTGGCTGACGCCTGTAATCCCAGCACCTGGGTGGGCAGATACTTGAACACAGGAGTTAGGGACTAGCCTGGCCAACATGGCAAAACCCTGTCTCCACTGAAAGTACAAAAATTAGCTGGCCATGGTGGCACATGCTTGTAATCCCAGCTACTCGTGTGGCTGAGGCATGAGAATTGTTTGAACCCGGAGGCACAGGTTGCAGTGAGCCAAGATTGTGCCACTGCACTCCAGCCTGGGTGACAGAGTGAGAATCTGTCTCAAAAAAAAGTGACTATTGATTGGTGTTGTGAATATTTTTTCATTATATTTTCTCTCTTTCTCCCTTCCCTTCCCTTCCCTTTTCCTTCCTTCCTTCCTTCCGCTTTCTTTTCCCTTTCTTTCTTTCTTCTTTTCTTTTCTTTCTTTTTCTTTTCTCTTTCTTTCTTTCTTTATCCTTTCTTTATCCTCTCTCTCTCTCCCCTCTCTCTCTCTCTCTCTCTCTCTATTTCTTTCTTCTTATCTCACTCTGTTACCCAGGCTGCAGTGCAATAGCACGGTCTTGGCTCACTGCAACCTCCACCTCTCAGGTTCAAGTGATTCTCCTGCTTCAGCCTTTTGAGTAGCTGGGATTACAGGCACACACCACCACGCCTGGCTAATTTTTGTATTATTAGTAGAGATAGGGTTTCACCATGTGGGCCAGGCTGGTCTCGAACTCCTGACCTCAGGTGATCCGCTCACCTCGGCCTCCCAAAGTGCTGGGATTACAGGTGTGCGTCACCACGCCCAGCCTACTTCCTATTTTTAACATCAAAATGATCTATGTTGCTTCTACAACATTGCTTCTACAGCTGAAGCAATGCTTTGCCTGCAGATTAAACAGTGACACGTTGGTCACCATAGGGTCCCAGCACTTGGCCCAGCCTCCCACCAGGGCTGGCCCGTCATCTGTGGTGCAGGACACTCAGTCTCTCACCTGCCCCCACTGAGGGACATCTGGGTAGTTTCCGTTCTTTTGTCCTCACCCTTAATCTCAGGAGACTCCCTTCCAGCCCCAAACCAGGCTGCATTCTCCTCTGTTCTCTGCGCCTTGGCAGATCAGGAACAGGTGGGGACATGTGTGGAGACGGGACGTCCCCAGAGCACCCTGGCCTCAGTCCTGCTTCCATGGCCCGCAGTGGCTCAGGACCAGTGCACCAGAGACCCAGCGGGGCTGAGGAATGGACAGGGTCTGCCCGAGGGCTCAGAGCCAGGGCCGAGGAGCTGGCATGGGGGTGCCCTCAGAGGCCCTGTGACTTGGAGACACCCGGTGTGTTTTCTGCACACGTGGCTGTCACTCAGGGGTTGGTGCCTTTCCCTAGCACTAAACCGTCAGCACCTCTGGGGCCTGCTCCCTTGTCCCTGGCTGGGTGGGGAGGCTGAGGGAGCCCTTGTCCGTGCAGCAGGTGTGTCCCGACCTGTTCCGGGGCAGGCCCTGGGCGGACGCTGGGAGAAAACCAGCCAAGTCTCTGGGAAAAGTGGACCCAATGGGCAGGGCTGTGGCCCAGGGTTAAGTGTGCAGGGGCAGGTTCTTTGAGGACCTGGGCTAGGTGGAGGACCCTGCAGAGGTATAGGGGTGAGGCCAGAGGGCAGGTCTGCTGGACAGGGGGAGGGTTCTTCCATGGAGGAACAGGGACTGGACCCCCAGCAAAAGGCCAGTGATGGCAGGGGGGGAGGTCAAGTTGCACTGGGGCCTGGAGGAAGAGTAGGTGCTGGGCTGGGCCAGAGGGGCCCCAGGATGCAGTGGCTTCCATTCTGGTGTCCAGGGCCATGGGTGCTGCCAGCGTAGAAGGCTCCCGGGACCCCTCTGAGCACAGGCTCCCCTCGGTTTTCGGGGGCTCTTCCTGTCTGGGGTGAGACTGCAAACCAGCCCTGAGCACCTGAGTCAACCTTGGATGGCAGGGCCCAGGTGAGGGTTGTAACAGTGGGGTCAGGGTGCCCCTTGGCACAGGCAGCCACGTGCCGGTCCGGACAACAGGCTCCTCCTGGGCCTCCTGCTGAGGACACCCTTCTTACCCACCTCCCTCTGTCAGGCCACCATCAGACTGGATTCAGGGTTGGCCGATGCATCCTGGATCCTTTCCTTGTCCTTCTTCTCTGCACTGCCGCGTGGGGACGGACCCTGGGAAGCTCCCATCAGCACCCAGCACCCCTAGGTGTCCCCTTCCTTCTATTCTGGGCTTTCTGACTGTGATGGAGCCGGCTGTGTTTGATGCTTTTCTTTTTTTTTTGAGACAGAGTTTCATTCTTGTCGCTGGAGTGCATTGGCGCCACCTTGGCTCACTGCAACCTCCACCTCTTAGGTTCAAGCTATTCTCCTGCCTCAGCCTCCCAAGTAGCTGGGATTACAGGCACCCGCCAGCACATCTGGCTAGTTTTTAAAATATTTTTAGTAGACACATGGTTTCCCCATGTTGCTCAGGCTGGTCTTGAACTCCTAACCTCAGGTGATCTGCCTGCCTCGTCCTGCCAAAGTGCTGAAATTATAGAAGTGAGCCACCATGCTGGGCCTGCTGCTTGTTTTTAACCTCTTTGGTAAAGAGAGCTCCGACTACAAACCCTAGTGCCGATGGGGCCCATGGCGGGGGTGGGGGTGCCAGAGGGCCGTTCCCTGGTGCTGCGCTGCCCACTCCTTGGTGCTGATGGAAGGCCCAGCGTGGAGAGCCTCCTACCCTGGCAGTGACCACGTGGGCAGGGGGAAGATGTGGAGGGTGGAAGGGAGGGAGGGGCTCTGTTCTAGGAAGTCCTTGGAGGCTCCTCGGGCTCCCCCCAGTGGTGTGATGTGAGCCACAGCAGGAGTCCATAGGTGGTGGTCTTCATACCGCCGGCGCCTCCTCGGGAAATGCTGGCAGAGGCCTGAGCTCAACTTTGGTCCTGGGTGTGGGAGAGAGTTTCTGCAGGTGATGGAGGCCTCTGAAGGGGAGCCACGAAGGGGTTCTTTGAGGGGCTCAAGCAGCCCCAAGGACTCAACTCTAGAAATCAACAGGGGGATCCCACCTTTCCCAGGGAAGGGCCAAGGACTTCTAAGAGCAGAAGCCAGTAGATCCCTGTGTGTTCTGACTCCCAAGACGTGGGTATGTAGAGCCACAGTCACTAAGACCACAGCGCCCAGGTGAGCCAATGGACACACAGACTGTGGAAGGGGGAAGATGCAGAAATGGACCTCACGCCTGCGGACAACTGGCCTTCTACCAAGGCGCAAAGTCCACTAGATTGAGAAATGGGTATTTCCAGTGCCAGGGCAACTGGACATACACCTGCAAAAGAATAAACCTCAGCTCCTGCCCACTTCACACCATACACAGAAGACAATTTGAGGCTGGCTCGGTGACTCACCCTCATAATCCCAGCACTGTGGGAGGCCGAGGTGGGCAGATGACCTGAGGTCAGGAGTTCGAGACCAGCCTGACCAACATGGTGAAACCCCATCTCTACTAAAAATACAAAACTTAGCTGGGAATGGTGGCACATGCCTGTTACCCCAGCTACTCAGGAAGCTGAGGCAGGAGAATTGCTTGAACCCGGGAGGCGGAGGTTGCAGTTGTACTCCAACCTGGGCAACAGAGGGAGACTCTGTCTCAAAAAAAAAAAAAAAAAAAAAGAGAATGGCAGATGAAGGCAAGTTAGGGAAGCTTGCTTGTGTAGATGGTGTTAGGCCATTCTTGCTTCCCTCCCGAGAGATACCCAAGGCTGGGTAATTTATAAAGAAGAGAAGTTTCACTGGATCATGGTTCTGCAGGCTGTACAGGCATGGTACCAGCATCTGCTCAGCTTTTGGGGAGGCCTCAGGCAGCTTACGATCACGGTGCATGGCAAAGTGGTAGCAGGCACTTCTGATGGTGACATTGGGAGCAAGAGAGAGAGGAAGAGGTGTCACATGCTTTACACAAGCAGATAGCCTGAGAATTGACTTATCACCAAGTGCCAAGACATTCATGGGCCATCAGGCCCCATGATCCAATCACCTACTACCCTACCCCACCTCCAACACTGGGAATCACACTTTGGTGTGAGATTTGGAGAGGACAAACATCCAAACCATATCATAGATTCTTCTGCTATCAGCTTCAGGCCAATAAGAATCCAGTTGTTGTCAGTGATTAACTGTTGTTCCTGGCAGAGAGGGGAGGTGGGATATATTTTGTCATCATAGAAAGGAAAAAAAAAATCACAGGATCAGATCATTTAATGCAGAAAAAGCATTTGACAAAATTCAATATCCGTTCACAATAAGAACTCTCAGAGAAATAGAAATAATGGGAACTTTCCTCAAGTTGATAGAGAACATCTTCAAAAAACATGCAACTAGTGCAAAAGACTAGATGCTTTCTCCCTCAGACCAGAAATGAAGCAAGGATGTCCACTCCCATGACTGTTATTCAGCTTAGTGTTGGAAGATTTAGCCAGTGCCATAAGGCAAGACAAGGGAATACAGGCATATTGGTTGGAAAGCAAGGAATCAAGCTGTCCCGATTTACACAAGACATAATTGTCTTTGAAAAAAATACCAAAGATTTAACTAATAACCACTCCTAGAATTAAAGAAATGAATTCAGCAAGGTTGTAGGATACAAGGTGACCATGCAAAAACATTTGAATTTCTATATATTAGCAATGAACCTATAGACACCAAAATAAAAACCACAAAACCATTTACACTTGCTCAACATAAAACATGTACAATATTTGCATGCTGAAACTATGAGACACTGTTTTTTAAAAAAATCAATGGTCTCATAAAATAGAGAGGCATACAATGTTCATGGATCAGAAAATTAAGCATCATAAAGACATCAAGTTTTTCCAAACTTATATATAGATTTAACACAATTCCTATCAGAATCCTAGCAAGATTTTTTAATAGTTGGAAACAAAATTATTCTAAAATTTATATGGAAAAATCAAAGAAACAAGAATAGCTAAAACAATTTTGAAAAAGAATGGGCCAGGTGCAGTGGCTCACATCTGTTAACCCAGCACTTTGGGAGGTCAAGATGGGTGGATCACCTGAGGTCAGAAGTTCAAGACCAGCCTGACCAATATGGTGAAACTGCATCTCTACTAAAAACACAAAAATTAGCCAGGTGTGGTGGTGTACCTGTAGTCCCAGCTACTCTGGAGGCTGAGACAGGAAAATAGCTTGAACTGGGAGGTGGAGGTTGCAGTAAGCCAAGATCACACCACTAAACTCCAGCCTGGGTGACAGAGAGAGACTCAAAAAAAAAAAAAGAAAAGAAAAAAAGAAAAGTGGGCTGGGCTCGGTGGCTCACACCTGTAATCCCAGAACTTTGGGAGGCCAAGGTGGGGGAATCGCAAGGTCAGGAGTTTGAGACCATCCTGGCCAACATGGTGAAACCCCATCTCTACTAAAAATACAAAAGTTAGCCAGGTGTGGTGGCGGGCACCTGTAATCCCAGCTACTCAGGAGGCTGAGGCAGGTGAATTGCTTTAAAACTGGAAGGGAGAGGTTGTAGTGAGCCGAGATTGTGCCACTACACTCCAGCCTGGGCAAAAGAGTGAGACTCTGTCTCAAAAAAAAAAAAAAAAAAAAAAATTAAATAAATAAATAAATAAATCAAAAGAAAGAAAGAAAAAGAAGAAGAATGAAGTGAGGAATCCGTTTAATAGGTCTCAAGATTGATTATATAGCTACAGTAATCAAGACTGTGATGCTGGTAAACAGATAGACACATAGATCAATGGAACGAAGCAGAGAACCCAGAAATCAACCCAGACAAATATGTTTTTCATTAATTAATTTGTATTGTAAATTCACATAGCATGAAATTTACCATTTTCACCATATGAAAGTTTAAAATTCTGTGGCAATTATTGCATCATGATATTGTACAACAGTCACCACTGCCTTAGTTCCAGAACTTTTCCATCCACTCTAAGTGGAAGCCACATACTCATTAAATAGTCACTCCTCACTTCCTCTTCTCTACATCCCCTGGAAACCACCCATCTGTTTTCTGTCTCTACAGATTTGCCTGTTCTGTGAATGTCTTATGAATGAAATTGTACAAGGTGGCTGTTTCGTGTGTGGCTCACGTAGCGTCATGTTTCTGAGGCTCAACCATATTGCGGCATGTCTCAGTACTTCATTTGTATTTACAGCTGAATGGTATTCTGTCCTGTGCTCACACCACATTCTGTCCATCCATTCTTTGTGGATGGACATTTGGCTGTTGTAAATGCTGCTGCTATGCACACCTGTGTCCCAGCTTCTGCTTGAATACCTGCTTTCATTTCTTTTTTGGTGTATCCCCAGAAGTGAAATTGCTAGATCATATAGTCATTCTATATTTAATTTTTTGAGGAACTGCAAAAGCGTTTTCTGTGGCTGTACCACTTCTGGTTTCCATCAGCAACTTGTGAGGGTTCCAGGTTTTCTACATTCTTCCCAAAGAAACAAGAATAAAACTGATTTTCTGTTCTTTGACAATAGCCATCCTATAGGGGTAAAGTGCTATCTCACTTGAATTTTTTTTTTTTGAGACACAGTCTCCCTCTGTCACCCAGGCTGGAGTGCAGTGGCACAGTCTCGTTTCACTGCAACCTCTGCCTCCTGGATTCAAGCGATTCTCCTGCCGCAGCCTCCCAGGTAGCTGGGATTACAGGCGTACGCCACCATGCCCAGCTAATTTTGTATTTTTTTTTTTTATGTATTCTTTTTTTTTTTGAGACTGAGTCTTGCTCTGTCACCAGGATGGAGTGCAATGGCGCAATCTCAGCTCACTGCAACCTCTGCCTCCTGGATTCAAGCGATTCTTCCACCTCAGCCTCCTGAGTAGATGGGACCACAAGTGCGTGCCATCATGCCTGGCTAATTTTTGTATTTTTGGTAGAGACAGAGTTTCACCGTGTTGGCCAGGATGGTCTCGATCTCTTGACCTCATGATCCACCCACCTTGGCCTCCCAAAGTGCTGGGATTACAAGCGTGAGCCACTGAGCCCAGTCCTTTTTTTTTTTTTTTAAGGGACAGGGTTTCGATCCTTTCTAGTTCATGAGCATGATGAGTGAGACGTGCTACCCTTGAACCTTGTTATGACGTCTGCACATTACCCGTCTGACCTGAGAGAAAAAAAAAGAGACAGGGTTTCACCGTGTTGGCCAGGCTGGTCTCAAACTCCTGACCTCATGATCCATCCACCTTGGCCTCCCCAAGTGCTGGGATAAGCGCGGTAGCATAAGCCACCACGCCCGGCTTTTTAATTAATTTATTTATTTAGAGGTGGAGTTTTATTCTCGTTGCCCAGGCTGGAGTGCAATGGCGAAATCTTGGCTCACCACAACCTCCGCTCCTGGGTTCAAGCGATTCTCCCACCTCAGCCCCCTGAGTAGCTAGGATTACAGGTGTGTGCCACCACGCTAGGCTAATTTTGTATTTTTAGTTGAGACTGGGTTCCTCCATGTTGGTCAGGCTGGTCTCGAACTCCCAACCTCAGGTGATCCACCTGCCTCAGCCTCCCAACGTGCTGAGATTAAGGCCTGAACCACCGTGCCCAGCCTCATTTGGTTTTAGTTTGCACTTCCCTGGTGACTGAAGCTGCTGAGCATCTTTTCATGTGCTTGGTGACCATGTGCCTGCCTTCTTTGGAGACGTGTCTATTTTAGTCCTTCGCCCAGTTTTTAATTGGATTGTCTTAAGAGTCCTCTATATGTCCTGGATATTAGACCCTTATCAGATATGTGATATTTCAAATATTCACTTTCATCCATTTCACTCTCCTGACAGTGCCCTTATTGAATAAACATTTTATTTTATTTTTTGAGACGGAATTTTAGTCTTGTGGCCCAGACTGGAGTACAGTGGCGAGATCTCGGCTCGCTGCAACCTCTGCCTCGCGGGTTCCAGTGATTCTCTTGCCTCAGCCTCCTGAGTAGTTGGGATTACAGGCATGAGCCACAACACCTGGCTAATTTTGTATTTTTAGTAGAGACAAGTTTTCACCATGCTGGCCAGGCTGATCTCGAACTCCTGACCTCAGATGATCCACCTGCCTCGGCCTCCCAAAGTGCTGGGATTACAGGTGTGAGCCACTGTGCCCGGCCACCAGACTCCTTTTATACGGGCAGTAATCTGTTCATGAGGGCAGAATCCTTGCGACCTAATGACCTCCCAAACATCCCACCACCTACTGCTATCACCCTGGAGGTGGGGATATAACATACGAATGTTGGGGGGAGACCAACGTTCTCCTCATAGCAGGTGGGCTTCCAGGGCAGAGGGCAGGGCTACGTTCTCCCAGGGCCTGTCCACCAAGAGGGACCCCACCCACCAGCTGGGCCGTTTGGTAATTCTCCCAGGCAGATGGTTAATTCTGCAAAAAGGAAGAGAATCTCTGTCACCACCATCCTCTAGTTCACTGAGAAGAGCGATGCTGTCTGACACATACCCACCGTGGACCGCAGTGGAGAGGCCAGACCAGGGAAACTGAGGCACAGCCAGGGGGGCAGGTTTGAGGCAAGAGGAGTGGCAGGGGAGAGAACAGGGACCCCACTCTCATGCCGTAGGCTGAGCAGGGGTGCGTGGGAGCTCACTGGTGCTCAGGGCTGCCTCCCAGACCTGGACACCCATGTGGAATGGCCATCCCACCCTCAACAAGCAGAGGCAACTTCCTCTCCACAGTGGGTAAACTGAGGCCTAGTGAGGAAGCTGGTGGCCAGGAGGGTTCTAGGGTCCTCACAAAGTGTCCTCCAGAGACCCACACCTCCCCTGATGCCAGACCACCTGGCCAGGCTGTGGGGGCAGGGCCTAGGGCCCTGGTCAGGGCTCCACAAGCCTCCACCTGCAGCAGGGGAGAAGGCACAGAATCCAGGCTTGTTTGAGGCGCCAAGGCTGAGCCCCCTCCAGCCTCTGCCCTGCTCTGCCATTGGGACCTGGCTTCTCCCAAATTCTGCATGCATCACACGAGCAGTGCCCGCTGTCTTTGCAGGCTGGGAACACCTGATGTGACCTGGGCACCCAAGGGGCACCCAGCACAGCAGGAGCCTGGACCTGGAGAGCTTCTGTCCTCCGTACATCAAGGCCTGAGTCATGATTCTGCCCCTTAGCAGCTGCATGACTCTGGCCAAGCTCTTCCCCACAGTGGACCTCAGTTTCCACATCTGTGGATGGCACCAATCCCGATGAAGACCTAAGGAGACCATTCTGCTGATGGAGTGAGCAGAATCACAAAGCTCTCAGGGCCCAGCCCGGGCATGCCAGGCCTGCAGGCGTCCTAGGGCACAGCATGGATGTGGGAGAAGGGGCTGCTGAGCCCTTCTGCTCCATCTGAGGACACGGGGCTCAGGTATGGAGCCCAATACTGTCCCAAAGCTCTGCTGCCCAGGCGCCTCTTGGGGAAACTGAGGCTCAGCCCCACAAAGGCATCAGCCCCACTGAAGACAGGGCCAAGCCCCTGGCCCCTCACTCCCCTCCAGGGGTCTGTGTCACAAGGGCCTCCTCCAGAGAGCCTTGGTGGCTCTGGATCGCCCCGGGGCAAGGGGCTGGGATGGAAAGCCCCACAGCATGGTGGAAAGTCCAGAATTCTACAAGGGCCTCTTTGTCAATCTCCATGCAAGAGGCTGGGTGACACCTGCCCACAGGGGTCAAGCCCCAGCCCGGTAATACAGGTGCACCCGCAAAGATTTCAGGTCTTTTAAAAAAAAGTGAAATGCGGCTGGGCGTGGTGGCTCACGCCTGTAATCCAAGCACTTTGGAGGCCAAGGCGGGCAGATCACCTGAGGTCAGGAGTTCAAGACTAGCCTGACCAACATGGTGAAACCCCATCTTTTTTTTAAAAAAAAATAAATAAGTGAAGTGCAGGTTTGAATCTTGCTTTTCAGTTTTTAATTCCCCTTGACCTACCTCTGGGCTAAGGCTTCCACTGACCCACTTAACCACCTGGGGCGAGAAGAGCCACCAGGTTGCCCGGAGTGACTTCAGGGCAGGATGGCCTCACAGGAGAGAGGGGAGCCAGTCATCCCAAAGCTGTGTGTGCCGTTCCCTGGCACCCCGGGACCTTTCTGCGTGGACAGTGGAGCCCGTGGGCCTGAGGGTTGCCATTGAACTTGATGTTAGTGAGCCCTCCCCTGGTGAGACCCTTGACCACAGAGGAGCAAGGAGAACGGGGTGTTTCAAGGGCAGGCAGGAGCCCGTGCAGAGCGGGGCTTCTGTGCGATTTTGGCTTGTGCTTATTCTTTTTTTTTTTTTTTCTTTTGAGACGGAGTTTCACTCTTGTTACCCAGGCTGGAGTGCAATGGCGCGATCTCGGCTTACCGCAACCTCCGCCTCCTGGGTTCAGGCAATTCTCCTGCCTCAGCCTCCTGAGTAGCTGGGATTACAGGCACGCACCTCCATGCCCAGCTAATTTTTTGTATTTTTTAGTAGAGACGGGGTTTCACCATGTTGACCAGGATGGTCTCGATCTCTTGACCTCGTGATCCACCCGCCTCAGCCTCCCAAAGTGCTGGGATTACAGGCTTAAGCCACCGCGCCCGGCCTGGCTTGTGCTTATTCTAAATATTTTTGCCATAAATACAGAACTCCAGGGGAGAGGGCAGGAAACCTGGTGAGCTGAGGCCTGGCCCAGCTAGGGACAGGATGTGCCTCTCGGAGTGGGCACCTGCAGGGCGGCCCAGGAGGGTCTTCCCTGGCGGGGTCTGCAGAAGGCACAGTGCAGGGAGTGAGAGAGCACACTCCACACACTGAGACACCGGCAGCGTGAGGGCCCTGCTCCCAGCTCAGCGCTCCTGGGCACTCCACACACCCAGACACGGGCAGCGTGAGGGCCCTGCTCTCAGCTCAGCGCTCCTGGGTACTCCACACACCCAGACACGGGCAGCGTGAGGGCCCTGCTCCCAGCTCAGAGCTCCTGGGCGCTCCACACACCCAGACACGGGCAGTGAGAGGGCCCTGATACCAGCTCAGAGCTCCTGGGGCACGCCATACCTCAGCAAGCCTGTTCCCACCCCGACTCTGCACTGCCTGACACTCCACAGCCACCCCTGGCTGTCTGAGATGGACCCCCTCCCCCACAGCTCCCCATGACAACCCCAGCACCTGAACCCAGGCTGACCACATCGGCCACCACCTTTGGCCCTACCTTCCAGGTTTGTTATCAAGCACCCCTGGAGTCTTTTCTGGAGGAATCTCAGCACGTGCAGAACATTCAGGGGGACGCTGGAGCTGGAGGTAGAAGGAGAAATTGAGATCGAGCCCTGGTCCAGAGGAGAGGTGCCCGCTGCTCCCCATCCCGGACTCTGGCTGCCCAACGACCAACGGCACACCTGCCCACGCGGGAATCTTGGTGGCATCTCTCACTGCGTCAGTCACCCCAGCCCAATGCTGCCCAGATTCAGGCTTCTTGGTACCTTTGTCACTCCTCAGCCCTGACCCATACTGGGCAGGACGCTTCCTTCTCAGGCTTAGGGGGAACACTGCACCCAGAGTCCTTCGTGGTTCTCTGCAGCCTGCACACAGGGCCTGCCTCGCTGTCTGACTGCACAGACAAGGGGTCTATGTCACCAAGGCCTCCCGCTGAGGCCAGCCCCCTCGAGGCCATGCCTGCGGGGCCACCATGGGTTCAGCATCCTTGCAGGCCCCAGGCCTCTGCCCTTGCTCCTGCTTTACTGGGGGCACTGTCCCCACCCACGTCCACCTGAGACCCTCTTCTCCTGTCCACTGTAGCTCCTCTCTGGGACGTCTTCCCAGATGCCCCTGAAGCTCCTGTCTGAGCCACAGTGTCCCTCAGCCTCTGTCACTGGTCCTAGGAAGGCCCCTCGGGAGCTCACACTCAGGGCCACGCTCAGGGCCTCCACCATGGGGCCAGCTGCCTTCCTTCTAAAGCACCTGGAGGAAGGATGTAGGTGGGGTCAATGGGAACCTCCATCCCCAGGCGAATATACCCCTTTTGAAGATGAGGGAACCGAAGCTCAGAGGAGGAAAGGACTTGCCTGGTGTCACACGGCCAGCCTAGGGTGGCGAAATCAGGAGCCTCCCTGGCATCGCCCAGGGCTGCCTAGGGTGGGACACCAGCCCTACAGTCTCCTCCATCAGACTGGGACCCTGCATCCGGCTCCTCCCACAGCCCCAGGCGGGCTCCTGAGTGGGGCTCTCAGCTTGTGTGGAGGTACCCCAGGGATGCCACCCTAATCTAGCCTCCGTGGAGGCTCATGCAGGCCACTTGGAGGGGCCAGTGCACTCCGGCAGCCCCTGTCAGGCCCCTGAGCACCGAGCCTCCCCACCGAGGGCAGCTGTCCCGTCTTTGCCACATTCCAGCAGGGCCCTCGGGGAGGCAGGCCAGGGCCACATTGTGGAAGCCAGAGGCCTTTGAGCCCCTCCCAGAGCAAGTCTCAGTCCCCAGCCCCCAAGGCAGTTGCCCCGGTGGGTGAGTCAGGCTGCGCGAGGGAGAGCAGCGCCTCCATCACACGGAAGCGTCCCCGCCGCAGGGAGGCTGAGGCTCTGGCCCTGATTGGGCACCGGGCGGAGCTACCTTTGCGCTTTGCCTGGTCACGGGGGTATAACAGGGGTGCGCGGGGCTGGCAGGCGGGGGACACGGGTGCACAGCCGGCGCGGACGCCCCACAGGCCCGCCGGGGACCCGAGGCAAGGAGAGGGACTGCCAGCATCCCGGGACCCCCGCCCAGCCCCGAGCAGACCCCATGGCGGACGCGGTGCTGCGCCGGCTCCTGAGGCTGCACCGCACGGAGATCGCGGTGGCGGTGGACAGCGCCTTTCCCCTGCTGCACGCGCTGGCTGACTACGACGTGGTCCCCGAGGACAAGTTCCAGGTGGGCCCCCGCCCTACCCTGCCCCCAGGCCCTGTAAGTCAGGGGCAGTCCCCAGGGAAATTCCAGGAGGACCCCACCCCGAGCCTCCCAGTTCCTCCAGTCCCCCCAGGCGGGGCACAGTGGCTCAGGTCTGTAGTCCCAGCACTTTGGGAGGCCGAAGCGGGCAGATCACCTGAGGTTTGGAGTTCGAGACCAGCCTGACCAACATGTAGAAACCTCATCTCTACTAAAAATTCAAAATTAGCTGGGCATGGTGGCAGTCGCCTGTAATCCTAGCTATTTGGAAAGCTGAGGAAGGAGAATCACTTAAACCCGGGGGGCGGAGGTTGCAGTAAGCAGAGATCACGCCATTGCACTCCAGCCTGGGCAACAAGAGTGAAACTCCATCTCAAAAAAAAAAAAAAGGCCGAGTGCAGTGGTTCACACCTGTAATCCCAGCACTCTGAGAGGCCAAGGTGGGCGGATCACCTGAAGTTGGGGGTTTGAGACCAGCCTGGCCAACATGGAGAAACCCCATCTCTTCTGAAAATACAAAAAAACTTAGCTGGGCACGGTGGCACATGCCTATAATCTTAGTTACTCAGGAGGCTGAGGCAGGAGAATTGCTTACCCAGGAGGCGGAGGTTGCAATGAGCCGATACCACGCCACTGCACTCCAGCCTGGGCAACAAGAGCAAAACTGTCTCAAAAAAAAAAAGTTGGCTCCCTTTCCCCAGCCACCCCCACACCTCACCCCCAAGCCAAAGGAATGGCCTCCAGGACGAGTTTCCCCGGCCCCCACCCTCAACACCCTGTGCCACCACCTGATCCCACCACAAACCAAGGAGATGGGTATGGAGGTGCCCAGGTCTCCAGTGACTCTGCGTGGGAGAGCCCCCTCTAGTCACAGTGAAGACAGGCAGGCTGCAGGGTTAGGTGACCATGGCAGGGACCCTCATGCCACCCACTGCAGGAGACGCTTCGTCTGAAGGAGAAGGAGGGCTGCCCCCAGGCCTTCCACGCCCTCCTGTCCTGGCTGCTGACCCAGGACTCCACAGCCATCCTGGACTTCTGGAGGGTTCTGTTCAAGGACTTCAACGTGGAGCGCTATGGCCGGCTGCAGCCCATCCTCGACAGCTTCCCCAAAGGTGGGTGCTGGTGTGCCTGGCTGCCAGGGTGCCTGGGGCAGCTGCTGTCACCCGCTCAGCCCAGCTGGACTGGAGCTGGAGTGGTGTTTGGGGAGGCCGTGGGTGATACCCCAGGATGGGCTTGGATCCTAACAGGCAAAGTGCCCAGGCCTCACCCACGTGGCCAGGGTGTCCAGTTCTGGGGCCCAGCCCCCCCTGCAGAAAACTCTGAGGCTGGGACCCTGCTTCTGCCCCTGAGCTGCAGATGTGGACCTCAGCCAGCCCCGGAAGGGGAGGAAGCCCCCGGCCATCCCCAAGGCTTTGGTGCCGCCACCCAGGCTCCCCACCAAGAGGAAGGCCGCAGAAGAGGCTCGAGCTGCCGCGCCAGCCACCCTGAATCCAAGGACCACCTGCAGCCCAGGTACCCAGTAGGGGAAGCCAGGTGGGGGTTCCAGTCTTCCTGGGAGCCTGTGCCCCCTCCCCACCCGGGCTTCCCCTCACTGGGGTGGAGCCAGCCTGCCTGGGGCTGTGGAGGTCCCCTCTGGGTACTAGACCCACACACTGGACCAGCCTCTCAGCCCCTTCCTGCCCGAAGGCTGAGCTCCCCAGGGCTGGCGAAGTAGGCACGTGGGTTTTATCTGCTTTCTACTGAGGGGAAACCAGAGCCCTTCAAAGGGAAGGACCCACGGGAGGCCGGGATACCCAGGACTGGACCCCACTCCACACCCTCCCACCTTGGGCCCCTGCCCACTAGCACTTACCCCCACTGAAAGGGAGGCAAGGCTGCCCCCAGCTCCCCCATTCAGGCTCTCAGCTGAAGGCCAAGCCCCCCAGGAAGCCAGAGAGCAGCGCAGAGCAGCAGCGCCTTCCGCTCGGGAATGGTGAGCAGGGCCCAGGGGGAGCGCCTCCCTTCTCCCTGGCCAGGGGCAAGGGGTCAGGGGTCAGAGCAGGGCCTGCCCTCTGAGGGCCTGTCCTGGGGACTGGGAATGTGCTGGCCTGGCATGCAAGGGCCATCCCAAGGGCCTGAGCGGCACCGCTAGACCCAGGAAGGAGACACCCTGGCTCCAAGCATGATCTTGCCAGTCACCTCTGCCCCCACTGCACCCCAGTTCTGGGACCCCCTTCTCAGGCACCCCACTTCTGCCCGTCCATTCCCTATCCTCCAGGATGAGTCCAGACACTGCTTCCTCCAGAAAATCATCCCTGGCCCCCAGCTGCATGCAGACTGGACCCTTCCCAATTCCCTCTCATTCCTTCCCAGGGCACTGGACCCCAGAGACACCCTGTGCCCACCGCTGTCCTCCCTGAGGGCAGAGACTAGGAACTCTGTGTCCCTCCCAACACAACCATGTCATGGGGGGCCTGGTCATTAGTCATTCCTTCCTATCCATGCGCCAGCTGTGCTGACAGTGCCACCCCCAGCACACACACACGAGTGCACACATGAACACACACATTCGCATGTCTCTGCGCTTACCTGTGGGCTGTCTGCACATGGCAGGACTGGGTCCCCTCCTCGGCCTGCCCTGGCTGGAAGGAGAGGCCTCTGCATCCAGGTACCACCTGCTCCTGGCACGGAGGATGTGCTTGGAAACAGTCTTCCCCACTGGTGACCCCAATGGATGGTCCCTTTCCCAGGGATTCAGACCATGTCAGCTTCAGTCCAGAGAGCTGTGACCGTGTCCTCCGGGGACGTCCCGGGAACCCGAGGAGCCGTGGAGGGGATCCTCATCCAGCAGGTGTTTGAGTCAGGTAGGCGCTGTGGTGGGGAGTGCGGCTGACGGGGAGACCCAGGCCCCAAGATGGAAGGAGGACTCCGCACCCTCGTGGTCCTACTGCACAGAGCTGTGGCTCAGGTAGCCAGAGTTTCTGCCTGTGGTTCTGACTTTGGAGGAGAAGGGTGGGCACTGACGTCTCCCTTTCGGGGGGTCTTCGGTGAGGCTGGTGGTCCAGGCATGCATCCCAGCTTGGTGTGCACAGCACTCCCCATCACCTTCATCCATCCACAAGGGCCCTCCTGGGCCATGGGATTGCATTCTTAGAAAGTTCTGCTGGTGCTGATGAGGACCTCCAGGGAGTCTGCATTCCAACCAGGACAGCCCGCGGCGCCCTCGCTCCCATACCATAGGCAACCTGCAGCGCCCTCACCCCCATACCGTAGGCAACCTACAGTGCCCTTGCCCCCATACCCTGGCCAGCCGCCGACCCCATGCAATCACCAGCACCATCTGACCAAGGCACAGCAGGGCTGCTGGCGGCAGGCCCACCATGCCATTGGGGCATTTGATCTACAGTCCCTGCCCGGCGTCTCTTTGGTGCTGGATACGGGCTGGGGACACCGAGGGCAGCCGGGGCCCTGATGTTGCACCTCTGGGAGGGCCCCAGGCCCCTGTGTTACTTCCTAAGGCTGTTGGACCAAGTTGGCACAAGCTGGAGGCTTAAAACAACAGAATGCCAAGGTCCGGGTGTCCCGGCCGCGCTCCTCTGGGGGCTCGAGGGAAGTCTTTCCTTGTCCCTCCCAGCTGCTGGCTGTTATGGGGGTGCCCGTGCCCTTCCTCCCGGGCTCAGGACCCTACCGCTCCAGGCTCTGCCTCTGCGGTCACACAGCTATCTCTTGTGTGTCCCATTTTTGTAAGGACACCAGTGATTGAACTTATGGTCCAGTGCGACCTCATGTTAACTAATCACATCTGGGAAGACCCCAGTTCTAAGTAAGGTCACACTCTGAGGTTTGGGTGGATGTGAACTTTGGGGGACACTGTTGAACCCCCTTGTGCAGACAGCCCCAGGACAATCCTCGGGCCTGAGTCGCTGGGGGGTGGGGGTGGGCTGGAGGAATGCAGGCTGGGGAACGCCACTTGTCCCTGGGAGGCCCCAGCCCACAGCCTGCACCACCACCAAGGCAGGTCCTGCTGGGGGGGTGACGCAGCACCAGACAGTGTCTCCTCCCAGGGAGCTCCAAGAAGTGCATCCAGGTCGGGGGGGAGTTTTACACTCCCAGCAAGTTCGAAGATCCTGGTGGGAAGAGCAAGGCCCGCAGCAGCGGTGGCCTGAAGCCTCTGGTTCGAGCCAAGGGAGCCCAGGGCGCTGCCTCCGTAAGCACCGCCTGTCCCTGGGGAGCCCGGCTCCTGATATACCCCCACCCAGGAACAGCGTGGCCTCCGGGGCAATGGCTCTGCTGGGGGCTGGGGGCTGCTGCCGAGACGCCTGGCACCACAGCCATGTGCACCCTCGCTGCCCAGGCTGCCCCCATTGCTGACGCTCTCTTCCTTGCAGGGTGGAGGTGAGCCTAGGCTGGGCCAGCAGGGCAGGGTTCCCGCCCCTCCGGCCCTCCCCGGTGACCCCCAGCCCCACCAGGTAACACCCTAGAGCACAGGAGGGCCCTGTCTGCCCCAGCTCCCCTCGGGCAGGCCCTGCTGCCTCTGTCTTGTCCCAGGCACTCAGGCACGAGCACCAGGGCCCGAGCCCCTCCCCACAGGGTAGAGCTCTTTTTCCGTAATAGACAGTTTTTCCTCATAATATACAATTATAATATTATTTTAAATAAGTCAGAGAAATGAGGTCCTCTCAGGTGTTTGGCCCGGGCTGTACCCCAGCAATCTCTGATGGGCGCAGTGACGTCACTGCTGCATTGGGACCAGCCTAGTCTGGGTGACTGGGGGGCTTCTGTCTGGGAGGCCCCTGAAGGCATAGCAGACACCATCCAGGCAGGGCACCAGGAGGGTGGGGTGGAGGGTTCAGTAGGCGCTGAGGTCAGGAGGGGCTCCCTGGGCCTGGCCCCACTGCCCTGTGAGGAACGGCGTGTGGTGGGGTGTACAGCTCCTAGGCCCCCGGAACACAGCAGCCCTCAGAAACCGGGTTTTCTCCCCACTAAGGATGGCAGGTGTATGTCAGACAAGATGGACAGGAAGGGGGGGTCAGGGTGGAATTTCAGGTCCCAGCAGCATAGGGGCAGGGCAGAGCCCGGGAGCTCAGCCCCCCAGAGACTCCGCTGGGGGCCGTTTCGGGGAGGAGGTGGCTGTCAGGAGGGGGCTGCATCCCATCCCTCTCTTCCCCGTCCCAGAAGAACGAGGACGAGTGTGCCGTGTGCAGGGACGGCGGGGAGCTCATCTGCTGTGACGGCTGCCCTCGAGCCTTCCACCTGGCCTGCCTGTCCCCGCCGCTCCAGGACATCCCCAGGTGAGCCAGCACCTCTGCCAGTGCAAACCGGCGTCCCGCTTCACGGCCACCTCCACCCGCTGACGCTGAAGGGAAGCTACCCCGAAGCTCTCCCATCCATGAAGGAGCAGGGCTCTGGGTCAGGTCACTGGGTTGTGGGGACCGGGCCTGGGGTTTTCCCACCCTGCCACCTGCCTGCCGGCCTGGCCACACTGGCCGCCCAGCCTGGACATCCAGGCCCGTGAGGGCAGCAAAGCAGAACAGAGGCCCAGTGTGGAGATGCCACCCGGTCCGAGCCCACCCCAGGCTCCAGCCCATAGCCTCATGAGTAGCTGGCCCCCACCCCAGAGTCCCACCCAGACAGGGCTGGGGAGCACAGAGGCCACAGAGCTGCACCCCCAAAGGCAGGTGAGACTTTACCAATGTTCAGGACCCCGGGCTTAGTGGGGCTGGGAGGCCTCCTCTGCATTCACACCCCAGCGCTCCCTCCGCACAGCACACTGGGCCCTGTCCCCACCCCAACCCCACAGGACGCGGCAGTCTGTGGGAGGAAGAGCTCTGGGTGGAGTGGGGACCCCACGTTCCAGCGAGGCTCTGCCCCAGCCCCTGAGTGGCTGTCATCAGGCCCCCTCTCAGCGTCACACAGCGTCACTAGAATAAGGGGCACAGTGGGGGGCATCCTTCCTCTCCTTCTGAAGCCTTCTCCTTCCTGTCTCTCCCTGCCCTTGGTTGCCTCTCATTCTGTAGGGCGCCATTCCCCTTAAGGAAACAGGGGTGGGTCCCGGGACATACACAGTCGGCTTGGGGAGGCCCCTGGCAGGGCCCAGCCCTGAGAGGCAGGCATGGCCACTGCACTGGGGATTCGGGGGTTCATCAGAGAAGCACGCCAAGGGGACCCTGATCACGCTGGCCAGGGCAACTCCACACGGGCAAATGTCCCCTGCTGGGCTTTCCCTGCCTGAGTCTCTGCCCAGCTCCCCGCTGTGCCTTGGTTTCCCCACTGTAAAAGGACTTGGTGCTGTGGAGCCCTGGGGTCCCATCCTTGGGTTTGGGGATCTGTCATCCCCTCTCTTGTTCTGTATCTCTGACTGGTGGACACACGAGCAGTGGGACCTGGAGGTGCTCCAGCTGCCTGCAGGCGACAGTCCCTGAGATGCAGCCCGGAGCAGAGGAGCCCCAGCCCCAGGATCCACCTGTGGAGACCCCGGTACGGCCACGCCCACTCCAGGCCCGGCCACCCCTCCTGTCTGCCTGCCCCCTGGAGTCCTATGGGACAGGCCTGCCCCAGCCATAGCACTGTCTACCCCCAATGCCCAAGCCCGGTCCTTGTGGTATCCCGTGGCGGAGCCCCCATGACGGTTCCTGCCGGCCTGAACCCAGCTTTCGGCTGTGGGGCCCGCCCAGGGGAGGCACAGTGAGCACTGAGAAGGCCCCAGAACTGTGCTCCTCTGGCTGCTGCTGCGAAGATGGCAGGCCACCGAGCTCGCCCCGTGCAGACCCAGCGTTCCCTCCCACAGCCCTGAGGGCCGGGCGTCGCTGGGTGAGGATAGAGGACCACAGGGGCCGGGAACTGCCACAGGCCTTTCCCACGCTGGCCTCCGCCCCTACCCGCCGCCCGGGTTTCAGGGTCCCAGCAGTCACCAACTGCCAGGTGGTGCCAGGCAGGTCCCCGCTGCCCCTCAGAATGCTGACCCTTGGGTTCCAGCTCTCCCTGGGGCTGAGGTCGGCGGGAGAGGAGGTGAGGGGCCCACTCGGGGAGCCCCCAGCCGGCATGGACACGGCTCTCATCTACAAGCACCTGCCAGCCCCGCCTCCTGCAGCCCCCCTGCCGGGGCTGGACCCCTCGGCCTTGCACCCCCTACTGTGTGTGAGCCCTGAGGGGCAGCAGGTGAGCCGGGAGTAGGGGTCAGGGTGGGAGCCCAGGACCTACAGGGCTGAATTCACCTGAAATGGAAGAAGAGGGTGGCACAGGACCTGGGGCTGTGGGGGGAGCGTGGGGGCCTGCGTGGGGAGCATGGGGGGCTGTGAGGGGAGCGTGGGGGCCTGCGGGGGGAGCATGGGGGGCTGTGAGGGGAAGGGGAGGCTCCCGGACACATCCTCTCATTGCTCCTGGACCCTCCCCTCACTCCAGCTCCTGGCCGTGAGCATCACTGCTTCCTGCACAAGGCAGGACAATGAAGGGAGGATGACTCAGTGCCAGTGGGAGCCCACCTCGCCCTGCCTCATCCCCCCACTGTGCCTCATCCTCATTCTGCGTCATCCCCCATCACACGTCATGCCCCCACCACTGTGCCCATCCCCCACACCGCGCCTCATCCCCCCCACTGTGCCTCATCCTCACTCTGCGTCATCCCCCATCACACGTCACGCCCCCACCACTGTGCCCATCCCCCCACTGTGCCTCATACTCACTTTGCCTCATCCCCCATCACACGTTATCCCCCCATCGCACCTCATCTTCCCCACCTCGCCTCATATCCCACATGGATCCTCATCGCCGCCCTGCCTCATCCCCCCACCACACATCATCCCCCCCACACCTCATCCCCCCCACGCCTCATCCCCCCACCACGTCTCATCACCCCCACGCCTCATCCCCACTCACGCCTCACCCCCTCCACGCCTCACCCCCTCCACGCCTCACCCCCTCCATGCCTCATCTGCCCCCACCAGGCCTCATCCCCCCACCTCGCCTGATCCCCCCCAACTGAAGCCCTGTGGGCAACGCCCTTCAGGAGACCCCCGGAACTCAGCCCCAAAGGAGGCTGGCCTAGCAAGTGGGAGAGAGGTTGGGCTCCTGGCTTGCAGGCGGCAGCCTGAGGGTGCCTGTGAGGCCCCTCCTCCTGGGACCAGACTGGTCCCACTGTCCCGCAGTCTCCGATCAGTACCATAGGCTTCGCACGCATGCCCAGGCCCGCCGTCCATTCCTGGGAGGTCCCAGGGGAGAGCAGGGAGGCCACCCCCCTCCTCAACCCTCACTACTGCCTCCTGCAGCATCCGGCTCCCAGCGCGCGGTGCGGGGTGTGTGGAGATGGCACAGACGCGCTGCGGTGTGCTCACTGCGCCGCCGCCTTCCACTGGCGCTGCCACTTCCCCGCAGGCGCCCCCCGGGCAGGGTGAGTGAGTGAGGATCACATGGGGGCCCCCACCACAGCCTACACCCCATACCTCCCACCCACGCCATACACTCCACAACTACACCCACCACTACCCCACACCCCACCCCACCCCTCATCCACACCCCCACCCCACCCCCCCCACCCCCCCCCGCCCTACATCCCACCCCACCCCATACCCCACCCCACCCCTCACCCACACCCCCACCCTACACCCCACCCCATCCCTCACCCACACCCACACCCTACACCCCACCCAACCCCTCACCCACACCCGCACCCAAGCCCTACACCCCACCACACACCTCATCCCACACCTCATTCACACCCACACCCAAGCTCTACACCCCATCCACACCCTACACCCAACACCCCCACCCTACACCACACCCCACACCTCATCCACACCCACACCCAAGCCCTAAACCCCATCCACACCCTACACCCCACACCCCCACCCCCACCCTACACCCCACCCCACACCACAGCCCCACCTACAGCCCTCCCCATACCCCAGAACACCTATCCCCCACTCACCAACCATGCCCACACCCTACACCTCCCACCAGCACCCACCCCCGTACCCCTGAGGGGGCACTCCTGCTCCCCACAAGCCTGGCAGCCCCTCCTCCTCTGCCTCAGGACAGGCCTTCGCTGCAGATCCTGCTCAGGAGACGTGACCCCAGCCCCTGTGGAGGGGGTGCTGGCCCCCAGTCCTGCCCACCTGGGCCCCGGGCCCACCAAGGTCAGTGCCACAGGGACCCTCCACATGTGCCGGTGGGGCGGGGGGTGGGGATCCCTTGGGCTGCAAGTGGGGAGAGCACGTCTTAGGGCAGACCCTGGGTGCCAGCTTCGAGGGTTTGTGCCACACCCACCAACCATGTGCTCATTATTTGTAGAAAATATTTTCCCTTCTTGGCCCTGCAAGGTGGCTCACGCCTGTAATCCCAGCACTTTGGGAGGTTGATGTGAGCAGATCGTGAGGTCAGGAGTTCAAGACCAGCCTGGCCAACACGGTGAAACCCCGTCTCTACTAAAAATACAAAAATTAGCTGGGCGTGGTGGCTAAATTTACAGGCGTCTGTAATCCCAGCTACTCGGGAGGCTGAGGCAGGAGAATCGCTTGAACCCGGGATGCGGAGGTTGCAGTGAGCCGAGATTGTGCCACTGCACTCCAGCCTGGGCAACAAGAGTAAAACTCCATCTCAAAACATATTTATATATATTTTCCATCAAATGAGCTCTTTTTGGCAGCTTAAATATAGTTAAAAAAGAAGCTCCCCCCGAGGGTTGGTGACGGTGAGATCATGGTTGGCTGTGAGGCCCTCACAGCACGGGCCTGAGAGTCTGCCAGGGCACCCTGGGTGGGGTGAGGGGAGAGCAGGAGCACCCGGCCTGCAGGAGCAAACCCCCACCCTGCATGACCCCTCCAGGCTGTCTCACCCGCAGTCCTCCCTGGGGCCAGGACCCACCCCATTTTGTGGCCGGAGCCCTCCCATAGAGGCAAAGTGACGCCAGGTCCAGCCAGTAGCTCTTCCTGTCCTCCCGCTCTGGTGTCAGAGAGGGCCCGGGTGGTGGGGAGACCCGTGACGGCTGGGGTGGCCGGGCTTGCCCTGGAGCTGGGTGTGGGGGAGGCCCGAGTCCCTGCTGCACGACCCTTCAGGGGTGCTGGCCTCTTGCCTTGACTGTCCCTAGCAGAGGCCTCCTGAGCACGTCCCAGCCGCCATGGAACCTTTAGGGATCCTGGGTGATTACACGTCCCACCCGCTGCATGTGGCTCCTGCTCCTTCCCAGTTGTGCCTCCACCCTGTATACACTGTGGATGACAGGCCACCCGGTATGGTACTCTCCAGGAGGTGACAGCCCACCCGGGCATGGTACCCCCAGCAGGGTGACAGCCCGCCCGGGCATGGTACTCCCCAGCAGGGTGACAGCCTGCCCGGGCATGGTGCTCTCCAGGAGGGTGACAGCCCACCCGGACATGGTACCCCCAGGAGGGTGACAGGCCACCCTGGCATGGTACTCCCCAGGAGGGTGACAGGCCACCCGGCATGGTACTCCCCAGGAGGGTGACAGGCCACCCGGCATTGTACTCCCCAGGAGGGTGACAGCCCACCCGGGCATGGTACCCCCAGGAGGGTGACAGGCCACCCTGGCATGGTACTCCCCAGGAGGATGACATCCTGCCCCGGCATGCAGGCTCTGGCCTGGCATGGCACAAGCCTCAGACTAAGCCCTGCCCTTTGGGGCTCATGTGGAATACTGTCCCCTTCCTTCTGGAAGCCTCCCTTCGTGTGTCTGGGGGCCCAGCCAGGCCTAAAGCAGATGCCCCTCCCCTGCCCAGGTAGTCTTCCTGCGGCTGCTCAAGCAGTGATCCTGGTCATTGACCATGGGCTCTGTCTCTGAAGGGCAGAGGCCTCCTTCTCTTCACTGCGATGTGAAATGTGTTGCCATGTTAGAGGAAACGTCTTGCCGGCCTCGGCCCCTCCGCAGCCTGCGCCCTTCCCTGGGGAAGGTTGTGTGTAGCCCCGACCCTGTCTTGAGTAGGTCTCCCACCCCCTGACAGCATCCCTAGGACCAGGGAGCATCCAGGGACTTTCCCTCCAGACCCAGCAGCCCCCCCGCAGCCAGGCAGGGTGGCAGAGCCTTGCACTGCCAGTGTTCACCGGAGTGGAGGAGCTGACATTTGGCTGTTTTGGGTTACAAATGGGTGATTCCATTAATAGAGTCTCTCTGCAGGGGATGCCCGCCTGGGGACCTCCCCCACTCTGACCGCTAACCCAGGGCATGGCTGGCCCTGGTGGTACCTGCTGGGGGTGGGGCTGGCATGAACCAGGCACTTTCCTCTCTGGGCCTCAGGCTTCCACCTCAGAGTGGGGGCTCCTTGCTGGTTCCCTGAGTCCCCTCGTTTTCCCCAGGAAGCTGCACCGTATGGAGGCTGTCTGGGAGCCTTGGGCAGCTGGTTTCCCAGTGGGCAGGACCCTGGGCAGGCATCCCCAGCCCCCTCATGCCCACGCCACCTGATGCCCCTGCCCCCAAAGGAGCTGGGTGTAAGAATTCCCATCTCGGTGGGGGGAAGCACCCCTGAGGCCCTAGGCCCTGTGGCCTCTGTGGGGAGTCCTGCTTCTGTGTCCCCTGAGGGCTGTGGAGTTGGGTTGACCTCTTCTCTTTCCTGGGTTCCAGGACGACACTGCGAGTCAGGAGCCCACTCCGAACAGGGATGACCTGGAGTCCCTCCTGAGCGAGGTAACTGACGCCTCCCCTGGCCTCTGAGGTACCTGCCATTCCTCCATTCCCCTCTCCTACCTCAGCCGCCACCCAGGCTCTCCACTCTGGGCACGCTGAAGACTGCAGGCCCCTGCCGCTCCTGAGCATGGAAACTCAGGCTGTCTCTGCTCCACCCACCACCAGGAGCCCAGTGCTGCTGAGCCCCCAGCACCCCCCACAGGTGCCCCCCAGCCCCCCACAGGAGCTCCAGTGCCGCCGAGCCCCCCCCCCCCCCCCCCCGGCCCCCCACAGGAGCCCAGTGCTGCTGAGCCCCCGACAGCCCCCACAGGTGCCCCCAGCCCCCCTCACAGGAGCCCCAGTGCTGCTGAGCCCCTGGCACCCCCCATGGGTGCCCCCCAGTCCCAGCCACAGGAGCCTCCCCGTCCCCTCCCCCTGCAGGAGCCCAGTACTGCTGAGCCCCCCGCGGCCCCTCCCCTGAGCACCTGGACACTGGCAGGCAGAGGCTGGAGCACCAGGCCAGCTCAAGATCCACTTTCCCTGGGGAGGGTGTGGTGTGGAGCAGTGGGGAGGGCCCAGCCCAGACCCTGTCCCTCCATCCCTCAGAGGGGTTCTTGCCCCTCCCTCTCCGGCCTCTCTAAGCTGCGATGGGGAGGTAGAATCTGGGGAAATGTGACTTTTTAAAGGGCTCTGTTTTTGACAAGAGGACGAGCTCCTCCCGCCTCCACGTGTTCCCCTCAGTGTCTGGCGTGGTGTCTGGGGGTCCTAGCCGACCATGGGGTGGGGGTCCTGCCCTGTGCAGTGGCGTGCCCCACACACCCTGATGGTTCCGGTGTTGAAAGAGCCCCAGGGCCCGGGAGTGGGCGAGGGGACCCGGTGCCGGGTAAGAGTGCTGCCCCTCTGGACGGGGTCCCCGGATATACCTGGAGAGAGGAGGGGTGGGCTCACAGCCTCCCTGGGGCTTATTCTGCTGGCACCGTGGGCTCAGTGGCCCCATCCTGTGGCAGCATCGGGCTCCTGAGCAGAACGAGAAGCAGCTGGCCCTGACCCCCCACCCTGAAGGAGCCACCCGAGGAGGCAGAAGTGCCACGGGGTAGTGCCACGGGTTACTGGGTGCGGTGAAATCCACAGGATGGGTCCTCCCCAGACTGGCCTGTGCCATGGGGCCTCGGGCCTGTTTCCCCACCTTTGAATTAAGAGGGAAGGTTGGACGGTGACTTCTAATGAAAGCCATGATCCTGTGGCCGTGGCAGGGGCACACCTGGAGTTCTCGCTGTTGCTCTGTTCCGCAGCACGCCTTTGATGGCATCCTGCAGTGGGCCATCCAGAGCATGGCCCGCCCGCTGGTGGAGGCGGCTCCCTTCCCCTCCTGACCCCGGACGGCCAGGATAGCCGGCGGCCTGGAGCTGCCCTCCCTCCCATGGGGCAGCAGACGGCGCTGAGCTCCCCCTCACGCCACGCATCTCTGATCAGAGGGCGCAGAGAAGGATACCTCCTCCCTTAGCCCTGGAAGCAGGCCGGCTGGGACCAACAAGAAGGGGCGGCACCATGTCTTGTCCTCGGCTGCAAACACAGCCCTGTGTTTTGCAGACAGCAGCCATCACGCCTGGAAATTAAAACCTGTGGTTTCGAGTTACTTGTTGGGGGGGCATTTGTTTGGGGCGTTCCTACACCTGGTGCCTGAAGTGTTGGCCATGCCAGCTGGAAGGGAACCTGCCTAAGAGAAGAGCAGTGCCCGTGGGCAGGAGTCACACCCACAAGCCCACAGGCTCTGTCCCCTGCCTCCCTCTGCTCCCCAGCAACATCCAAGCCCTCGCTGTGGCCCTAAGATGCTGCATGATCCAGCCCCACCCCACCCCAGCCTCCACCCCTGGCTGTGCTCTTGGCCTCCCTCTGTTCCCCAAGCAGCCAGGCTCGTTCCTACCTGCCGGCCTCCACAGGGGTGTTCCCTCTGCCTGCACGTTCCTTCCCCTGGGGCTCTGAGTCCGGCTTCTCATCATTGACATCTCAGCTCCAATGTCATCTCCCCATTCATTCATTCATTTAAGAAACCTTTTTTTTTTTTTTTAAGAGACGGGGTTTTACCATGTTGGCCAGGATGGTCTCGATCTCCTGACCTGGTGATCCACCTGCCTCAGCTCCCCAAAGTGCTGGGATTACAAGCATGGGCCACCACGCCCAGCCTAAGAAAACTTTATTATACAACTTCTGTACCCTGGGCATTTTCCTGGGACTTGGGGGATGCCTGAGGGACATTCTGGTGGGAGAGGTGGATCATGGAAAGAAGGAGGGTGACCTTGGACTGGGTGACTTCTGCAAAGCAGGAAATGGGCACGGCAGGCTGTGCGTGTGCTGGGGTTGCAGGGATCCCGTGGAGGAAGAAAGGAGCTGGAGGTGTGCCGGCCAGTGCAAAGGCTGAGTGAGGGAGCCCGCATGGCAGGAGTGCAGGTGGATGCCAGGGATTAGGGCACAGCGGCCACGGTGGGGGAGGCGTGGACAGTGCTGTGCCTTACCCTGTTCACGGCACCTGCCACGGCTTGCAGCCTCTGCACCGGCAGAGGGACCAAGGACTGTGAGTTCTCGCCACCACCCCAGTCACTGCTCCTTCCTGTGCAGGGTCTCACACTGACACCCATTCGAGGAGAGATCTTCGGCCACTCCCTGACGCCAGGTCTCAGAATTCTCACCTGGGGAGGCTGCGCCAGGAGCCCTGTGGGTGGGGAAGTTATGACAGCTCCGCCATCTCCTTCCACCGACGCTGACTGACCAGCTGAGCTGGCCTTCGGGTTGTGGCCGAGAACTGGACAGGGTCCTCCTCTCCCAGCTGCTGTCCTTAGGGAGATGGAAGCTGGTGCAGAGGCTGCGAGCCGTGGCAGGTGCTGTGAACAGGGTAAGGCACAGAGCTCGTTCTGTCGCCCAGGCTGGAGTGCAGTGGTGCGACCTTGGCTCACTGCAACCTCTGCCTCCCGGGTTCAAGCGATTCTCTTGCCTCAGCCTCCTGAGTAGCTGAGAATACAGGCATGCGCCACCACATCCAGCTAATTTTTGTATTTTTAGTAGAGACAGGGTTTCACCATGTTGGTCAGGCTGGTCTCTACCTCCTGACCTCAGGTGGTCATCCCCTCAGCCTCCCAAAGTGCTGGGACTACAGGCATGAGCCACTGTGCCCAGCCTGTTTTTCTTTTATAGTAGCCATCCAACGAGTATGAGGTGGTATCTCATTGCGGCTAAACCACATAGATTTAAGAATTTATGTGCGCGACACCCCCCCACCCCACGATGAAGCTGTAAGAAAAGGGAGAGAACAATGACCCAAAATGTCAGCACCTGGCTGCCTCGGGTAGACGCGGGTGTCTTCTTAGCACTTTTTGGCCCACACACATGTGCTTATGCAGTCTTTTGGGGTGTTTCCTAACATTTCACGATTAAATAAGGAGCAGTGGGTATTGGCAGCCACCATTTCCCGAAAATAGCATATGTAGAGAAAAACGCACAAACCCTAGTGATCAGCCCGCTGAGCTTTCACACAGCAGCCAGCCCTCATCCCAATACCCCAGGTGTGCCTGAGGGCCTGGCCCCAACACCCCAGATGTGCCCGAGGGCCTCGTCCCAACACCCCAGATGTGCCCGAGGGCAAGGCCCACTGCGTGGCCCACGAGGGAGGCGGCTCTCCACCTGCTCTGCACTTCCAGGGCTCAGGGCCCGAGACCTTCCCAGGGGCCCAGCAAATGTGAGGGAGGAAGGGAGGGAGGGAGGAATGCGGGCTGCTTCCCGCCAGCGCCCCATTTGGGCTCGGCCTCCGCTGAGGCCTGAAGGCAGCCCAACGGCCCCTGGGTGGCAGGAGGGCGGTGGCTGTGGCCGATGGCGAAGAACCTCCGGAGAAGCGAAGCTGGGCCTGACGCGCCACCGGGGCCTCAGGGCCGGCGAAGGGACGCCTCGGGCCAGCCCCGCCCCGGGCCCTGGCGCACCTCGAGGCCGCGGGGTGGGGGCTGCCCAGGACTCGCTGCTCGGGGCCCGCGTTCCATGGCCCAGCTTTAGGAACGCAGAGCGGAAAGGCGCCCCGTTGGGCCCAGACCAGGATCCCCGCGCGCCCGGTCCAGGGAGGTCCTGCGAAGAGGCGCCGCGGCGAGGCCGGGGCAGGCAGGGACAGGGTCCGGGGCGGGTCCGGGGGGGCGGGCAGGGGGGCGGGGCCGGGGGGGGGGGGCAGGGGGGCGGGTCCGGGGCGGAGCGGGGCGGGGACGGCGACGCGGCGCCGGCGGCGGGAGCGCGAGCTGAGTTCGGGTCTCGGCCGCCGCCATGGCCGCGGTGGACCTGGAGAAGCTGCGGGCGTCGGGCGCGGGAAAGGCCATCGGCGTCCTGACCAGCGGCGGCGACGCGCAAGGTGGGCGGGGGTCCCGGCGCGTCGCGGTGCAGCGGATGGGGGGCGCCCGGCCCCGGCCCCTCCCGAGCGCCCGCCGAGCCCTGGGACCCGGGCCTCCCTCCCGCCCCGGCCTCCCTCCCGCCCCGGCCTCCCTCTTTCCCCGGCCTCCCTCTTTCCCCGGCCTCCCTCCCGCTCCGGCCTCCCGCCCCGCGTCCAGTCCCCGGCTCCGGCTCGCGCGCTCTCAGGCCTACGTGCGGCCGGCCACGTTCCCGACCTCCGCCTGGGTCTTGGCGCCACCCGCGCCCTGCCCCGGGCGGTGTGTCCGACTCCGGGCCGCGAGGCAGGACCCCCGAGGATTCCTAGAGGCCACGCTGGGCGGTGGGCGTCCGTCCCACGCCCCAGAACCCGGCCCTTCCTGGTCCTGAAGCGACCTGGGGACCCGGTGCTTCCCGAGGGCCGGCGCCAGGCTTCGGGCTTCCGGGACCTCCCCCGGCAGCGCAGGGCGGGCTCACCCCGGGACCGCGCCGCCTCCTCTGGCCCTCGCGGCGCCTTCCGTGCGAGTCTAGCTGGCGAAGAAGGCGGGTGGGGAGATGACCTGCCTGGGCCTTGAGCGCAGCATCGCTGTCCTCCTTTTTCTAGGGGTCCTGGGGGAGGCCCCAGGTGGTGGGGACTGGGACTTGGCAGGCCTGGGTGGGGGTCCGGCCTGGGGAATGACATGTTCTGGCAGTCTCCCTCCTTGAGGCCTGGTCCTGCCTACTGCCAGCCTCCAGGGTCTCTGGCCTGACATGTCCAGTGTGGCACCTGTGGCTCAGGCCGCCACCTACCCTAACCCTCAGGGGGAGAGGGGAGAGGACTTAGGAACCCAGAAGGGAGGTCCTGCGCTGGGGAGGGGACCAGCCAGCAACCCCAGTCTGTGTAGCGTGGCTTGGTGTGTCTCTTTTAGGGTCCAGAAAATGGTTGAGAAAATGCAGACACACCCCACTCAGCTTCAGGCACCTGACCCTCCTTTCCCTATCTGGAAGCCAGGAAGAGGGAGGAGGAAGCAGGCCTTGATGGGGACCAAGCCAGGGAGCCAGGGAGTGGCCCACAGCTGTTTGAACTGCAGCCTTCGGAGGGGCTCCTTCAGACCTGGCTGAGCTGGGCCCGTGGTGGCAGCTGCCGGCCCTTCTCTGGGCTGTGGCAAGAGCAGGAGCTGCTGCTTGTTGCTGGCCACAGGCAGTGTCCTGGAGTGTGGCCTGGTGGGTGTGGGCCCAGGTGGGAGAGGAGGCCCATGGCCTTGGAGGGTGAACTCAGGAAGCCCCATCCCATGAGAAAGGCCCAGGTCAGGAGGCCAGACACCGAAGCAGGGCCGACCCCCCTGCCTACCAGGGAGGTGCTTTCTTGGTGAGGCTGGTGAAGCCCCAAAGCCCACCCTGTGAATCCCAGAAACACAGAGGGTCCTCAGCCTGCTTCCTTGTCTACAAAGTGGGGGGATGCCAGCAGCAGAGGTTTGGGAAGGTTCAGAGCCCAGCCTGCACCCCTCCCCCCCGCTGCCCTGTGTACAGGCTAAACAGAAGGGGGGCCCACCGGAGGTTGCTGAAAGGCCAGCTTGGCAGGTGGGTCTTGGGCCAGTTGGGAGGGGCACCCAGGGTGACAGACAGGCGGTTCTGGATGGTGGTGGAGGGTCTGGAGATGAGAGGCCCCTCCTGGCCCCCTGGGCCGGCTGGCCAGCCAGCCTGCTGGCTGGGTGGGCCTCCCATCTCTGCCTGAGCTGGGGATTCCCACTGGCTAGCCTGGCCCAATTGCCTGACGTGGGGTGGGCAGCGCTTCCTGGCTACAGCTGGGAGGGTGTCCACAGTGCACCTGCTGGCCTGTCATGCCATCCCAGCTGGGCCCATTCCTTCCTCTATAAATGTCCTCTCTTACCAAGTCCAGAGGCAGCTGCAGTGTCTCTGTGTGGGGCCTCCCACTCGTGGACAGGGAACAGGTGGTTTTCTGCGAGGGAGGAGGACTCCACACACTTCCCTAGTTCAGGGCTGGGGCTGATGTGAGGAGGACAATCGGGGGCCAGTAGGATGCGGGAGCTGGCATTCTGGGCAGAACCAGAGCCCTTCTGTCTCATGAGTTCTGAAAGGCAGTCTATGGGGCTCTCCCTGGCCCCCACTGCTGCTGCAATGCAGCTCCCCGTGGTGGATGCTCCGTTTTCCTTCTCGCGCCTCCACTGCCTTCCAAGAAAGGCTGACCCTGGGTGAGGGAAACCCATGGCCTAGTGTGCCCTTCTCTGTGCCCCCTGTGTCAGCCAGGCAGCAGGAGAGCAGGGACTGGGAGGTGCTTTCTGCCCCGATGGGGAAGCCTGCGTTTATTAGATGTGTGGGAACAGCCAGCCTCACCACTCTGCTGGTGTTGCCCAGTCCTGGGACTTCTCGGTTTCCCCTTCTGTGAAAAGGGGTGTTGGAACAAGACAGGCCACCTCGCGAGTTCCTTCCATCCAGCCCAGAAGTCCTGTCCTGTGTGGCTCTGGGTCATGCCCTTCCTGTTGGCAGGGGTCCGTGCTGTCGAGCAGTGGGAGGCATTGTTCAAGGATGTCTGTTGCACAACAGCCTGTGCAAAGGTGGCTAGAAGACGAAACAGGCCGGGTGCGGTGGCTCACGCCTGTCATCCCAGCACTTTGGGAGGCTGAGGCAGGTGGATCACCTGAGGTCAGGAGTTTGAGACCAGCCTGGCCAACATGATGAAACCCCGTCTCTACTAAAAATACAAAAATTAGCCAGGTGTAGTGGCATGTTCCTGTAATCCCAGTTACTGGGGAGGCTGAGACAGGAGAATCGCTTGAACCCAGGAGGCGGAGGTGGCAGCGAGCTGAGGTCGAGCCACTGTACTCCAGCCTGGGTGACAGAGCAAGATTCTGTCTTAAAAAAAAAAGGGGAGGGGGCTTGAAATAAAAGACAGCCCAAGGCCGGGCTCGGTGGCTCATGCCTATAATCCCAGCACTTTGGGAGGCCGAGGCGGGTGGATCGCGAGGTCAAGAGATCAAGACCACCTTGGTCAACATGGTGAAACCCAGTCTCTACTAAAAATACAAAAATTAGCTGGGCATGGTGGCGCATGCCTGTAATCCCAGCTACTTGGGAGGCTGAGGCAGGAGAATTGCCTGAACCCAGGAGGCGGAGGTTGCGGTGAGCCGAGATCGTGCCATTGCACTCCAGCCTGGGTAACAAGAGCGAAACTCCATCTCAAAAAAAGAAAAAAAATAAAAAATAAAACAGCCCAGCCTGCCTGTGCCCACCTTCATCTCACCCTGGCCTGGGCACTTTTAATTCTCTGGGCCGTTTGTCAAGCACCCCCTTCCTGGCCCTGCGAAATACGGCACCCCGTCTTTCCCTGGCCAGTGCGGACACTGGTTTCCTGTCGCTGCAGGTGAGGACTTAGCTCCCTGGCCTGCCACACCTCCCGACTTACGTCCGTTTTTGGAGCCTTCAGGCTCATGCTTACATCCTTAGGTGATCATTAAACTTTGTGACTTTTGAGCCTGGAACCATTTCATGATCACTGCTTTCTTGCCCGGGAGCTAATGGTGAGGAAAGGTCACCGCGGGAACCAGCGCCCCAAACTCAGACATTGATTTCATTCCAGCCTTTTTTCCTGGGCAGGGTGTCCATCACCAGCTGGTAGGCAGCAGCAGGATCACCGTCCTTCCTGCCCTCTGACTGCGGGTGCTGGAGACTGCTGCCTGGGGTTTATTTTGAGAAGGGAAAGCCGATTAAAGGGCCATTCAAGAGGCCTGTTGAAGATTACAGCTTCCAATGAGGTTGACAGAAACCGCTCCTTCAGGCCATAGCCAGTCCTGTTCTAAGGCCAGTTTCCTATAACGGGCACTTTGTTCTTCTGAGGGCTCAGCACAAAGCTGGTTTTGGCAGCTTCATTGTCTCTGAGCGTCAAAGCATGTTTTATTTTGCAGAGTGCCTGAAGACATTTGGAAGCCAGGGGGACAGTGCCAGTGTCACCCTGACCCTGGGGCCCCTTTGCTGTTCCCAGGCCTCCTGACAAGCCCACCAGGCCGGCTGCTGAGATGGCTGTGACCCTGGGCTGGCCCGCCCAGCGGCACCCGGAGTCCACCCAGAGCTGGGGAGACAGAGAGGCTTGTGGTTGGATAGCGGCCTGGGCGTGCTGCTCCTGCCCTCTCTCCTTGCCCTGCCAGAGCTGCTGCCTGCCAGAGCTGGGCTTGGACCTGTGCTGGGACCAGCTGCGAAGGGAGGGCGAGGGAGCCACAGAAGCTTCGGCAGGCTGCGGTTGAGCCGATCTTCACTGTCCCCAACTCTCTCGAGGGTGGGATCAGGGAGCCTGCAGCTGAAGCACCTCCTTGGACGCTCAGCCTCAGGCAGCAGGACTTGGCTGTTCTGGGTGTTTCTGGTTGTCGGGTGCCTGGGGTGCTCGGCTCTCTGGTATGTGGGGGATGCTGGCTGGGCTCCCACCTGGTTTCAGCCGCAGCAGCCCTGCTGCCATCTGTGTGGATGTGAGGCAGGCACTGTTCCTTTAGAGATGGGGGTGCTTGCTCAATTGGGGAAGCTGCCAGTGTGGGCAGCTCCAGCTGCCTGCAGGTTCTGTGCTCTGCCCATCCTGATGTCTCTGCCCCTTCCTCCCAGATGCCTGCTGGGGCTCAGTATCCCCTGGTTCCTGGGTGGGGGAGGGCTGCCTGCTGAGCCCGAGTATGGGTCTGGGTGAGTCCTGGCTCTGCTGTCACCTGCTGGGCTCTGGAAGGTCCCTTACCCTCCCTCTGAGACTTCGGTGGGTCCCTGTAGTGTGGATGGGGGGAGATGCCCAGGCTACTGCGTGGGAACCCTGCGCAGTGCGCCAGTCCCTGGGGCTTCTCCAGGCTTGAGGCCTCACCTCACACCTGCCCCCTCCCACCAAGCCCCTGCCCAACCTGGAAAGTGGCTGGGAGGCTTGTGTAACCAGGGTGGAGGGCGAGAGTCCTCTGGGGGGTTCTCCATGTTCAAGGGCGCTGCCGAGGCTCGTGCAGGAGGCCTCAGCAAGTCAGCACCTTCGCCCTCCGTGAGTGCAGAGGCGTGGGAGGGCAGGTGCTTTTGAGGGGCACAAGGCTTGGGCCAGCTGACCTGCATCTTTGGGATGGGCATCATGGTGCGGGTACTGGGAGGGAGGCAGGAATAGCAGGGCCGGTCCCAGAAGCAAGCCCAAGCTGAGCACCATCTGTGACCCAGCCCGGCCCTGCTCAGCGTGGGGACGCTGGCCGCTGGCCTGGGATTCTTGCTTCCTCTCTGAGGATGGTGGTCTCGGGTGCCCCTTTTGTATGAAATCATGGCTGTCCTTTGAGATGGGGGCTCTCGGGAAGGAGGTGTGGGGTCCGTCAGCACCAGCCTTTCCTGTGTGCCACCTCCCCGTCAGTGTCGGCTTTGCAGGGCCCCCCTGCTGGGACGTAATGATTCTTTCACTGTAGTCCCAGGTGCCCAGGACAAGGGGACAGGAAAGAGGAGGTGACCGCAGAGCCTGGTGACACCACTGTCCCATCCAGACTGGGGGGCGAGGGTGCCTGAGGCCCTGGGGCAAGGCAGTTCTGTTTCCTGGGTGGCTGGGCCTGGAGGGGCTCTGTTCTCAATCTCCCATCTCATTGTGGGGGTAGGAGCCTGTGCCCAGTCCAATGGGCACTTTCCTCAGTGCCCGGGGTGTTTCCTAAGCACCTCCACCCTGATGCTGTGGCCTGAACATCTGGGGCAGGGGCTGGTGTGGGAGGCACCGCCCTCTTTTCCACCTGACACTTTTTACTGGTCTGTGGTAAAGGCCTGGCTCTGTGGCCTGTGAGGGTGGGGGCTCCGTGGCAGAGGTTGGGGCAGTTGGGCGTGGAGTTTGGGACGTGCGCACATGCCTGGTGGGCACGCCCCAGGTGGGATGCTCCCAGTTTATCTCTGGGCACCACGAAGCCGATGCCTGGAGCCTGCTGGGTTCACCCGAAGCTCCACCCAGAGGCCCAGGGCTGTCTGCAAGAAGTTTCCTGCCTGGTGCCTTCTGAGATGGGGAGGGTGTCCAGGCCTCCCCCTGCCGTCTGAGATGGGGTGGGTATCCAGCCTCCCCAAACCCCTGCCCTCTAAGATGGGGAGGGCGTCCAGGCCTCCCCAACCCCCTGCCCTCTGAGCTGGGGAGGGTGTCCATGCCTTGCATCTCAGGTTGGACTGACAGGTCTGCCCTGACCTCTGCAGGCATGAACGCTGCCGTCCGGGCTGTGACGCGAATGGGCATTTATGTGGGTGCCAAAGTCTTCCTCATCTACGAGGTAAGGCCAAGGTGGGCTGCGTGTGTGCAGGGAGTGGGGCCTCCTGGGGCGTGGGCCGAGGTGTGTTCTTTGTGGGTCCCCCTGGAAGGCTGGGTGGTCCTGGCTGGGGGGAGCTGATGGGTACATGGTCTTGGGGAGTGCGAGGGGGAGCGTGGGGCCCAGCCAGAGGCATCTGCAGAAGAGAAGACCTCATCCCCTGGGCTGGAGGCTTAGAGGCTGCAGGGGCTGGGCCTGGGGGCAGGGAAGGAGCCGGGTGGAGACAGAGCCCAGGCTCTGCCTGCAGTGATGGCTGGTCAGCGTTCAACCAGGGGCCTCCATCTGGGGGTTGGTCGGACATGATCTGTGCCAGGGGCCAGACCCCACCCACCACACCCCTGCCTGGTGTCCCTCAGCCTGGGCCCTTGTCCCGTCCTGAGACCTCTGTTAGTGGGGTCAGAGACCTTACTGCCTCTGCCCTCGTCTTCCGCAGCCTCCTGCCTCACCCCCCAAGCCTGGGGAACAGCCGCCACCAGCCTCTGGCAGCAGCTCTGTGATGTCCACGTTTAGGGTGTTCCCGTAGGAGCAGCCAGTGCCCCCCTGCCTCAGCCCCAGCTCCCTGTGGGAGATTTGAGGCTCGCCCTCCATCTGGGCATTTATACACACACACAAACACACACACACACACTTGCACACACAGGGCATTCACACACTTGGGCCACACCAGGTTCTCTCAGCCTGTGCGGTCTGGCCTTGTGGTTTTCTGGTAGCCTTTTGTTATTTTGTTGTCACTTTTTACATAAAATGTAGCTGTTTACATAAAATGTAGCAACTTCAGCTCTGCCTCTGGTGCTGAACCCCATCTGCTCACTGCTGACCGCCCTGGATCTCAGTTCCCTCACCTTGGCCCCAGGGAGCAGCTGCCACTCAGCCCTCCCTCTACAGGGCTATGTGAATGAATGAGTGGGCGAAGGAAAGAATGAGTAAGCGGTCTGTGTGGGCTCCTCCACTCCCTGTGGCCAGGCTGGGGTGCTGCTGGGGCCCTGGCAGTATGGGATTAGGAAGCAGGTCTCAGAGCCCCAGGGACCTGGATGTGGGGGGAGCTGGGTGTGGGGAGAGCTGGGTTTGGGGGGAGCTGGTTGTGGGGGGAGCTGGGTGTGGGGGGAGCTGGGTTTGGGGGGAGCTGGGTTTGGGGGCCAAGGCCTCCAGGCAGGATGGGCTGTGTCCCTACAAGCCCCTCCCACCACCTGCTCGACCTTCAGTTTCTTCTTCTAAGTGGCGAGGGAGAGAAATTAGGGTTTTCCTGAACCCCCATACATTCGTGGTTGGGACAGACTCCTGCAGCAAAGATAGAAAACAGGTTCACAGTGCAGGGTGTGTCCTGGAAAATCGAGGAAGAAGCGCTGAGCCGTGCCTGGAGTCCTGGCTTCTGCAGAGCCCCAGCAGAGACCAGTGCGCTGGAGAAGCCGTGGGGCACAGGGGCACAGTGTGAGGCTCTGGGAGGTGGGGAGATACAGGAGGGTGAGTTTAGGGAGGAAGGAATGAAACAGGGTGGGCTCAGGTCCTCAGGGCTGTCTCTGGGTGGGAAGAGTTGTGAGGGCATTTACGTCCTGCCCAGGAGCAGGAGGAGCCTTAGTCTGGGCATGCTCTGTCCTGCTTTTCTACTGAAGGGAAGCAAGGCTGAGCGCCTCTCTGCACCTGCTGCCTGGTGGGCTTAGCTCTGAAACATCCACATCCAAGAGGCATCTTTGGAGGTGAGATATTCGCTGTAGGAGCCACGGGAAGACTTCCCCTCCGTCCTGTGGAGGTTCTTGGAAAAACCCACTTGCGAAAGTCGGATTACTAGGGAGAAGGTGCTGGCACTCGCTGTGAACAAGCGTGGGGAGGTGGGGCGAAGATGCTGACCTGCCCTCCTCCCAGGGGAAAGGGGCATGGGTAGCCTGGATGATTCTAGGGGGTTAGTAAGTGTTTTTCTTCCTCTTTTTTTCTTTTTTTTTTGAGACAGAGTCTCACTCTGTTGCCCAGGCTGGAGAGTGTAGTGGCAAGATCTCAGGTCATTACAACCTCCGCCTCCTGGGTTTAAGCAATTCGCCTGCCTCAGCCTCCTGAGTAGCTGGGATTACAGGCACCCACCACCATGCCCGGCTAATTTTTGTATTTTTAGTAGAGATGGGGTTTCACCATGTTGGCCAGGCTGGCCTTGAACTCCTGGCCTCTGCTTACTGACCTACCTCTGCTTCCCAAAGTGCTGAGATTAGAGGCGTGAGCCACTGCACCTGGTCATCAAGGATTTTTCGGGGATTCAGTGGACTTGGCCAGCATCTGTTGGCCCTGGTGACACCTGCCCAGGTGTGCTGGCACACACGAGTCTTTCTTCCTGTGATGACCTCAGCGCATGGAAATGCAGGGAAGGAACTGACTGCCATCATGCTTTGCCCAGCAGCTGTGGGCTTGAGGCAGATGTGGGGGCTTCAGGGAGCAGCTGTATCCCCAGCTTGGAGGAGGCGGAGGGTCGAGTGGATAGGCAGGAGGGGGAGGTTGGGGACACCTGTGCTGCGTCAGTTCACATCAGACTCTGCATTCTGGGTCTCATTTGAGACCCAGCACTGGTTTCCTTCAACAGGGAGATCGATCCCTTCCTCTTGGGGCTGTCGGGGCAGAAAGAGGGTGGCCTTGCAGGTGAAAACCCTTGTCAATTCTGACACAAAGGAGGGCTCGGGCTGGGGCTGCTCTTATCGTCCCAGGTGGAGCCCAGAGGAGGAAGGTGAGCTGGGCCTGGGAGGACAGATACAGAGGCAAAGTGAGTGCAGCGGGGACAAACCTAGAGCTTCCAGAAGGTTCCAAGAGGAGGAGGAGGTTGTGTCTGAGACTGATTCCAGCAGACCGGGCCCCTGGCCTTGTGGGGTCTGTGGGGACTGCTGGGCTGGCCATGCCTGCCCTCTTCTCCACCCAGTGGGGCAGGAGCCTGGTTGGCGCCTGGGCTGCGTGTTGGGTCCTGAGTTTTGCAGGCAGCTGTGTGTGGTGCCTCCTGCTCAGATGGGGCTGTGGGTTTGGAATTATTTTCCGGTTTTCTTTGTGCCTGGCTGGGGGCTGGTACGACCAGAGGGGGCCAGGCTGGCCTGGCCTGAGCCAGAGGAAGTAGATCTGTGGTCCCTCAGATAACCCCTGAGATGCGGCGGGGGCACCTGTCCCCCCAACCCAGCTGGTGAGGAAGGGAGGCTGTCAGGCTGCGAGCCCGCCACGGCCAGAGTGGAGCCACTCTCGCGCCCCTCGGCTTGCACTATCCCTTGACCTGCTGCCTGGTTGAGGCACTTCCCTCCTGGCCCCCAGAGCCCTGACACCTGGTTGGGGAGGAGGCGGAGGGAGGAGCAGAGGCACAGAGTGGAGCTGGCATCGCCCCGGGCTCAGAGTGGTGCCTCCAGTGCTGCATCTCTCGGCCAAGAAGCTGCTGCTCTCATGAGGGGCTGGGGGCTGCACGGAGGAGGCCGCCCTTCTCCTCTCCGCACCCTTAGTGCAACAGCCATGAGAGCCTCTCTCCTTAAGCAATGAGAGACAGCCAGCCCTGCGGCAGGAAATGGGCATGTGGCATGGAGGCTGTGCAGGCGCCATCTGGGAAATCCCGGGCAGAGCCGCATGAGAGGTGGGTCCACAGCCATGGGGTGGGTGGCCCTGTGTGGCCAGTGTGGTGGGACGCAGAGCCTGGAGCCCTGCCTGGGGTGTGGCCGGCCCTATGGACGGTGGCCACTTGGTCTACTGGACCCACGACACCCCTCAGGCGGGGCCGTGGCTGAAAATGGGCGCACCCCTGCAGGGAGGTGTGTGTTCTCAGCCGCCCGCTCTGGTGCGCACATGGGAGCCTGTGCTGTTCATGTGGTCGCCACACAGCAGGAGCCCGCACCATGCACCTTGCCGGTCGCACGTGCAGGAGGACTCCAGGGGCACAGAAGGAGCCAGACACAGAGGTCTCTGAGGTGCCATTTCTGCGACCCTCAGAGCAGGCAGACCTAGGCTGCACTCCCAGGAGCCGGAGGGCACGTTCCGCTGGGGGCTTTGGGGTGCTGGTCTTGCCTGTGTGGATCTGGGGGTTGAGGGAGCTCAACCAGGCTCCTGCACCAGAGCGCTCAGGAGCCATACCCCGGACACACAGACTTGCCGGCCGTGCAGAGGGTGTCTGGGGCCCCATGTGGGGTACCCGGTCCCCTTTACCCCAGGCCCTGGGAGCGGTGGGGCCTCAGTCAGCACCCCCACCCCCGACCTGCTTTTTGCTGGTGGGGTGACAGTCCTGCTGCTGGACTACCTGCTGCCGGCTGCCACAGGGCTGCCTGTCTCATGCCTGCCCCGCTCTGATTTCAGGGCTACGAGGGCCTCGTGGAGGGAGGTGAGAACATCAAGCAGGCCAACTGGCTGAGCGTCTCCAACATCATCCAGCTGGTGAGGCCGGGGAGCTCGGATGCGTGCGTGCACACGGACTCGCACATGGACAGACACACAGAGACAGATGTGCACATAAAGACACACACACAGACGTGTGCACGCAGATAGAATGCACATACACACAGACGTGCACACAGATACACAGACAGGCACACAAAGATGTGCACACAGAGACGCACACAGACCACATGTGCGCACACAGACACAGAAACCTGCACACACACACAGACATGCACACACACAGACACACAAACACAGAGACAGACACATGCACACACACACACAGAGACAGACATGTGAACACAGACACACACAGACACATACCCACACATAGACATGCGCACATACACGGACACACAAACCCAGAGACAGAGGCACATACACACAGACACAGACACGAACACACACCCATAGACATGCACACACACACACAGACACACAAACCCGGAGACAGACGCACACACACAGACACAGAGACAGACTCATGCATACACACAGACACACATACATACACACCCCCAGACACAGACACGCACATACAGATATGCATACAGACATGTATAGACACAGAGTCACACAGTGCCATGCACACACACATATACAAAGAGAGACATACACCCAGGGATAGACACATGCAGATAAATATAGAGATACACACATAGACATACAGAGATGCACACACAGGTACACATACAGACACATTACAGACACATGTACTTGGAGTCACACGCACACATACCCCATCCCACAGGGGCTGAGGTTCAGGCCAGCCATGTCATCCGCTGCCATGGAGTGGTTGGGTCATAGGGTCATGGGGTTGCCAGGGGCCAGGAGAGCCTGGAGATGTGCCTGTGCTGGGTTCTGGGGACACCCCAGCAGAGGCTGGCGGTGAGGGCCGTGTGAGCGCACCTGGAGCTGCTAAGGCTCCTGCCCTGGGGGCCCCAGCCAGTTCCTGGAGTTGGTGCAGGGCCTGTGTGTGCAGTGTGCGTGCACGTGTGTGGGGGCCTGCTCATGCAGTATGCACGCAAATGTGTACTGCGCTCTCCATCTCAGCGCCTTCCACTCCATTACCGTGGGCTTCCAGAGCCCAGGACCAGATGTCGTCCTCCTCTTGCTATCCAAGGAGTGGGGCACAGGGAGGTGGGGCCCCGTCAGGTTTCTGGAGATCCCTGGGCCTCTCCATCTCCCTCTCAGGCCTGCCCATCCTTTTGTTGCCCAGTCCTGGGGTCACTCTGCTGACCCACAGGACCTGCCTGCTGCCGGCCGTCCCTCCTGAGGTTTCCGGCCTCTTCCGTGCAGGGCGGCACTGTCATTGGCAGCGCCCGATGCAAGGCCTTTACCACCCGGGAGGGCCGCCGGGCAGCGGCCTACAACCTGGTCCAGCGTGGCATCACCAACCTGTGCGTCATTGGCGGGGACGGCAGCCTCACGGGCGCCAACATCTTCCGCAGCGAGTGGGGCAGCCTGCTGGAGGAGCTGGTGGCTGAAGGTGGGTCTGTGCCCGGGCCCGCTGAAGGCCCCGGGTTGTTTTGCCACTGCTTGCAGGCATGGGAATGGGCAGGACAGAGGGAGGAGGGAGCCCTGGGTGCCCTGAGGCAGATGAGGGGCTGTGTGGCTGCTGGCCGGGGAGGTGTGGTGCATGCCAGCCCGAGCTCGGACGTCTCCCAGAGAGGAGGTCAGTACGTAAGCCTCAGGGAGGAACCCGGGCAGTGCCTGGCCTGGTGGAGGCCGGCGTGGGTCACCCATGTGGCTCACCCTGTGTGGCGCAGACAAGTCTCTGTGATTGATCCCAGAGAGATTCTGGACAGGCATGGTCAGAGTTCGCAGAACAGAGTTAAAAGTTCTGGTAACAGGGAACACGGAGTCCTGAGGCCACTGCTTGGAAAGTGGCCTCTTGGAACCTTGTCTGTTCCATGTCCCTGGTGTGGGGGACCCTGAGGTGAGGCCGCAGCCACTCTGCAGGGCACCCCACAGGTCCCCGCCTGCCCTCGGCCCCAGCAGGTCCAGCCGTGCTGCTGCAGGGTTCGGGCAGGAGAAGGCTGCATGCCTGGGATGGGGAAGGGCGGCAGGAGAGGGGTCTCTGGCCCTGCGGTGGGGCCCCTGGAGCCTCAGCCAGACCCTCCCACTGCTCCTGGCCCAGGTAAGATCTCCGAGTCCACGGCCCAGACCTACTCACACCTGAACATCGCCGGCCTGGTGGGCTCCATCGACAACGACTTCTGCGGCACCGACATGACCATCGGCACGGACTCGGCCCTGCACCGCATCATGGAGGTCATTGATGCCATCACCACCACTGCCCAGAGGTGAGCGAGGCTGGCGCCAGCCGGCCAACTCAGTCCCGTCCTCCCTGCTTGGTGAGGTGGCCTCGGGGTGATGGCCATCAGAAGGGCAGTGGACTCTGGTGGCCCCAGCATCCAGGCCATCCGCCCTCAGCCCCCAGCTGGGGGGATGCACAGTGGGGTCCACGTCCACTCTGCCAGGCTGCCAGGGGCCTTTGTGAAGCCCCCTCTGTGGGGCAGCTGCTTGCCCTGGGGTTTGATGGCCCCAGAGGGAGTCCTGGTCTGGGCTGGCCTGGGCTGTGCTTGGCGAATGACCTTCAGCCTTGGAGCAGATCAGTGGAAACCAGCCCAACGGCTGGAAGGAGCCCAAGGTGTCTTAGCTCAGAGCCTGAGCAGCCCTGTTGTGAGAAGGGTCTGTCTGCTGCCTGCTTCTCCATCTGCTGAGTCCCTTGGGCACCCCACAGGGTATGGGGCTGGCAGGGCCGCGTGGCTGGCACTGATGCCTACTCCTGTTTGTCTCTGCAGCCACCAGAGGACCTTCGTGCTGGAGGTGATGGGCCGGCACTGTGGGTGAGGAGGGGCTTCCTGGCCCGCTGGGGTGGGCTGGGTGCTGCTGGGGACTGCAGTGATGGGTGTGGCATATTCTAGGGTTCAGTTAACACCACGGATGTGAGAGAGCTGGGGGGTGCTGAGAGAGATCAAGAAGCTGTGGCCCAGAGTTGGGCCTGCGGGGGGCGGGGATGCTCCCCCCCAGCGACTCCCCGCAGGGTCCTGAGCCGGCAGGTGCCCACCCCTCCAGGTACCTGGCGCTGGTGTCTGCGCTGGCCTCGGGAGCCGACTGGCTGTTCATCCCTGAGTCCCCGCCTGAGGATGGCTGGGAGAACTTCATGTGCGAGAGGCTGGGTGAGGTGGGTGCCGTCATCCACAGGGGCGCAGGTGTCCTGGGGTACTGGGTGGTGCCCTGGGGTTTGGGGACCAGCTTTGGCCAACTGATCCATCACTCCTTGGTTCAACAGCAGCTGCAGGTGCCCCTTAGAGTGGGATGTATAGCCCGGGGCTACAGGCTTGACCTCCTCGAGGCACTTGTGGTCCTGCCCCCAGTGGGCAGGAGGTGGAGAGGGTCACTCAGGCCGCCGTCCCAGGCTCAGTGTGGGGAGCGTGGTGAGGCTGCTTACTGTTGGGGGGACTGCTGGGCCTGGGCCGGTGGGAGGTGGCTGATTGTGAGGATGAGTGGCCCCAGTGAGGTTCAGATGGCGGGGCCCTGGGGTGGTGGGGTCAGGAGCTGGGCAGGTGGGGAGCAGGGACTTCCCCTGAGGGTGGTCAGTGCCTGGGGGTGGGTTCTAAACTGGGGATATGTGCCTGAAAGTGCCTGTAGCCCCTGAATGGACAGGAGGTCCTGGAGGCAGGAGAGGGTGGAGAGGCTGCTGGGAGGCCAAGACCTACCCTGGGAAAGGTGGGGGATGCTTGGCGGGGAGGGGTGTGCCTGGAGTGGGTTGCTGGAGTGCTGCCCTCTGGTTCCCTTGGGGCAGGGTTGACACTCTGCCCTGTGGACCCTGAGACCCTCAAATAGGGGCCCCTCAACTAGGCAGGCTGGCCCCTCTGTGGACTGGGGTCAATGGTGGAGCAGAGGCGTGGTCCGTGCAGGCTGTCCTGGCCCACGCCCCGCCACGAAGGGCAAGCCCAGGGGCCCCATGGCTCTGTCCTCTGTGCTGTGAGGCTGAGGCAGGACCACCGGCACCAGTCCTGGGGCAGAGGGTAGGTCTGGGCTGACAGGGTGTGCCCGTCCCCATGTGAAGGTGGCAGCATCACTCCCATCTGTATGGATTCTAGTTCTACCTCTGCCTGGCGGAGGGCAGTGTGTGAGGCCAGGGGTCATGACCTGGCTTCTGGAAGCTTCCTCAGTGGAGCTGAGAGGCTGGGTGGAGTTGGAGCCCTGCAGGGGAGGCTACCTGAGGGCAGATCCTGTGAGGGGCCTCGTCTCCTAGGGTGGGACCTTCCTCTTGGGGTGCCCCCCTGCCCCACCGGCTGCAGTGGGACCTTGGCCTTGGCTTATGTCTGTGACTCAGGTCGGGCCCTTCTGGAAGTGGCCTGGATGAGAGGTCGGCCTGCCTCGATCCTTCCCGCTCTGTGAGCGGCTCAGGCCCTGGCCGAGAGCCTCCCCCATAACATGTGGGTTCCCGCCTTGCCCACTGCCCAGGGTGTACTGGGGCAGGGAGGGTGGTACAGCTCCCCTGCTGCACCTGCAGCCCAGCTTCTGGGTGTCTGACCTCACCTGCACTGGTGCCGCCTCCTCCAGGCAGCCCTCCACTCCCACCACACCCAGGCTGTGCCTGAGCTGCTCCAACCCTTTCACTGTAGGAGGCTCTGTGGCCCGTGGTGGGGCAAACATGGGGCTTGTGGCTCACAGTGAGTCCCACAAACGTTTGTTGGGTCATTGAAGAAGTGGACGGCTGGAAAGCCCTTTAGTTCCCAGAGAGCTGGGCCATGGCTGGGGTGTGAGGTGCTGAGGCAGGGGCCTGCCACATGTACCAGCATGGACCCACGGTGGCTTCAGGACAGGGTGTCCAGGGAGCCCTGGCTGGAAGCAGCGATGTGAGGCCCCCGGTTGTAAGGATGAGCAGATGGAGGTTCACGGAGCTCCGAGTAGCGCAGGCTAGCCTGGGCAGGCCCTCTGCCTTGCACCCCACGGAGCTGCAGTCCTGAGTATCTTCCTGCCTGGAAGCCTTCGCCAGACACGGGCCCCACCCCAGCTGTGTGTGTGCTGGGCCCAGCCCCGAGGCCCCTTCCTCCCTGCTGCCCTTCCCAGGGTTTCGGGCAGAGCTTTCTGGTCACCACCTGCAGGAAGGCAGGGGTCCAGACTGGTGGACCACAGCCTCATCTCTGTCCCGGCTCTCCAGTCGTGCTTTCCTCCTGCTGGGTGGGGGTTGTGCCCCGGCCCACGTGGGTTGGGGATGGTGGCCCCAGGGGGGCTCTCAGGCCTGGGGGTTGTGTCCGGGTCAGGTGTCCCCACCTGGCGGCTGAGCCTTGTCCTGCCTTTGACCCAGACTCGGAGCCGAGGGTCCCGACTGAACATCATCATCATCGCTGAGGGTGCCGTCGACCGCCACGGGAAGCCCATCTCATCCAGCTATGTGAAGGACGTGCGTGTGGGCCTGGGGGCGGCCATGGGGCAGACCCCCTGCACGTCGAGGCCGGATGGGCTGGGCTCAGGCTGGTCCTTCCCCTCTCCTGCAGCTGGTGGTTCAGAGGCTGGGCTTTGACACCCGAGTGACCGTCCTGGGCCACGTGCAGCGGGGAGGGACACCCTCCGCCTTCGACCGAGTCCTGGTAAGTGGCCATCACCCCGCCCTGCTGGACGCGTGCGTGAGCAGGGTGTGTGTGTGAGTGTGGGCAGCGTGCCTGTGAGTGTGGCATGTGCACTGTGTGTCCATGTGGCTGTGGGTGTGTGCCCACGTCTGTGTGCGTGTGGGTGTGCGTGGGGGCTTGTGTGATTCTTGTAGGTATGTGTGTCAGTGTGGGTGATTGTCCATGTCTGTGTGTGGGGGTATGTGTGTGGGGTGTGTGGTTCTTGTGGGTGTGTCTGTGTCTGTGTGTGTTGTGGGTGGGTGTCAGTGTGGGTGTGTCTGTGTGGGTGTGTGAGTATCCACATCTGTGTATGTATGGGTATGTGGTCCTTGTGGGTGTCCATCAGTGTGGGTGCGTGTCACTGTGGGTGTGTGTCAGTGGGGGTCTGTGGTCCTCATGGGTATGTGAGTGTAGGTGAGTGTCCATGTCTGTGTGTGGGCATGTGTGTGGGGTGTGTGATCCTCGAGGGTGTATCTGGTCCTCGTGGGTGTCAGTGTGGCTGTGTGTGTTCGTGTCTGTGTGCAGGTATGTGTGGGGGTTGTGTGGTCCTCGTGGGTGTGTGTCATTTGTGGGTGCAAGTGTCCAAATCTGTATGTGTGCAGTTATGCATGGAGGGTGTGTGGTCCTCGTGGGTGTGTGACTGTCCGTGTCTGTGTGTGTGGGTATGTGTGGGGGTGTTTGGTCCTTGCGGGTCTGTCCGGTCCTCATGGATATATGTGTGTGTCAACGTGGGTGTGTGAGTGTCCTTGTCTGTATGTGTGGGTATGCATGGGGGATATGTGGTCTGCACGGGTATATTATGTGCTAGTGAGTGTGTCAGTGTGGTTGTGTGTCAGTGTGGGTGTTTGTCAGTGTGGATGTGTGTCAGTGTGTATGTGTCTGTGTGTCAGTGTGTGTATTGTGTCAGTGGGTGTGTGTCTGTGTGTCACTGTGTCTGTGTTGGTGTGTCAGTGTATATGTGTGTCGGTGTGTGTCTGTGGGTATGTGCATTAGTGTGTGTGTCTGTGTGGACGTGTCTTTGTGTGTCATTGTGGGTGTGCGTCTGTGTGCGTGTGTGTCTCAGTGTGTCGGTGTGTGGGGCATGTTTCCTCAAGCTGTTTCTCCTCCTGGGGGAGAGCGAGGCCTGCTTTTCCATTCCCTGCAGGTGTAGGGAACTCAGACCTGGGGACCACCCCCACCAGCCTGTGCCTCCTGGCGGTTCTCCTCCCTACCCCCTGCCAGTCCCACATGGCAGGAGGCAGGGCCGCAGACCCTCCTGGCAGCTGGGGGCAGGCCCTGGGAGAGGGGGCTGGGTGGTCAGAGGGCGGTGCCCGTCGTGCCCGCAGTGTGGTGGTCTAGGAGGCCGGCACTGGGAGGGAGCGTGCCGGGTCTGGCCTGACCTCGCCGCCCTCAGCCATGATCACCGCTGGGTCTCACTTTGTCCTCTGGAAAATGGGAATCAAGTTGGAGCCAAATGGAACGGGTCTGGGGCCAGGAAGGCCCGATGGAAGGCAAAATGCCAGCGTGTGAGGGTGGTCACCCTCTCGGGTGGGGCTAGAGACTGCCAGGCAGGTGGGACTTGTGCTGAGGCAGACCTGGTAACTGTGCCTGGCCCTGTGATTCCTGTGCCGAGCCTTCCCAAGGAGCCCACAGTGCTGGATGGGGCCCACTCTACAGAGGGGACGCCTCTTCAGTTAGAGGCCCCGCCGACCTGGCCAGGCAGCTGCTGCCGCTTTGTGAGGCCTCAGGCTCACTCAGAAGAGCCTCTCAAGGGGCCTGGGACATCAGGGCAGGCCAGCCACTGCTGCGTCGCCTGGGTGGTGGAAATGCCGCTGCCGTGACCGGGCGGGCCGTGTGCTCCCTGCCTGCAGACTGCTGGGTTTTCTGGCCAGAGTCTTGGATGCTTAATGCTGGGTCTGAAACAAAGGACAGTTGATTGCCCTCAGCCTTGGCTGTCACCCAGAGCACCAGCGTTTTTGTGCTCCCTGAGCCTGTATTCCCACTGGGTGCCACCAAGGGGGCTGGTGACCTAGCACACACAGTGGTAACTGGGACTTTTCCAAGGAGCCTCAGCCTGTCTGAAGGGTGTCTCTGAGACTGCATCTCCCGGAGAGAGTGCCTGGAACAAGGAGCTGCCTGTGCGTCACTTGCAAGATGAAGAAACCCGTCTGGACCACGGAGAGCTGCCTGGGGCCCCGTGGGTCCAGCGGCTGGGCTGCTACAGGGACGCATTGGCGGTCATGGGACAGCCACGGAGACTGCAGGCCTTGCTGTCTTGCCCACTGTGGGCTGTTCCCTGGGTGGGGCGGGGACTGCCTTTGCCGTGTGTTCCCAGGGGCAGCTCCTGGATGTGTCCACTGCCCAGCCCCTTGGCTGGCGCTGACACACACCAGGAAAGTCCCGACATGAGGACATGTGAGTCTCCATGCAAGGAACCATCGCAGCAGAAGGGCCCTGGGGATCCGGCCCCACCCTCGCCCTGTGTGCCCAGCGATGGCACTGAGTGCTGGTGGGTGGTCGCATTGCATGGCACCCTGCAGCCCGAGGTGCAGCCCAGGCCTCCCAGCAGGGCTGTGGGGACCCTTTGACAAACAGTGGCCTGCATGCTGCTGTGAATGCAGGTCAGACACGTTTCCATCGCTGGTGCCACCTGTTCTGGAAGCTTCCGTCATCGTGGGGGCTTTGGAAGCTGGGTTTGCGCGTCTGCAGAGGGCGGGCATGTGGCTTGGGGTAGAGGAACCACGTGGGTGTGCTAGCTCGAACTCTCCCCACAGAGCAGCAAGATGGGCATGGAGGCAGTGATGGCGCTGCTGGAGGCCACGCCCGACACGCCAGCCTGCGTGGTCAGCCTCTCGGGGAACCAGTCAGTGCGGCTGCCCCTCATGGAGTGCGTGCAGATGGTAAGCCCTGGGCCGTCCCCTCACGACCACCTGGCCCCGCTCCCAGTCCCCACTCCTGGGCCCCAGCACAGGGAGCACCAGAGGGCAGGGCCTCATGGCTGGCCCAGGGGATCCCAGGCCTCCAGGAGGGGAGGGGCGTGAGCACATGTCCCTGGGATGGTCCCCACGAGATGTGTCAGAGCTGCAGGGAGGCTGGCACTCGGGAGAAGGCACAGGGGCCATGGTCACTGAGCTTCTGTGGGCAGTGCTGGGAGTAGGGTTAGGATGGGATGGAGGAGGAGGGGCCGGTGGTCAGAGCTGAGTTCTGGAAGGAGCTCGGGCAGGTGGTGGGGACACTGGTGTGGCTGGAGCAGGGACCCTGGGAGGGGAGGTGCGGGGAGGGCAGAGGCCAGGAGGCCAGGTGTGGGGGCGGGCCCAGCTCTGGCTCAGTGGGTTCGGAGGCCTGCAACTGGGGCAGCTGGGGCCGCTGGAAGGAGGGAAGGGCAGCTGGGCAGGGTGGGCCTCTTGGCCCTGGCTAGCCCCCCAAGACCTGACCTTGGTGGTGACCACTGCTCCCAGGGAGAGGCTGCTAGGCCAGGGCCAGCCCCAGGGCAAGAGATGCCGGCAGCGGCCATGGCTGTGCGGGCAGCACCCCCCACACCGTCTTCTGTTTCTCTTAAGACCAAGGAAGTGCAGAAAGCCATGGACGACAAGAGGTTTGACGAGGCCATCCAGCTCCGCGGCAGGTGAGCACCCTCAGCAGACCCTGCATCCTCCACGCTGGGCCCTGGTGCCAGCTGTCATGTGCCATGGTGGCACTGTGCATGATTGGCCTGGGTTGTCCTTCCGGGCACAACGTCTGAAGATGGAGGGAGGAACGAGCCTTCATGTGGTACAGGAGGTGGGCAGGGAGGCGTGGTGCTGCAGGAGACCCTGGGTGGCAGCTTGGGCAGGGCCCAGTGGCCAAAGATTGGGCGTGGCAAGGGGCTGAGAAGCTGTGGACACAAGCCCAGGACGCGTGGGGCTTGGAAGGCTGGCAGGTGGTGGGTGTGGGTGCTGCCCTCCTGCAGGTCTGCTGGCACCTGGGGCAGTCTGGATTTGACATCTGGTTTCCCATCCGTGCCTCCGCCTGCTACCAAGATGGCCTGCCCTTCTGGAGCTGGATGGCGGCCCTGTGCTTTGGTGCACGGCTGACGCGGCCTCGTGTTGTGTGGGGGTCTTCACCTTCTGTGGAAGGAGCCCTGCTGGGCATGTGCGCTTGCCGCGGCCTCTTCTGGGGCTGTGTACCTGTGACCAGCCTCCTGGGCTCTGTCACGGCTGCGCTGTGGCTGTGGCCGCGCTGTGGCTGTGGCTGCGCCTGTGCTGTGGCTGTGGCTGTGGCTGCGCTGTGGCTGTGGCTGCGGCTGCGCTGTGGCTGTGGCTGTGGCTGTGGCTGCACCTGTGCTGTGGGGCTGCAGGGATGCAGGGCTGTGCAGGGCATGACCTGAATCCTTTCCAGGAGCTTCGAGAACAACTGGAACATTTACAAGCTCCTCGCCCACCAGAAGCTCTCCAAGGAGAAGGTGAGGCAGGGAGCGGCCTGATGGGGACACTGGTGTGGCTGGAGCAGGGACGGGGCTGGAGAGGGAGGAACGGGCTCTGTTACTCTGCAGCCTCTTCTCGCCGGCCCCTGTAGCTGGGCCTGCCTCCACTGCCTTCCCTTCTGCTGGGGTCTGAGCTGTGAGCTGGGAGGGTGGGCTCAGCCTCTGTCTGGGCTCAGGCACCACTGTGGCTGGCAGGTCCCAGGCACTGGGACCCTGGCTACAGGGCTGGCGGTTGCTTCTCAATGGTTGATGGAGATAAAGTCAGGCCCATAGGATTAGCTCGGCAGAGGAGGGAACCATTGTGAGAAAATGTCTGCAATGGCCCGCGTGGTGGCTCACGCCTGTAATCCCAGCACTTTGGGAGGCCGAGGCGGTTGGATCACCTGAGGTTAGGAGTTTTCGAGACCATCCTGTACAACATGGTGAAACCCTGTCTCTACTAAAAATAAAAAATTAGCTGGGCGTGGTGGCGGGTGCCTGTAGTCCCAGCTACTCAGGAGGCTGAGGCAGGAGAATCACTTGAACCCAGGAGGCAGAGGGTGCAGTGAGCTGAGGTCCTGCCATTGCACTCCAGCCTGGGTGACAAGAGTGAAACTCCGTCTGAAAATAAAATGTCCCTGAACAGCTGAAAACCTCAGGAAATGGGATCTCTCCATCACAAGGATGAAGTGGCTTGTTTCTAAAGTCCTGGGGTCCACCAGGTCCTGTAGAGAGTCAGGGCCAGTGAGGTCTTGAGCCACGGCCAGAGCAGCAGGCTGGGGCAGGCAGCGTGGCCCAGCCTGGGACTGTCCTTCCATCTGTGGCCATCTGTGGGTGTCCCTGCTGCTCCAGCCTCCTGCTGATCCCAGAGCTGGTCAGTGTGCTGCACCCTCCGTGGTGGGGCAGCGCGATCCATGAAGCACCCAGAACCTGGCTGGGGCGTGACCGGCTCTGGGGACAGCAGGGCTGGTGGTGGCTGTGGAGCCCTTGGGTGTGGCTGCTGCCAAGTAGGCTGTGCTGCACGTGACGGGTGCACGCCAGGTTCAGAGCCTCGGCACAGAGGGTGGCAGAGAGGAGGTGGCAGCCGTCACTGGATTCACATGGACACAGTGGGTTCGGGGTCTATTGGGTTAAATTAACTGTAGACCTAATGGGACTGTCTTCGTGTCTTTGTGCCTTCCTGTCCCTTAACGTGGCTGCTAGAAAACAGGATAGTCAGGGCCCCCTTCCTTCCTTGTGGCTGTGCCCCCCTGTGCCGCCGGCCCATTGCATGAGCACAGACCCTGGCTCAGACCTGTGCTCCTGCCCCAAGCCTGGCTTCACTACGGTGCCTGCCCCCCAGCCCCCGCTGCCCCCCACGCTCCCCGGCCCCCTTGGCCCCTCCACCCCTCCGCCCCCTCCGCCTCCTGTGCCACCAGCCTGCTGGGATTGCACTGTCTCTTTCTGTCTTCACCAGATTCTAGAGTGAGGACAGATGCTCTATTCCCATGTGCTGGGCGGTGTCCAGGCTGGTGGCAGGGCCCGGCCCCTTTTTCTAGAACCTGCTGGCCTCCTGTGCAGGTCTTGGTTCCCCTCCCCGGCCGTGCCTCACGCTCATCTCCCCTTCTCTCTGAAGTCCAACTTCTCCCTGGCCATCCTGAACGTGGGGGCCCCAGCGGCTGGCATGAACGCGGCCGTGCGCTCGGCGGTGCGGACCGGCATCTCCCAGGGCCACACGGTCTACGTTGTGCACGACGGCTTTGAAGGCCTGGCCAAGGGTCAGGTGGGTCTGGCCGGGGCAGACGAGGGCTTGGGCCTCCTGCATGCAGACTAGGGGCGTCTCCGGTGGAGGACGGCTGCATGGAGGAGGAGGAGGCTGAGGCCTGGGTCTGTGTGTCGGTGCCCACCCAAGCCTGGATACACAGCTCTCCCTGTGGCGTGACGCGCAACACTGGCTGGCCCCTGCCCCCGGGCACAGGCCCACCCCTGGGGGGAATCGGCGAGAGGCATGGACTGGCCCCTGAAGCTGCATCTCCTCCTGACAGGTGCAAGAAGTGGGCTGGCACGACGTGGCTGGGTGGTTGGGGCGTGGTGGCTCCATGCTGGGGACCAAGAGGTAAGCTGCCTGCTGTGGGTGCCTGGGAGCAGGAGGGCCAAGGTGTGGTCTCTGGGCCCTGCAGTGGAGCAGCAAGGGAACCCAGCCCGGGTCCCTGGGGTCGGCCCCTCTTATGGCTAGTGGCCTGCCCAGAGCAGGCTTCACGCCCTCCTGCCTGGGACGTCTTGGCCCGAGCTCAGCTGTGCAGGGCAGGCTGCTGTGGCGGCCCCATGCCCACAGCGGGCTCTCAGTGCCAGAGAAGCTGGCCAGCGTCTGTCCCTGCCCGGCTGGGCCAGGCAGCCTGCACTGTCACCGCTCTGGCTGTGGCTGTGAGCCTGTCTGATGGCCCTTGTCCCAGGGTCCAAGACCCTTCTGTGGAATGGGCATGAGGAGGGCATAGTCACCCTGTGTGACTGCAGGGGAAGCCATCCTATTCCAAGCCTGAGTGGCTGCAAGGGCCAGAGGGAGCATCCCCTCCTGCCGTTGAGTGTTGGGAGAGAAAGTCTTAGGCAGGAAGGAGTGCCCGTGGGGAGCCTGAGGAGGGCTGGGGGTTCGGTCGGGTTGCCCGGCTGGTGGCTGGTGACGCTGAGTGGTGCCCAGGCAGCTCGTGCCGGGCCTGCCTGTCCCTCGGTGTGCAGCCACAGTGCCACCTCCAGGGCACCGTGGGGACTGCAGCCTGGCTTGGGAACAGCCAAGGCATGCGTTTTCGTGATCAGATGCGATGTGAACGCGCGTCCTCGGACGCCGTGTTCATGCTGATGAGTCTGTGACTGCAGGACCCTGCCCAAGGGCCACCTGGAGTCCATTGTGGAGAACATCCGCACCTACGGCATCCACGCCCTGCTGGCCGTCGGCGGGTTTGAGGTGAGAGCTGCCCGCACTGAACAGAACCCTGGGCGACCCAGGTGTCTCCTCCTGCCGAGCGCCCGTCCTGAAAACCCGGGTGCCGGCCGGGCTGATGCAGGGGCCACAAGGATTGGGGTTTCAGTGTGGTGGTGGGCTCGAGAGGGTTCTTGATTTCCTCCAGAAAGCTCCACAAGGTTCGAATTAACCCCAGTACTGGGGACGGGCACGGGAGGAAGGGGACTCAGCAGCGGGAGGATGAGGGAGGCAGAGGCGGCAGGGCGTAGGTGTTGGATGTGGTGTCCCGGCACTGGGCAAGCTGTCACCAAATAATAAATACATGACAGGCCTTCCCCCTTGTCCTCCAAAGCCGACCCCACTTCATGCTTCATGGAGTGGATCTGAGGCCAGAGTGGGTTGGATGGGCCTCCTGACCCCCATTAGAGACCAGTTTCCCTGGTGGGCATCCTGAGATGACAGGCTGACTGCCTGGCCCAGCCCCAGGGGATTGAGCAGGTGGGTCCCGGCACCCAGCACGGGGTGTGTGGCAGGTTAGCGGGGAGGGCTGGGTGGCCACTGGCACGCTGGCATAGCCTGCTGCTGTCCCACCCTGGCCTCGGTGCTGCCCTTGACCTGCCCCTGCCCCACGGCTGCAGGCCTACGAGGGGGTGCTGCAGCTGGTGGAGGCGCGCGGGCACTACGAGGAGCTCTGCATTGTCATGTGTGTCATCCCGGCCACCATCAGCAACAACGTCCCTGGCACCGACTTCAGTCTGGGCTCCGATACCGCTGTCAACGCTGCCATGGAGGTACAGGCTCCAGACCTCTGCCTGCCAGGCCCGAGCCCTTGTGGAGTGGGGCTGAGCCCGAGGAGGCTGCTGGGGGGGACAGTGCATGGTGAGCGCCCGGGAGGGCTGCCAGGGTGGGGGTGTGTGGGGCCCGGGCCCGGGTGAAGGGCTCAGCTCCCTGCCGTAGCCACTTCCGGGGCCAGGGGGCCCTGCGTCGCTCCTCACTGCTGCGATGAGCTCAGATGGGGAGGTCGAGGTGCAAGTGTCCCTCCTGGCTGCAGCGCTGGGTAGCCTGAGAGCAGCGCCTGGCCTCTGCCTGTGGGTGCAGGGACACCCCTGCTTGCCAGCAGTCAGTGTGTGTGCAGGCCACTGTCCACTGTGCCCTGTGTGGGCCGGGTCGGCCTGTTGAGAACCACTGGTCTGGCCGGGCCCAGGCGGGAGGTGGGCCCAAGCCTGGTGCTGCCGGCTTCCTGGGTGCATGTGCCCGGCCTGGTTTTGGAGACACGGCTCCTTGCAGGGTAGCCATGCCCACGGTAGCCTCCACGGCTGTGTGGAGGACCCCGACCCCCCTTTACCTGCAGAGCTGTGACCGCATCAAGCAGTCCGCCTCGGGGACCAAGCGCCGCGTGTTCATTGTGGAGACCATGGGGGGTTACTGTGGCTACTTGGCTACGGTGACCGGCATCGCCGTGGGGGCTGATGCCGCCTACGTCTTCGAGGACCCCTTTAACATCCATGACTTAAAGGTGAGCCCAGCTGGTCTCTGCTGCAGCGGACTCACCGGTGTGCCAGGCTGGGCCAGCACAGGGCAGGGCCCAGGCAGGCGGGACTCACAGTCCAGTGCTCCTGCTGGCCCGGGTCGCTGGCCGGCCTGGAATTCCCTCCCCGAAGTCTCCGGCTCATCCACGTCTGCCCCTTCTGCAGGCCAACGTGGAGCACATGACGGAGAAGATGAAGACGGACATTCAGAGGGGCCTGGTGCTGCGGTGAGGCTGCTGTGGCCCAGCCTGTGGGAGGAGGGGTCCCGGGCCACAGCGGGGCTTCCGACCCTTGGGGCTGCTGAGGGGCGGCCGGCAGGAGGAGGCCTTGGAGAGGGTGGGTGAGGGTGGGTTTCCTCGGAGCTGCCACGACCTCTCCCAACCTGGCCTGGAGGCCTGGCCCAGCGGGGACTGAGATGAGGGGGAAACCTGAACTCTCTCCCCTGACTCGGGCCCTGCTGTCCCCTTCAGGAATGAGAAGTGCCACGACCATTACACCACGGAGTTCCTGTACAACCTCTACTCGTCAGAGGGCAAGGGCGTCTTCGACTGCAGGACCAATGTGCTGGGCCACCTGCAGCAGGTGGGGGGTGGGGCCGTGGAGGGGCCCTGGTGCCAGTCGGGAGGCCCACCCCTCATCCCTGCCACCATCTGTCCCCAGGCCCAGGAGTCCCAGCCTCACGGGTACCCAATGGCACTCCTGGCAGGCCCTCCTTGGCTGGCTATTCTGTTCTTACGCCCTGGCCGGCACGTGTGCCCTTCAGTGGTGAGGGGTCAGAGGCCCATATCTGGGTGAGGTCTCGCTCCAAGAAGGGGTGGGGCTGGGGCACAAGCCAGTGCGCTCAGATGCTGAGCTGAGCTCCGCACCCCTGCGACCAGGCCTCCTGCGGCCACTCTGCTGAGCCCCTCACCTAGATCCCAGTGTGCTACCTGCCTTGTGGCCCTATGGGAAGCCCTCGTCCTGGGTTTTCTGAGCCAGGGAGGGGGAGTCAGGGTCGCTGGGCCTGGGGCCCAAGGCAGGGGCCCAGGGGTCAGTGTACCTGGCCAGGAGGCAGCCGACTGTCAGCCTCAGGAGGTGGCTTCTAGCCTGGCCTGGAGCTGCAGAGAACGGGCGGGGGCCTCCATTCAGGAACAGATGGGAACTGTTCAGGGTTGAAGGGATGGGTGTTCAGAAGCTGCGTGGGAGGCTTCCTGTGGGGACCCTGTCTGCACCAGGGCTGGGCCTCTCTCCTCGGCCCAGGCAGCCCCGGCAGCACCAGGAGCTGGGCTTTACCTGTTTCCAGGGTGGTGCTCCGACCCCCTTTGACCGGAACTATGGCACCAAGCTGGGGGTGAAGGCCATGCTCTGGGTGTCGGAGAAGCTGCGTGAGGTTTACCGCAAGGGTAGGTGGTGGGGGCGACCTGAGGCCTCACCTTGCCCTCCCCTGGGTCCCTGGGGTGGTGCCAGCCTCGGGGGCCACCACGTGCCTGTGTTTACAGGACGGGTGTTCGCCAATGCCCCAGACTCTGCCTGTGTGATCGGCCTGAAGAAGAAGGCGGTGGCCTTCAGCCCCGTCACTGAGCTCAAGAAAGACACTGATTTCGAGTGAGTTCCATGGAAGCCTCATGGAGGAGGGTGGGGCTGAGGGGTGGCCCAGACCTTCCCCAGGGCAGGTGTGCCAGGCCCAGCCCCGCTCTCACCCCGATCCCGCAAGGCTTCCTTGTCCCCCACGCCTGGTCCCCGCCAGGCCTCGGAGAGCAGGGACCATGCCCACGTCTTCTGAGCGTGACCCTGAGCGAGACCCTCGGGTGGGCATGGGGCACAGCCTGGGCAGTCAGGACTGGGCATGCCTGAAGGCGGCTGCGGCCGACTCTGTGCTGTGGCTCTGAGGGATGGAGACCCTAGACCTGACCCAGACACTGCAGGGCTCCGTGGATGTGGAGATGCTGCCGGGGGGGGGGAGGGGGCATGCACAGGAAGGAGGCGTGGCGTGGCATGGGCGTGGTGTGGCAGGGGCGTGGCCCGAAGAGCTGCCCTGACCCCTGACTCCCCATCACCCGCCTCCTGCACAGGCACCGCATGCCGCGGGAGCAGTGGTGGCTGAGCCTGCGGCTCATGCTGAAGATGCTGGCGCACTACCGCATCAGCATGGCTGCCTATGTGTCGGGGGAGCTGGAGCACGTGACCCGCCGCACTCTGAGCATGGAAAAGGGCTTCTGAGGCCACGCCCATGCCCCTCCTGGCGCCGACCATGCCAGCTGGCCCCAGTGATGCTAGCTGTAGCGCAGGACTGCATGCCAGCTGGGGCCTGGGCTATTGTGTCTGGAGCCTGCAGGCAGGTGGGGGCTGTGGCCCTGCTCAGCCCAGCCACGCCTCTATCCCTGGCCACCCACCAGGCCCCCGGGGCTGGTGCCTTGAGACCAGCCTGCCAGGCCCTCCAGCAGGATGACAGAGTGCCCTGGGACATCCACCTTCCTGCGCCGGGACGTGGGGCTGTTGGTGTTTGGAGGCTGCTGCCCTGGCTTTGGCGCCCCATGGGCCCTCAGCCTCTCCCTACGCTGGGCTCACTCACATGGGCCAGCCGACGCCCATGGGTTGGGTTGAGATGGGGAGGCCCCAGCCCTGCCTCATTGTGACCTGTGCCTGCCCATGTGCAGCACCTGTCACCTTTTCTAGAAATAAAATCTCCCTGATGGTGGGGTGCATCGGTCTCTGGAGAGCACAATCCTCGGAGGGAGGGGAGCGCCCCTCGAGGCCAGCCCAGTGGGCAGCCGCCCCCAAGGGCAGAGGGCCCTCTGGCCAGAGCCTGGGCCAGGTCAAAGGGACGTGTGCCCTGGGAGGCCACCAGGTGACCTGAGCCCCTCCTGGTCCAGCCCTGGGGGCAGAAGGGTACAACCTCACTCCCCTGTCTGCCCAGCCTCACCTGAGTGGGGGTCTCTGATCTGCAGATGGCTTAAGCCAGCATCCAGGAGACACTGATGGTGGACGTGCCAGAGCGGGAGAGAAGGCAGTAGGAAGCTGCTCCCGCCAGGAGCCAGGCTGAGTCCTGCAGGCGGTTCTGGGGTGGCGGATGCCTTGCTCATGGTTTTCCTGTTAACCTGCGGGTCGAAGCCATGCTCTGTAACACCCACAGCTCTGCAGCACCCACTTGGCAGGTGATTGCCAGAGAGGGCTGCTTCCTGCCCACAGTGCCACCTGGGTATGTGGTTACGGGACACAGGAGGTGTCCAAGGGGAGACCCTGGCTTGGAGGGGCCTGTAGGCCACATTGAGGGCCCCAGGGCAGTCTTCTGTTGGGCTTAGCCAGTGGGGTGGCTCTAGGGACCAGGTGAGGGTGTTGGGACCCTCCTGCCCTGGGGCACCTTGGTATTCCCAAGGCAGCCCTTCACTGTGCTGGCCCCAGTGCCGGAGGCCTCCAGATTGCTTCATTCTGGAGCTGGGAGGAGGGGCCCACACCTAGGGGCCTTCCAGTTCATTCTGAGTGGGGGCAGTCCTGGGGCCAGGCCCAGGAGGAGACAATCGTCCAAGGACACTGCTCCCGGGGTCTGCAGCTCTCTCAAAGGAACAGAGGCAGGTGCACAGGCCCTGGGAACCATGCATGCATGTTCTGGGGGCTATGCTGCGTTGGGATCAGGACTCAGTTCCGAGTAGACTCCCTCGGTCTGCCCTGCCTGATGGTGTTAGAACCTGCTCAGCTGCCACTCAGCTGCTGCACCCAGGTGGCCTGTGGGTGATGCTGGGGACAGTGGGTGCTTCCCTCCTGGATGACATGCTGTGGTGAGAGCCCCTGCATCAGGCCCATTTCTGGCTGCACGGACCTGGCGTTTCAAGTGGAGTGACGCGGCCTCCGGGCCCTCGGTCTTCCCTTGTGAACTGGGTTAATGGGACGCATGTGATGCCAGTGCCTGCCTGGCTTGAGAACCCAACTTTTGGGGTGACGGGGAGTGGTGGGACTGTGGGGTGCCTCAGGCTGCAGTGCTTCTGGCTGTCCTCCATGGCTGCAGGCTCTCCAGGGGGCAGTGGGTGAGGAGTCGCCAAGAAGGGGAGCGGTGAGCGGGCAGAAGGCTGAGGGTGGAGGCAGCAATGTTGTGGGCGTGGGGGAGCGAGGAACTGAGGGCTGAGGGCAGACAGCTGCCCCCACAGGTCCCCTCCAATAGTCCTGATTGAGGTGTGCATGGTGTGGTGCAGGAGGGTGCTGGTGTAGGCCCCGTGTACCCCCAGCAGCCCATGCCAGGGGGCACAGAAGGGGACACAATTTTAACAACCTCAGCCGTTCCAACAAAGCGCTTTGCTGAGGACACCCCCCACCACCACAGTTACAAGGAGGCAGACAGGCCTGAACTGCCCACCCTCCACATCCCCAGCGGTGACCCCTCACTCTGCACCTCTCAGAGTTCACACTCCTCCTGGAGAACTTGCATGTGTGAGCAACTGTCTTCACCCTGGATTTCCCCAAATCCAGGGATGGTGGCTGTCCCGGTACTGCAGCCGGCTCTGGTGGCAGTGGGCAATGAGACTGCATGGCCCAGGCTGGGGAGAGTGGTGGCCTGTACACGCGGCCACCCATCACCACTCGGCGACAGACGGGGACATCTCACGGAGGTCTGGGTCCCAACCCCACTCAGGACAAGGGCCCAGGTAGATGGCTTTCCTACGCACCAGCTGGAAGGCTGACTCCCCCTCTCACATGAATGCTCCCTTGATTTTTGGGGGCACTGGGAAGTTTCCCCAGGGCTATGGGTCACTGCCTGGACCCTGGCATCCTCGTAAGACTTGTGCCTCTTCCCAGAGGAAGGAAAACCCCTCTCAGTTGCTTCACAGACTCCCCCAGCCCAGCTGCTTCCTGTGCCAGGCCCAGACCCCAGAGGGAACAGGCCTGTCCATCCACAGCCTCACTGGGACAGCAGAGGGCCCCACTGCAGCTCTTCACAGGAGAAAGGAAGGCGCACCTGCCCCGCCCGGCCAAGAAAACCTCCCTTTCCCGAAGGTGCTGCCTGCCTGCCGACAGCAGCTCAGGGCAGGAGTCCCTGTGGACGCCTTCTGGAAGTCTCCCTTGCTCAACAGGAATCTATGCAATGACCAAGGGCTGGAATCAGCCAAGCCACCTGTGGACATGTCCCTCATGCGGCTGAGAAATGGCCCTTGCTTTCAGGAAGATCGTCAGGGCCATGCCTTGGGAAAAATGTTGCTTCCAGATGAGACTTGGGAAAATCCTTTATTAGGGAGACAGCCTGCAAAGCCCTCCCTTCAAGAGTCTGGGCCAGCCCAGACCCTCCTGACCACAGAAGGGGAGTCCTGGGGACATCCTGGTGTGGACAGGTGTCTCTGCCACCTCGGCCGGCAGCCAGCACCTAACACCCCTCCAGCGGGAGGCTTCTGTGTGGGGCCGGGGCTGTGGCTGTGGTAGCTGCCCTCCAGCTCCCGGGGGCTGGGGAAGACGCTGGGATTCCCACGGAGTGTGGCACGTGCTCAGGTCCTGTGGGTGGTCCCTCGGCCTGCTCCTGCACCTCCTGCCCGTGCAGGGCCTGCAGCCGGCCGCTCACCGTCTGCTGTACGGCCTCTAGCCCCTCGGCGTCCAGCTCCCGCAGCAGCAGTAGAATCGCGGTCAGGACGTTCTGGGGGCAGAGGGGTGCAGACTAAGCCCACCCGGCACCACGGGGCTGCTTCCCACCACAAGGGCCGGGGCCTGGCCAGCGGCACCCAGCAGGAGCGGCTGGTCGGGGGCTGGGGTGTGCCCAGGTGACTGACCGTCTGGAACACACAGAGAATCTGAGCAGAGGAGCCGCGCCTGTCAACACGTGTGTGCTGCTTCCTCCATGCCACTCCTGTTGCCCTCACCCCAGCAGGGCCCAGGCCCACATTCCACAGACCAGGAGACCAGAAGAGGCTGAGGGTCAGGACGGCCGCGTGCGGGGCACGTGTTACGTGTGTGCACACTCACGGATCCACACATGCAGCTTCCCTCTGGGGCGCAGCTTTCTGAGGTTCCACCCTCCCCCATGATTTCTGTGCGGTGGGCCCCCTAATGGCCCTTGTCACTCACCCTGCTCCTGTGGCTGCTCGAAGTATCCCTGGGTAAGAAGGAAGGAAACTGGTCCTGGGAACAGGGATTCAGGCCAAGCTCACCCTGGACGCTGCTGGTGAGAGGGAGACAAAGGTGTGTGAGGGTCGGGCGGCTCGTGGCCCCGGGGGCCTCTGCAAACCACATCTGCAGGCCACATCCAGGCAAGGGAGGGCTCATACAAATCCCACCCAGCACGCAGGGGGAAGAGGAGTCAACTCCGATAGCGTCAGCGGCTCCTGATGGCAGCTTCTGGAGAGCCCAGCAGTTACGTCACCTGTGGGGCACCCTCCCTGCATCCTGGGGCTCCCCAGCTGTAATACCTTTCACCCAGGGCCTTGGGGACAGGGCAGGGAGCACCTGAACACACAAATGCTGCAGGGTGAGCTGCTGACCACAGGGTGAGGCCCTGTGCAGGACGACGGCTGCCCGACCGAGGTCACATCTGACATCCCCACGGCAGACCCCAGCAGTGGGTGTGACCTGCCAAGCAGGAGGGAAGTACCCCGCTTCTCAAATGTATTTGTGACCCGCTGCCAACTGCCCCGGGAGGCGCCCATGCCACACCACGGAGTCAGCCCTGTGGCCCCTCCATGGCCCCTGGGCCCAAGGCTGTGCAAACACTGATGGCCACGCCACCAACCATTCCAGTGAGCGTGGCCCTAGGCTGCACCCCCACCAGGGACTCTGCCCCTCACAAGCTCCCAAGCCGAGAGCCTTCTCTGTCAGGGCATGGGGCCTGGCTTACCCCCTCTCCTGCTCCCTGGTATATCTGCTGTTGGGCAAAACATGAACCTGCCACTGAAATCACTACCCAGACCCCAGGTGACTCTCAGTGAGTACAGAGAACAGACACCCACTATCTGGACCCCAGGTGACTCCCAGAGAATAGAGAGGAGAATGGACACCCGCTACCTGGGCCCTGAGTCACTCCTAGAATACGGATGACAACAGACACTTGCTACCTGGGGCACTGGGTCACTCCCAGAGAGTACAGAAGAGAACGGACACCTGCTACCTGGGCCCTGAGTCACTCTTAGAGAATACGGATGACAATGGACACCCGCTACCCAGATTACTCATAGAATATGGATGAGAACAGACACCCGCCCTGGACAGTCCCTCTCCCTCACTTCCGAGATGCAGCTCACTGGGAGCCCCACTCAGTCCCCATGGGAGGGCCCTGGGGGACAGGGACAGGCTGCGGAGGTCCCGCTGCCCTCCAGCCTCACATTGCCTCCTCCTCGCCGTCCAGCGGGTCCTGGCCAGTCTCGGCAGCAGAGCTGAGGGAGCTCAGCGCGAAGCCCGGCTTGGGGCAGCCGTTGCCCATGCCCTCTCCCTCCGGGGCAGCGGTGATCTCCTCTCCCTCCATCAGTGCGCGGGACAGCTCCTCCTCTGTCACAGCTTTGGGTGAAGGACAGAAGGCAGCATGAGTGGCCTCACCCCTGTGCAGGCCACACGCACGCTCCCATCCTCACTGCGGCCTCAGCACAGTCTGCTGGTGAAATGCAGCATGTGTCCACCTCCAGGGCAACTCCCAGAGTGGGGGCCGGTCCCTCACCGTCCCATCCCCAGCCCGGCATGGGCCGACACAGCAGATGGTGGAATCTGAACGCCAGCCTCTGCCAGAAGCACATACTCATCACAGCCTCAACTAAGACACAACAGAAAGAGGAACAGACTACTGAATTTATTCCATTTCACTCATGTTATCAATTTCCCTGAAGTTTATTTCTATTATGAATATTAATAAAAAGGTCTGGGGGAAAGTATTAGTGCCCACATGACTGACAAGGATGAGAAACGCGTGCTGAGAATGGCAGGGATGAACAGTAAGGAACGGAACCGCCGCCTGCAACCGCACCGGAGCTGGCACTGGCCAGAGGAGGCGCGCGGCCGCACAGAGGCTGATCACGGAGGGCCCTAGGTCTCCAACAGGTAGAGCGCAGCGGTGGGCACTGCGGTGTGGGCAGCCCCTCCCCGCGGCGGGTGTGCGACGGCACCACCACCCTAGGTCCACGACAGCCCGTGGAGCCCGCCTGGTCCCCGTGGACCAGCGCCAGACACTGACCCCCATTTGCCCCTCACAGCAGCTGGAGGAACCCTGTTGCTTGGCTACGCCATCCTGCAGTTGCGGGGTGAGGGATAAGCATGTGGTGGCCACAGGAGGGACCCAACACTGCGCTGCTGCATTCAGGTGGTGGGATTGAGAGAAGACACTGAAACCAGGGAACGGCCTCTGGAGGGGGAGCCACACGACACACGTGTCCCGCCAGGCCAGACATTTGCAGAAGAGAAAAGAGGGCTGGAAAAATCCCCCACCAGGCTTGCTTCAGAGGGTGGCGACACCGCCGCGGCCACCTACCCTGGTTGTCCAGCTTCTGCAGGCGCGGCAGGGTGCGCAGCACGGTCATGCGGTAGCGGTGGGGGCTGGCGCCGCAGCACGGGTTCTCGGCCAGCCACAGCACCCGCAGGCGCGGCAGCCCCTTCAGGTAGAAGAGTTCGGCCAGGCTGGGGATGCGGTTCCTCCGCAGATACAGCTCGCTCAGGCGCTGGCACCGGCTCACAGGCTCCAGGGTGGAGATGCTGTTGACACTGCATGGAGACCAGCACAGTCAGCGAGGGGTAGGGCCAGTGCCGCCTCTCCATCTCGAGTCCCAGGAAAAGGCACTCATGGGACCTGTGCCCCTGCCCTCTCCCGAGAAGCCCAAATCCGCTATCACGGGTCACAGGCGGCAGGACCTGCGCCAAGGAGGGATCTTCTAGGAAGGCTGGGCCCTGAACATGAAGGTGGACTGGGATGGACCCCTCGCTCCGCATCTGGCTCCTTAGGGCATCCAGTGGGGGGCAGGGGATGAGCCTCCTTCACAGGCGAGGAAACTAAGGCCTCTCAAGGGACACGTCATGTTGCCCCAAAGAAGGGAGTGGCCAGAAAAACTCAGGGCGGAACATTCGAGCCAGCTCCACGTGACGTGGAAGTGAGCACGGAATTTCCAAAACCCCCACGTGAGAGTAGAAACCCTGGGTATGGGCTTCATGTCCATTCCACCAAACATGGACGCATCAGAGGAAACACACGCGGCTGAAAGGCTTTGTGGGGTCCATCCCCCCACAACCAAACAGGCGGCGCCACTCCCACAGGCCTTCAAAGGGACAGAGCATCTGCCTCCGGGAGCCAGGGACCTGGCATGGAGGGTCTGGTAGACGCCTTAGAAGAGGGGTCACCAGGGCCCCCCAGGCAGCGCCTGGTGCTGAGCTCCTCTCCCTGACGCCACCCCTGGTACTGTCCCTTCACTCAGCGTTTCTCAGGTATCCTCTCACGCGGCTTCTAGCTAGGAGGCTGCCCATTTTGCCAAGAGCAAAACTAAGGCCGTGGGACGCTTTCCAGGACGGAGTCTGCCTGTGCAGCCTGACATGTGGACACCCCCACAGCCTCCTCGATGCTTCCTGCCTGCTCAGTGGCGCTCCCCACTCCACTCCAGTGCAGTCAGGCATGCAGGCACCACACACGCACCTGAGCTTGGTCAACACCCTTGAGGGTCCTGTCCCTCCTGAGATGTGACAGAAATGACCCTGCACACGAGTGGCCTGGCGCTCGGAGGGCTTGTGCCCCCTGGGTGACTCGGTGCGTGGCAGGGGTAACGCTAGACCCATAGTCCTGCTCCAAGCTTCCTGCCATCGTAGAAGCCATGAGCTCCAAGGTGACCTGTCAGGTAAGGCCTTCCAAGGCAGGGCTGAATCCCAGCGTCACCCTAAGTGTGAGCTGACTGATGAAGCAAGCCCCACAGCGTGCACCACAGCCCTGCTAAACCTCTGCACTGGGCTGCATGGCCTCCTCCTCTCCCTGTGGGGTGGGCACTTATAATACCTACCATGTTACAGGAAGGAAGCTGAAGCACAGAGAGGGCCATGCCTCGCCCAAGGTTAGCCAGCCCACAGGTGGGAGGTCTGAGACTTGACCCAGGAGCATGCCTCCAAGCCTGTTTCATTCATTCGTTCATTCAGCAAGGCTCAGGCAGGACAGGCTGGTGCCCACACTGGGGATGCCTGAATACCAGGTGGACTGGCCTCTGCCCACGGTAGGCAGCAGGCTGGGCATGGGCATCACCATGGCAATGCCAACCTCAGCATTTTGGAGGATGGGCAGGGGCTGGCCTACTCTGTGGCTGGCTGTGAGATCAAGAAGGTAGGTCACACTCAGGGACCGGGTCCTGCAACGGCCACTCTCAGAGGGCAAGCCCCGGAGCCTTCTGAGCTGCCAAATGGGGACGGGGGTTTCCCCGAAGGGTTTAGACCCTTGTGAGCTTTTAAACGCAGAAACCCACAGAAGGCCCCACCCAGCGTCTGGCAGGCAGCAGTGAGCCATGAGTGTCCACCCCCTCCCGGGTCCCACAGTGGGTAGAAGGGAATTTGGGGATAAAGGGAGCTCTTCTCCTCCCCAAAGCCCTCAAATACTCCCCTTCTGCCTGAAAACTCCAGTAATGTTTGCTTCATTCAAGCTTTCCTTAGTCTGTTGGCAGGGCAGTGACCCCAGAAGAGGGGGACAGGTCACGGGACGCAGAGAAACTGGGGAGCTCCTGCAGTGGTAGCACGGGGTGGGGGGTTGGGCAGAAGAGGCCAGGATTCTGGAGTCCTGGGGCAGGGCATAGCCACCACTGAGGGCAGCCAGGGCGGGCCACCAAGCATCCTTAGGGGGGCCCCACGACCGACTGGCCCAGCAAGACAGTGATGGCTTATCGGAGCACACAGGCCGAGGGTGGGCAGGGGCAGTACAGGGCAGGCAGAGGACAGGAGCCATCGGGAGACCCAGGTGAGGCCCTGAGGAAGGCGGGCTGAACTTGGGGCCACAGGGTAGGCCCAGCTCTGGCTGCCCTGGCCCCTCCCCTTCCGGAAGCTGCCCTCAGTCTGTGCTGGAGGCTTCCAGGTTATCTCACAGCTCTGGGTCCACGGGAGGGACGTGAGGCTCTGCCCAGCTTCCAGGCCCCAGGCTGAGCATGACGGCAGGAGCGAGGTACCTGAGCGTGATCACCTCCAGGCTGGGCATCTCTCGGCAAATGGAGATCTAGGAGGGAAGGAGCACGGCTGGCAAGCATGGCCCAGCAGGGCACTCGGCCACTGCCACCAGCCACAGAGAGCTGTCAGAGCCACAGCCAACTCCACTTCTGGGCCGGAGGGGAATGCCCACGAGCATGCTGGGCTCCCCCCCCGCCCCACCTTGCAGCCCAGATGCCCCACAACCTGAGGGAGAAACTGAGGCTCCTCCTTGCATGTGCTCTCTCCTTATCAAACTTTACAACAGCACTGTTCTGTCAGATGCTGCCAGCAGTGCAGACAGGGCATTCGTTACTTTAGATGCCTCAAAGGACATCAGGTAAGGGGCCCCCAGTGTCCCCTATGCAGGGGCAGAAAGCAAGGAAAGGATGGAAATCACTTCTTGACAACAGGGCTGGGCCGAAAGGCAGACCGACCACACTGGGACTGTCAATTCCGTGGCAAGGTGCCCAGGGTGGTCCACAAAGCCTGCACAACCTGCTGGTCACACCCACATATGTGAACACCCACCATACGCCAGGCACGGTGCCAGCAGCTTGGGTGCCAGGCAGGGCCCCGACCTCAGTGAAGCTCACAGCCTGGTCAGATGCATCCCATGTGTAAGGGATTCGTGTCTACGGCTGTGGCGCGTTTGTATATTCACTGCTAAACTTGCAGTACTTCAGCTACAGCACAAAACAGATTACATGCAGGTGCCATGTGTCTGGCTTTTTGTCTTTAAGGAAAGGTACCGCTGCTCAGTTCAAATGAACTGTTTTTCCACCGGGTGTGGTGGCTCACACCTGTAATCCCAGGACTTTGGGAGGCCGAGGCGGGCAGATCACCTGGGGTCAGGAGTTCGAGACCAGCGTGACCAACATGATGAAACCCTGTCTCTACTAAATTAAAAAACAAAGGAGAATAAAGAAATAAATAATTGGGCTGGGCACAGTGGCTCACACCTGTAATCCCAACACTTTGGGAGGCTGAGGCAGGCGGATCACCTGAACTCAGGGGTTTTGACACCAGCCTGGCCAACACAATGAAACCCCATCTCTACCAAAAAGTACAAAAATTAGCCAGGCATGATGGTAGGCAGGAGGCTGAGGCAGGAGAATCACGTGAACCCAGGAGGCAGAGGTTGCAGTGAGCCAAGATGGCACCAGTGCACTCTAGCCCGGGCAACAAAACAAGACCATCTCAAATAAAAGAGAAATGAACAATTGGTATGCAATCCCTGTGTAAGCTGGGGTGTTCTGGACTGAGAAGGAGAATGAGACAGAGGAGAAAGAAATCACTTCACAGATGCACATGCTCAAGTTCTCCCAGCAGGACTGACTCTCTGCCTGTCTTTTGGGTAGTGGTGGGGGGCACCAAGCTAGATGTGACAAAGAAGAGGGGGTGCAGTCAGGAGGCTGGGGAGACCTTCAATGTTCCCTTAACAAAGGAAAACAAACCCTCCTGGGATTCCTTTCCAGGTGAGAGCAAGTTCCAAACTGACTGCTCCCCTCCTCTGTGACCATGTGACAGAGGGCATTTCATGTATACGGGTGTTAACGGGAACTGCAAAATAAGCCTGGCACTAGAGAATTGTTTTTCCACCAGGTGCAGTGGCTTACACCGGTAATCCCAAGACTTTGGGAGGCTGAGGTGGGCAGATCACCTGGGGTCAGGAGTTCAAGACCAGCCTGACTAACATAATGAAACGCTGTCTCTACGAAAAATGCAAAAATTAGCCAGGCGTGGTGGCGCATGCCTGTACTCCCAGCTACTTGGGAGGCTGAGGCAGGAGAATCGCTTGAACCTGGGAAGTTGTGGTGAGCCGAGATCACACCATTGCACTCCAGCATGATCAACAAAAGCAAAACTGCACCTCAAAATATTAAAAAAGAGGGCTGGGTGTGGTGGCTCACACTTGTAATCCCAGCACTTTGGGAGGCTGAGGCGGGTGGATCACGTAAGGTCAGGAGTTTGAGACTCGCCTGATCAACATGGAGAAACCCCTTCTCTACTAAAAATACAAAACTAGCCAGGCGTGGTGGCACGTGCCTACAGTCCCAGCTACTCGGGAGGCTTAGGCAGGAGAATCGCTTGAACCCGGGAGGCAGAGGTTGTGGTGAGCCGAGACTGTGCCACTGCACTGCAGCCTGGGCAACAAGAGGGAAAATCCATCTCAAAAAAAAAAAAAAAAAGAACTGTTTTTCCATTAGTGATTTTGCATAATGAAAACCACTAAGTGAACAAAGAACCAAGTGTGGGACTGAACTGATAAGTGCAGTTTTGTGAACTCAAAAATTCTCTTGGGGAAGAAGCTACAACTTTTGGGGTTCGGCCACTTGGAGCTGATCAGCACAATACTTACATCTGTGAGGCGGCTGCCCCTGGGGAGAGAAGAGATACATACTTTAATATTGTTAAAGTTGAATAAAAAACATCGAAGACAAAAATTTCCAAAATTACCAATGACTGCCTACAAACCTAAAGATTCTAGGATTGTAATGGCATGGTAAGAAAGGAAAGTTGCCCATATAACTGGCAAAAGTGTAGAAAATTGTTTTTGTTGCTTTTCAACAAAAACTGTATGTTCGATGGGGTGGTACTTTTCAGATAAGGAGTAGCAGGGATTGCTCCATTTGTAAGACACAAAAATACTATTTGATTTGGACACTGGTTGCAATACTAGACCAAATAGGAATTCGTATATTTTGGAATGTTATGGATATCAAGTAAAACTCTTCTATTTTTGTGAGACTTGGGCTTAGCATCTTTCATTACTTTTTTTCCATTTAGCCTCATGAAATAGCTTTCATGCCAAGTTTAGAATTAGCCAATGATATGTAAATAAACTTTGGACAGAAAATGTATTTTTTTAAATATAATTTCATTATTCACAAATGAAGAATGCAATTCCATAGCTTATTTCTTTCTCCTAAATTTAATGTGCTAAAGTGTACATGGATGATATCGCTTATTGCTGTTTTTGTTGCACAAGAGCACATTAATTATATTCAATATTCTCTTTGTGAAGTCATGCACAGAACTGTAACACTTTCCTGCTATCTTTTTCTATTATATATAGGTTCATAGCTAGGTTGCATTGTTATGTTTTAAATTTACTAAATACAGTTTATCTTAAAATACAGTAACCATGAATTCAAAAATGGTTTTTGTTTTAACAATATTAATTAAATTATCTTGAAAAAAAAAAAAAAAGACACAAAAACATGAGCTCTTCCTCATGGTCCCCGAGTAGCAGAAGGTTAGTTTCCCTCACTGACATAAACAAGGCAGTCTTTATAAGAGGCCAAGTTCAAAGGCTGAGCAGGCAACTTATCAAGCAAACTCGGAAAGCCTGAAATAGGCTTGTTGTTTGTCCCTGCTTAGTGACAGCATTGACCACCCCATGCAAAACAAAGAAATGCATTACCGAAAGCAAATCACACAGGGGAATTGTGGCCAAAACACCAGATGTGCCAGGGCAGAGAGAACAGCTTTTTAATGAACAGGGAAGAGCTCACACACTCCGGGCAGTCTGGGGACACCCCTGGGAGGAAGCGTCTGCTCTCGCTGATCCCCACACCCAACTGCACGGTGCCACCAGTTGACAGGGTGCAGTGACCCCACTGAGCCGCCAGGGAGCCCTGGAGATCCTGCAGCCTTCAACTCCAGGCTGCCTCTTCTGGAAGACCCTGGTCTTCCTTGGCCCAGTGAGACCCGGCATTACCCGCCTTTGAGCCTGCATGGATCCCACCGCACCCACATCCCTTCCTGTCACCTGCCAGGAGTCCCCTGGGCACGGCCGCCCCAGTACCGATTACCAACGTGTTTCCTGACTCAGTCTTCAAGAGTTCAGTTCTGTCTCCTATTCGACTTGGTCCCAGTGACTGCTGGCATGCCAGACATCAGACCCAGCCGCACAGGGCAGCAGGGGACAGAGGCCGGCCGGGAAATGTGGCGCCCCGGGTGACCCCAACCCCAGCGTCCTCCCCCCTACCCCTAGCTCTCCGCCGCCCCCGCCCCTCACACCTGCCCCCCCCCCCCTCCCGCCCCCCCCCCCCCCGCCCACCCCGCCCCCGCCCCCGCCCACCCCGGCCCCGCCCCGGCTCCTCCCCCGACCCCGGGGCGACCGCGCGAGAAGGCCGCTGCCCCGCCTCACCAGCAGTTGAGCTTGCGCACGCTGTGCAGCTCCGAGGCCTTGGCCCGGGTCAGGACCATTTTCCGCGTCAGCTTCATGGCGGCCGCGCCGCGGACCCCAGGCCCGACCGGGGGGCGCCCCGGGCCTCCCGCTCCCCGACAGGTGACGACTTCGCAGCGCGCGTCTCCAGGGGCGGGGCCCGCGTCGTCAGGGGCGGATCCTGAGAGCCCATTGGCGGCTTAGCGAGGAGGGCGGGGCTACGCGAGCGCCCTGGGGCCCCATGGGCGCCTCTGACACGTTGGCTCCGCTTCTGCGCATGCGCGGCGTAGGGCGCCTGGCTCTCACGCCATTCTAACGTGACCGCGGAAGCGCGCGGTGAGCAGTGGGTGGGTGCCAGCGGCGGTGCCTGAGTCGGCGCCTTGAAGGCTGAACTGCCGCTTCCAGGAACCGAGTGGGCTGTGCTCGGACCCACGCGCGACCGTGGTGGAGCGCCTAGGCCTGTCTGAGCGCGGGCCTAGGGTGCATGGGGTGGACTTTGCACAGCTCCAAGTTACGATTCAGATAAACCCAGGGCAGCCCTGGGGCTGCGTTCCTTCCCTGTCTCCCTCCCTCCCAGCATTTACAAAAGACGCGTTTATGGGAAAGAGGCACGAGCAGGTCCGGCAGAGCCCTTACCAGCATTTCAGCCTTTTAGAGGTCAGAGAAGACCCTCCCTAAATATCGTTACATGGGCCGCAGTTACATATAAGACAGGCATCCTGAGACCGCCTTTGCAAAAAATTGTGTCAGTGAGAGAATGATGGCCCTGAAGGAGATCTGGCCAAGCCCCGTCTTGCAGTTGGCGTTAATTATTCCTGTATAAGCAAAGCTAACTTTGGGAGACATTTACAATTTAAATAATAGTCAAAACAGCCTTTGGAAAGCTAATGAGGAGACCACTGAAACCGCCTTTGCAAAAATCATAACTGAAGAAAAGATGGGAGGGAAACATCTCCTAACCCACCCCCATCTTCTTTCTAAGCTTCCTGTGTTCATTCCTGGATGTACACTGAACTAGCTTTGGGAAGGAAATTATGGATTAAGCCCTTTCCCCAAAAAATCCATCTTGTCTGGGGACAGTCTGCTTTTGGAGGACTAACACATTAAGCTACAAGAGTAAAAATTACAGTTTAGGGGCCACGCAACCTCTGGCTGCAAGAGTCTGAATCTTTGCAAGTTGCTCCTGGGAATAACATCCCTGTTGCAAAACCTAAGATCAGTGCTTGAGATATTTTCTAGACCCTGCATTGGGATTCAGCAGATGACACCACCCAGATGGATAATCTGGCTCAACCACTTCTGTGATCCCACCCAGGAACAGAAATCAGCGAACTCATTTTGACACCCTGTGATTTTATTTTCAGCCTGACCAATCAGCACTTACCACTTTCCGAGCCCATACTCACCAGCTTATCCTTACAAACTCTGATCCCCCAAAAAATGAAAAAAAAAAAAAAAGTGGAAAAAAAAACAACCCTGATCTCTGAATGCCCAGGGAGACTGATGTGGCTATAATAGAACTCTGGTCTTCCATACAGCCAGCTCTGCGTTAATTACTCTTTCTCCATTGCAATTCCCTTGTCTTGATAAATTGGTTGTGTTTAGGCAGTGGCAAGGTGAACGAACCCACTGGGCTAGGAGGATAGAGGAGCCTGAATTCCACTAAGGTGTAGACATAAACTTTCATCAGCCATTATTCTGGAGGTCACAAAATAACCGACTTCCCCAGTTACTCTTGCAGATAATGTCACTGTTGTGGAACCTAAGATTGGCCTTTTGAGATACCTTTTCAGGTTTCTTGCATGTCTGACATGGATGGATCCAGCTAGACTGCAGCTCCTGTGGCCCCACCCAGAAGCCACTCAGCACAAAGACAACTTGATTTCATCTCAGACCCAACCAATCAGCACTCCCCATACCCCAGCCCCCTGCCCACCAAACTACCTTTGAAAAACCCCTAACCTATGAGCCTTCAATTGTAACCAAGCAGCTTAGCAGCTGTGAATCCAAAATATCTGAGAACATTTATTTTGCCAAGGTTAAGAACAAGCCCATGACACAGTCTCAGGAGGTCCTGAGGACATGTGCCTAAGGTGGTTGGGGTACAGCTTGCTTTTATACATTTTAGGGAGACATGAGACATCAATATGTGTACGATGGAAAAAACAGAGAGAGAAAGAAGAAAATATATATATATAAGATGTACATTTGTTCGGTCCAGAAAGGTGACAACTTGAAATTTGGGTAGGGGGCTTCCAGGTCATTGGTAGATAATGAGGAAGGAGACCCTTAATCCTTTTCAGCTTTCTACATTGCATCTCAAAAGGAGAAGTTAGAAGTCAGCCAGAGGAGGGACTGGTTGGTGCCACTAGCCAGGTTACGGATAAGACCCCTACTGCTAACCACAGTCCCATCTATAGAGCACGGATGTGGTGTGGAGAAACCTTTCCGGAAGGTGTTGTTTTCACTTACGCATGATCAGACCCCCACCTAAGTCACATACCCCACACCTACTTCATGGATCAAGACCCTTTCACATGTAATTTCTAGAGCTGTAATCCTTTAAAAGGGCGAGGATTTTCTTTGTTGGGGAGCTAGGCTGTTAGGCAGCTATGCTGCCCGCAGCTCCCAGCTGAATAATTCACCACTTCCTTCCCAGTTCTGTGTTGGAGAGGTTTGTTTTGCTGCCTTTCCTGCTACAATAAGAAACCAAGATTGCATTCTTTTGAGTCCTTTCACTGAATATACAATTTGGTCTGACTTAGTGAATCTGTATTTTTACATAAACAACAAGGCAGAGAAAGCAAACAGGCATGTGTCTCTGGTGACCAGGGGGATGACCTGTCCCACACCTGTGAAGATCAGCTGTCGTTTACATTGCCAGGGTGAAATTCAACAGAAGTGTTTTAGGGTGAAGATCTTGAGGCCCACAAGGAATTTCCTTGTGGCCAAATTGTGAGGGAGCTTCCTAGCTTTTTATCTTCGCAGCATCTTATTTAGGAATAAAATTGGAGGCAGGTTTGCCTGGCACAGTTCCCAGATGACTTTTCCCTTGACTGAGGGATTTTAGGGTTCCGAGGTGTATTTCCCTTTCACACAGCTAAAGCTCAAACCACGTTTTAAAACTTTTTTGCCCTTTCCCCTTGCCTCCTCTCCCACCCCAGTCTGAAGGTGCAGCTTTGAGACAAGCTACGTTGCCTTTCTTCTTGAAATCCAGCCTGGGAATGTGAACCTCCATTCCTATCTGTTCCCAGCCTGTACTCCCAGGCCTTCTGCATATTTATTTTACCTGGATGCTTGTTCAGCTCACACCATGTTCACTTACCTGGTCATCTATTTGCTTGGAAGCTTCAGGGGTCAGATCCTGAAATGGACCAGATACTGACCCAAGGAATTTCCAGGACATTAGGAAAACAGTATCATCTCCACTGTGCTTGGAGGCCTCAGTGTTCACGGAGAATGGAAAAGATGAATGAAATTCTTTAGAGACACCTAAAGAAACTGGCACAGGAAACCCACCTCTCGTGGCCTTCTCTATTACCGACAGCACTTTTTTTTTTTTTTTTTTTTTAAATCTGCGCCCTCCCCACTGATAGCACTCTTAAGAGCTGGAAACTCTCCTTGGAAAATAGGACTCAGTCCCTATGAGATGCTTTATAAACAGCCCTTTCTTACTAATGATCTTGTATTAGACAAGGAAACAGCAGATCTCCTAAAATATATAACCTGCTTGGCTAAGTACCAACAGGCTCTTCGGACCTTACCTGAAGGACACCCTAGGGAAAAGGGGAAAGAGCTGTTCTGCCTGGAGACCTGGTGCTTGTTAAGGCTCTCCCCTCAGACTCTCCCTCTCTAGGCCCATCTTGGGACGGACCATTTTTGGTTATTCTGTCTACCCCAACGGCAGTTAAGGTGGTGGGAACTGACTCGTGGATTCATCACACTCAGCTGAAGCCTTGGACACCTCCTGAAGAGAATCATCAACCCTCCACTCCACGGCCTGAAGTTCCAGGAGACGGCCCTTCGCACACATGCAAGCTGTTAGAGGGTCTACGTTTGCTCTTCCAATGGGAGCCCCAGGAAAGTCATTGCTCATGAGTCTAATTTACATCCTGGCGTTCACAAGACTGTCACTCTTAACTTTGCCATCTGTAACCGGACCTTCAAACCCCAACTATTCCTTTCATAGTGCGGGGGGATAATAGGAGAATTTGGAACTGGCATTGGAAAAGTTATTACTTCTAATCAGTTACTATAAGGTATCTCAGGAGTTAAATAATAACGTGAAAGAGATTGCTGATTCTCTCTGCAGAGGAAGCTTACTGCAGAAACAGCTCAACTCTTTAGCTGCTGTAGCTCCTCAGAGGAGAAGGCCCCCAAATCTGCCAGCAGCAGAGAGAGAAGGAACCTGTCTCTTTCTGGGAAGAAATGCTGCTACCTTATAAACCAATCAGGTGTTGTCTTAAACAAAGCTAAAGAATTCAGGGATCAATCAAACACGGGCTGAAGACTTTCAAGAAACAGGAGCATGGGGCTTGTTTAACAGCTGGCTGTCCTGGCTCTACCCTCTCCCAGGCCATTTATAACCGTTCTGTTATTGCTGGACTTCGGGCCTCTCATCTTTAACCTTCTTGCCAAGTTCGTTTCTTCTAGAATTAAAGCCATAAGGCCACAAACGATCCTGCAAATGGAACCCTGGATATCCGTGGCTCAGAAGCTCAATTGTGGACCTCTGGATCAACCTGCACCCCTAAAAGACTCCCCTCTGGGGGAAACCTCAACCGCAGGGCCCATTCTATGCCCTGATTCAGCAGGAAGTAGCTAAGAGCGATCAATGCCCCTGTCCCAACAGCAGCTGAACTTTCCTGTTAAGAGAGGGGACTGAGGGGCTGTGTTAACTCTCCGCCCCATCTCCCTTCTCACAAGGCAAGAACTTTCCCAGCAGGCCTCCATCCACCTCCCCATCTGGAAACCTGGAGTTCCTTGTCTAACGTTCCAGCGTGCAGGCTGGGTAAAGTTTCAGGTGAGCTTCCTTTGTTTAGAAAGCCCCCCAAAAGCTCGGAGGGAGGAGGCTTTAATTGTGGCTCAGGCAACCAATCCAATATCAAAGTTGAAGATCAGTCACTCCAGAGGAAGTTTGAAAGAACTCCTCTCACTGGACAAAAACTTAAATGGGGCGGGAGTAATTCCAGGATTAAAATCCCCCTTGCTCCTTTACCTATCTCTGCATCTCCTCCCACGACAGCGCAGGAGCGCTATCTCTCTCTCTCTCTCGCTGTCTCTTTCTATTTCTCTCTCTCTCTCTGCCTGTTAAATCGCTTTTCTGCCAAGCTCTTTGGGTCTGGTATTTACTTGAACAATATCACTGAGCTGCCAGGTTTCTTCTCCCCGTTCTTGGGTGAGTGAAAGCCCAGGAAACTCAGGGCACATCCCACCGGGGAGGGAGCCAAGCCTCCCCCACATCCCACGACCCCCGACCCTGGTTACAATACCTCTGGAATTTTCTCTCCAACAAAAGATTACTTTAAGGCTGGAACTCACTCTCCACCTTGAAGTAATTGAGGACTAAGCACTGATTTTTTTTTTATCTTGTCCAAATTCCTATCTCAGGGGTCTGGGGAGTCATGCCCTACACACCATAAAGTCTCCTCATATGGGTTTTATTTAACCCTATGTATCATGATGTTGATGAAAAGAGTCAAACTCTGTAAAATATATATATATTTTAAAATATTAGAAGGCATTTATTCTGAGCCAAATCTGAGTGACCATGGCCTGTGACACAGCCTTCAGGAGGTCCTGAGCACATGTGCCCAAGGTGGTCAGGGCACAGCTTGGTTTTACATATTTTAGGGGGGCATGGGACATCAATCAAATACATTTAAGAAATACATTAGTTTGGCTGGGCATGGTGGCTCACGCCTGTAATCCCAGCACTTTGGGAGGCCAAGGTGGGTGGATCACCTGAGGTCAGGAGTTCGAGACCAGCCTGGCCAACATGGTGAAACCCCATCTCTACTAAAAATACAAAAATTCGCTGGGCATGGTGGCTCATGCCTGTAATCCCAGCTACTCAGGAGGCTGTGGCAGGAGAATTGCTTGAACCCAAGAGGCGGAGGTTGCAGTGAACCCAGATCATGCCACTGCATTTCAGCCTGCGTGACAAGAGTGGAACTCCATCTCACAAAAAGAATTAAAAAAAGATATACATTGGTTTGATTCAGAAAGGTGAGACAACTCAAAGTGGTGTAGGTGTGGGGGGGGCGGTTCAGGCTATAGGTGAATTTCAACATTTTCTGGTTGACAATTGGTTGAGTTTGTCTAAAGACCTGGGGATCCATAGAAAGGAAATATTCATGTTAAGATAAAAGATTGTGGAGACCAAGGTCCTTTGAAGTCTTATAGTGGCTGCCCTTAGAGATGATAGATGACAAATATTTCCTATTCAGATCTTTAAAAGGTGCTAGACTCTCAGTTAATCTCTTCAGGATTGGGAGGGCCTGGGAGAAAAAGAACTAGCTAAGTTAACAGAGATTCTTTACACACACAAATTTTCCAAAGGACAGCTTTGCAGGGCTATTTCAAGATATGGCACAGAAACATGTTTTGGAATAAAATATTTCGATTTTCTTCCTTGTCATGTTATGCCAGTCAGATTGGAAAGTAAGTCATGATATGCAGGGTTAAGTAAAACCCATCTGATGAGGATTTATGGTTTGTAGGGCATGACTCTCCAGACCGCTTAGATAGGAATTTGGGCAAGATAAGCAAATCAGAGCTTAGTTCTCAGGTTGGTGTGAGATGTGGGATGATAAAAGTCTCAGAGCAGTGCCTTCTGAGCTGTTCGCCACTGAGCGGGCAGGGAGCGATCGGCGCAGATGAGGCCTGAGGAATGCAGAGGCTGGAGCTCGACCCTGCCAGAGTGGTAGGAAGCTTCTGGCAGGCTCAGGCTGCATGTGTTTGCAGGTGCAGTGTGACGGCCTGGCCTCAGAGCTCTGGTGGGCTCACGAAGGCTTGGCTGGCCCTGCATCACAGCCTGCATGCCCTGCCCAGCCCTGGGGGCCTCCCTCCTCCTCCTCCTCCTCCTCCTCCTCCTCCTTCTTTCCTCCTCCTCCTTCTTCTTCTTT